>NC_047123.1:4983276-5346917 GCF_902500255.1 Thalassophryne amazonica | reverse complement strand
TATGTGTGTGTGTGGTGTGTGTGTGTGTGTGTGTGTGTGGTGTGTGTGTGTGTGTGTGTGTGTGTGTGTGTATATGTGTGTGTGTGTGTATATGTGTGTGTGTGTGTGTACACACACTCAACAAAAATATAAACGCAACACTTTTGGTTTTGCTCCCATTTTGTATGAGATGAACTCAAAGATCTAAAACTTTTTCCACATACACAATATCACCATTTTTTCACAAACCAGTCTAAATCTGTGATAGTGAGCACTTCTCCTTTGCTGAGATAATCCATCCCACCTCACAGGTGTGCCATATCAAGATGCTGATTAGACACCATGATTAGTGCACAGGTGTGCCTTAGACTGCCCACAATAAAAGGCCACTCTGAAAGGTGCAGTTTTATCACACAGCACAATGCCACAGATGTCGCAAGATTTGAGGGAGCGTGCAATTGGCATGCTGACAGCAGGAATGTCAACCAGAGCTGTTGCTTTTGTATTGAATGTTCATTTCTCTACCATAAGCCGTCTCCAAAGGCGTTTCAGAGAATTTGGCAGTACATCCAACCAGCCTCACAACCGCAGACCACGTGTAACCACAGCAGCCCAGGACCTCCACATCCAGCATGTTCACCTCCAAGATCGTCTGAGACCAGCCACTCGGACAGCTGCTGAAACAGTTGGTTTGCATAACCAAAGAATTTCTGCACAAACTGAAACCGTCTCAGGGAAGCTCATCTGCATGCTCGTCGTCCTCATCGGGGTCTCGACCTGACTCCAGTTCGTCGTCGTAACCGACTTGAGTGGGCAAATGCTCACATTCGCTGGCATTTGGCACGTTGGAGAGGTGTTCTCTTCACAGATGAATCCCGGTTCACCCTGTTCAGGGCAGATGGCAGACAGCGTGTGTGGCATCGTGTGGGTGAGCGGTTTTCTGATGTCAATGTTGTGGATCGAGTGGCCCATGGTGGCGGTGGGGTTATGGTATGGGCAGGCGTCTGTTATGGACGAAGAACACAGGTGCATTTTATTGATGGCATTTTGAATGCACAGAGATACCGTGACCAGATCCTGAAGCCCATTGTTGTGCCATACATCCAAGAACATCACCTCATGTTGCAGCAGGATAATGCACGGCCCCATGTTGCAAGGATCTGTACACAATTCTTGGAAGCTGAAAATGTCCCAGTTCTTGCATGGCCGGCATACTCACCGGACATGTCACCCATTGAGCATGTTTGGGATGCTCTTGACCGGCGTATACGACAGCGTGTACCAGTTCCTGCCAATATCCAGCAACTTCGCACAGCCATTGAAGAGGAGTGGACCAACATTCCACAGGCCACAATTGACAACCTGATCAACTCTATGCAAAGGAGATGTGTTGCACTGCATGAGGCAAATGGTGGTCACACCAGATACTGACTGGTATCCCCCCCCCCCCCCCAGTAAAACAAAACTGCACCTTTCAAAGTGGCCTTTTATTCTGGGCAGTCTAAGGCACACCTACTGCACTAATCATGGTGTCTAATCAGCATCTTGGTATGGCACACCTGTGAGGTGGGATGGATTATCTCAGCAAAGGAGAAGTGCTCACTATCTCAGATTTAGACTGGTTTGTGAACAATATTTGAGGGAAATGGTGATATTGTGTATGTGGAAAAGGTTTTAGATCTTTGAGTTCATCTCATACAAAATGGGAGCAAAACCAAAAGTGTTGCGTTTATATTTTTGTTGTGTGTGTGTGTGTATATGTATGTATGTATGTATGTATGTATATATATAGTAGTGTTCAGAATAGTAGTAGTGCTATGTGACTAAAAAGATTAATCCAGGTTGTGAGTATATTTCTTATTGTTACATGGGAAACAAGGTACCAGTAGATTGAGTAGATTCTCACAAATCCAACAAGACCAAGCATTCATGATATGCACACTCTTAAGGCTATGAAATTGGGCTATTAGTAAAAAAAAAAAAGTAGAAAATAATAGTAGCATCTGCTGTTGATGCTACAAACTCAAAACTATTATGTTCAAACTGCTTTTTTTAGCAATCCTGTGAATCACTAAACTAGTATTTAGTTGTATAACCACAGTTTTTCATGATTTGTTCACATCTGCGAGGCATTAATTTTGTTGGTTTGGAACCAAGATTTTGCTGGTTTACTAGTGTGCTTGGGGTCATTGTCTTGTTGAAACACCCATTTCAAGGGCATGTCCTCTTCAGCATAAGGCAACATGACCTCTTCAAGTATTTTGACATATCCAAACTGATCCATGATACCTGATATGCGATATATAGGCCCAACACCATAGTAGGAGAAACATGCCTATATCATGATGTTTGCACCACCATGCTTCACTGTCTTCACTGTGAACTGTGACTTGAATTCAGAGTTTGGGGGTTGTCTCACAAACTGTCTGTGGCCCTTGGACCCAAAAAGAACAATTTAACTCTCATTAGTCCACAAAATAGTCCTCCATTTCTCTTTAGGCCAGTTGATGTGTTCTTTGGCAAATTGTAACCTCTTCTGCACATGTCTTTTATTTAACAGAGGGACTTTGCGGGGGATTCTTGCAAATAAATTAGCTTCACACAGGCGTCTTCTAACTGTCACAGCACTTACAGGTAACTCCAGACTGTCTTTGATCATCCTGGAGCTGATCATTGGGTGAGCCTTTGCCATTCTGGTTATTCTTCTATCCATGTTGATGGTTGTTTTCTGTTTTCTTCCACGCGTCTCTGTTTTTTTTTTGTCCATTTGAAAGCATTGGAGATCATTGTAGATGAACAGCCTATAATTTTTTGCACCTGCGTATAAGTTTTCCCCTCTCCAATCAACTTTTTAATCAAACTACGCTGTTCTTCTGAACAATGTCTTGAACGTCCCATTTTCCTCAGGCTTTCAAAGAGAAAAGCATGTTCAACATGTTCTGGCTTCATCCTTACATAGGGGACACCTGATTCACACCTGTTTGTTCCACAAAATTGACGAACTCACTGACTGAATGCCACACTACTATTATTGTGAACACCCCCTTTTCTACTTTTTTTTACTAATAGCCCAATTTTATAGCCTTAAGAGTGTGCATATCATGAATGCTTGATCTAGTTGGATTTGTGAGAATCAACTGAATCTACTGGTACCTTGTTTCCCATGTAACAATAAGAAATATACTCAAAACCTGGATTAATCTTATATATATAACGTGTATGTTTCAGTGCGGAAGGTTCCCGGTTCAAATGCCACCTCCTGCCACATTTCTCCATGCAGTGTGGGTTGTGCAAGGAAGGGCATCCGGTGTAAAACTTGTGCCAGTTCAACATGCAGATCCACCTTGGTGACCCTGAGTGAAAAAACAAGGGAGCAAATATGTCTTGGACTTATTTTCATCAGTCATTAAGCAGTGGAACCATACTAGTGTACTGTGTGGTAAATTTGCCTGGAGGAGGCAGTTCTCAAAAACTAAGTGTTCATGCAAGGAAACAAGTGAGGGAAGTCACCAAGATGCCCAGAGAACTCTGTAGGCATTATAGGATTCTGTGACTGGAGAAACTGTCTCATGTTGCTTTTTTCTGTTACACCTCCGGTCACAGCGTCATGGTGGACTGGGACAGAGACAGAACAAGGCTCGAGTCTCCCATGTGCCTTCTGGAATGCTGTAGTTTGTATTTCACATCTGACTGAAGCTGGGACTGAAGCTGGCTCCAGTGGAAGATGTGGTTGAGTAGAGGACTCTGTCCCGGTTCAAGGCAATTATGAACAGTGCCTCACACCCTCTATACGAGGCCTTCAGAGAGAGGAGGAGTGTGTTCAGCGGCAGACTGCTGTCCCAGCGCTGCACCACAGACAGACTGAGGAAGTCCTTTGTGCCTCATGCCATTAGATTGCACAACACTCTGATCTAGCAAGAGAGTCTTGTGTCTTTTTATGTTTGTATAACTTTATAGTCTGTCAGTTTTACAACTGACTGACTGTTTTTAATGTAATGTTATTGTGTTTTTGTCAACTATTTTAGTTATTTATTTGTTGTATGATTGATGTTTTATGAGCAGCAGGCCAAATGCAATTTCCTTCGGGATTAATAAAGTTCTTATCTATCTATCTATCTTGTTTTTAAGAAAATCCTTCTCTGTTCCACTCCAGTGCAGTGCTGCATAAAACACTTCTGGTTTGTGTTCTTGAACAAGACACCTAATCTGCTTTGTCTCACTCCACTCAGCTGGTATCGGCTTTGACCAGAAAAGTAATCTTATGGACTGACGTCCCATCCAGAGGGAGCCAGAGACTCTCGTCCTCCTCATGCTCCAGAATCCGGGGATAAGCGCCGGCACCAGCAGGCCTCAGGACTTTCTTCATTCATTACAGACACCGTTCATGATTTGCTCTGAGGAGTTCTGCACGTTTGGGCTTTCATTGTGACTAAGATTTTGTTTTTCTCACTTTTCTAAGAAGCAGGTCATTAAAAATGGGATTTAAATCATTGACTCGTCATTAGCGTACGCTAGGCTAGTCTAGAGACGCCATCATATGAATAAACCACAAATGAAATGCAATAAATCAAGTAACCAAAAAGCAAAATAACTCAAGCCTGCAGTGCTTACCGTCTGTAAAAGCAGCGAACCGGCGTGTGGTTTGATGATGTAACGTGTCCGACTTGCTCCTTGTGACGCATGTTAAAAACAACCACAGCATGTACGACAACGTTAAATATGTCAGTTTGAAACAGGAAAAAAAAGGTTTGAAGATGATGAAAATCCCACCGTGATTAAAGGAAGACAACACAGAACGATGACGGAATGTTCCAGTTCATCCTGTGACCGCAACCTTCCAGGATGCTTGTCCACGAAGGTGCTTCCAATAACATGAGTGCCCATATTCCACTTTCATTGGTGTTTTATAATATTTCCAAAAATCTCCTGGTTGTTTGTGTGGAGGTGACTCCAGTCCTCATCGTCCTTCTTTTCTTCATCTTGTTGCTCCCACTAGGGTCTCCATCTCATCCTGTTCTCTGCATCTTCTTGTCACATCAACCACCGTGTGTTCTCTCTCACCACATCCCCGCCTGATGGTTCCATCCTCAGCATCCTTCTCCTGATATACCTGTCCATCCTTGTCACTTCTGAGGAGAATCACAGCATCTTCCACTCCCACCTCCTGTCTTTTTGTTAGCGCCACTGTCTCTAAACTGGACAACGTAGCTGGTCTCACTACAGTTTGTACACTTTCCCCTTCACTCTTGCAAATATCCGTCTGTCAGAAATCTCTCCTGCCACCTTTTTCCACCCTGCCTGCACTCTGTTCTTCACCTCTCTCCCACACAGTGTTGGACTGTTTACTTCAAGTATTTAAGCCACACAAATTCCACTGTTTTTCTTCTCATTAACACATATGTACTGAGTTTCATTCCCCGTCTCTCCTGAGTACACCTCCACCTCTCAAACTTGTCTCAACCTGCTGGCTACTCTAACTACAGATCACAATATCATCCGCAAACATCATAGTCCATGGAGAAGCCTGTCTGATCTTGCCATCACCACTGCAGACAAGAAAGTGCTCAGAACTGATCTTTGGTGCAAGTCCATTCCAGCAACTTTTAATTTTTAGAATTATCTGGGGACTTTTTTTTATATTGTGTAGTCTGTCAAAATAGCTATAGCTCATCTTGAAGTAGGTTTTTTTAAAAGAACATTTCTGACTGCCTTCCTTTGTTAAATGACTTAAATGACTTTCCATGTGTGACGGCTCTGATTCCTCTCCAGGATCAGAATCATTAAAGTCGAAGTAACCAGTCGTCTTTGAGCTTCCCCAGTCATGGGGTATATTTTCCTGCTGACACAGAGAAACGCAACGGCTCCAACAGACATGACAACCAAAAGACGTTACACAACGAGCGCCCCACACGTAAAGTCAACACGGGATCGTGCGCCCGTGTTTGGATTTGTGAAGATTAACTGCGGTAGTTTGTCTGCACAGACCTTCGTCTAATTTGCCACGAGGTAAAATGACTTAAAGGTCATGTTCCCGCTCATGTGAGCTGTGAGTGTTTCTCATATAACTGGCATTCTTAATAAAAATGTGGTACGTGTGAAGTTTTGGCAGCAGGAGATTTTGCTCTCACGGCGCAAGAATGTGTGAGCTGAGAAGGTGAACACACCACATCTGCTTCAAAGTACGACTAAAACCACCCAGTAATTCATTCATTAGCTAAGAAAGAAGTAAGCAAGTCTGATAAAGGCACTGAAGCGAATGAGCGTCTACGACCTGACTTGGATGGGACACCAGTCCATCACAGGTTGCTTCCCCATCCAAAGACACAAACCGTTATCATGACCAGGAATTAAACCCAGGTCTACATATTGGGAATCCAACTCCTTTTCCCAATTAACTACCTCCTTTGCATTCGTTTAAGCCTGTGAAGAACAAATACCGGACTTTGACTTGTTGCAATACCTAAAATATGAGGGTTTTCACATTCTTGTGTTTTGGATTCTTGTAAATTGTTTGTCAAATCTTCATTGGTCAGACCAACTCATTCAAAATGCCAGTCTGATATCCGGAAAACTGACCAACATTTTGCACAGTGTCCTGATGTTGTGTTAAAAGATTAAACATGGTATAACCACACTGTAGTGAGTCTGCCGTCACTCGCCACCGTAGTTGTGAGTCAGCCACAGTGTTTTTAATGGACTTCCCAACAACGCACCATCTCCCAAGTCAGTTATTAGTTCAAGTATTTATTGTAAACCAGACATTTCATTCCGTTCTGTGATGTGTTAACCTGTTCAGGTTGTAATTATTTGTAGCCATCAGATTGTTTTAGAACTCCTAAATTGTCCCATTCCGTAACAACCTGAAGCACTGAGGGATGGCCACCACAGTTGGACAGAATCAGTCATCTGTTGTTGGTGTGTGCTCTTATGCACTTGCACAGATGTTTGACATGTGCGTGCGATATTGAGGAATGTCACAACATCCTGTTGAAAGGGACTCGGTGTTTGTTTGTGTTTTGCACTTTGGAAGCATCGTTTGTCCGAGCACCAATCTCAAAAGAACAATTCAGAGAAATTTATACGTCCATCGTGTTTTCTTGGATAATTTGGCCGCTGAGCTCAAAGACATTCATCATCCTCAGCAACTCTCCAACAAACGGTAAAACTGGAGATCAGTATGTCCCAGGTCGCCATTCTGCTTTAATGAGGACAAATTTAGCACATTGACCCGCCAGCAACAGCTGCAGTGAGACGAACAAAACAGCCAGTGGAAGAGAAATTCCACCAGCTGCAGTGGTGGTTGGAATTTGTCTCTTCTGAAAACAGGCAGAATATATTACGGGGGTTGACGGGTCTGCACACTTGCTCATGTTCCGCTAAAAACCCTGGGGTCCACACCTGCCTCAGGGTGGGCAACAAAGATCACAGGTGGTGCCATTGGGTGTTAAAATTAGAAGTGCCCATTTTAAATAAAGTCCCAAACTCATTTGAATAAAAGCCCACCCTAAAATAAATCAATTTCGTGACTCTAACACATTATAAAATCAAACCAAAAAAGGTTTTCACAATGTTTCTCTCGCCGCTTCTGCGTCTTTTCTGTGATGTCATCAGTTTGCATTGTCATTGTTGTGGCTGCCCCTCGATGGCGAGGAAGACGGCCTCTTGATCAATTCCCGGACAGGATGGTGGACACAGTGATGACTGAACAGGTCCGTTCCCAACGTGCACAGTTTCTTACACACACTGCATGTTGTTGCTGCCCTGATGGTAGTCACAGAGAGAGTTTGCAGTACAAGGTGGAGCAGATGGGATGCATTTCTGTAGAGGTTTTATGGTCAACATGCTTTATAGTGATGCTTCACATTCACACAAACACTCCCACATTGATGTCACGGTGCTGCCATGCAATGCGCTCGCAACACACCGGGTCCAACTTAGAGATTAGGGAACTCGCCCAAGGGCCCTGTGTAATTTTACTGTTCTGATGGGGATTTGAACAGAGGACCCTCTGGTCACAAGCCCACCATTTTACTTAACCATCACCTCCACCTTCTGGCACTGAGGTAATATTCACACTGACAGTTTGCTGTGTAGACCAGATTTCACAGCACTTCCAGACATGAACAGAAGACAAAAAGATAAATTATTATTATTATTATTGTTATTCTGCTTCTGCTTCTGCTGCTTCTGCTTCTTCTGCTTCTACTTCTGCTGCTGAACCGGGTGTTTTGACGAGCGTAATATTAATCACTCTCGTGCATCAGCTCACCCCATCTTCAAACGCACATGTAGGGTGATTAAAAAGATCCTTTTCTTTGGATGAACCACACAGAAAAGGGCAGGAAAAAAGCAATGTTGTTTTTTTTGTTTTTTGTTTTTTTTGATGATTCTTTATTTACAGTTGTGATTTCTGCAAATTCATGTTGGCTTGAAAATTAATTTACAAGCCAGAGACGTAGCAGCAGAGGTAACTTGGTCTGTATGTGAACTCAGTGGGTTTTATTTTTTTCAAATCCTTTGAACAATTTAAATGTTTGTGATTGGCTGTTTGTGGGAACTTTTGAATGGAGGTAAAACGTTTCATTAAGCAGCTTCAGTCTGAAAACAAGTTGTCACCTGTGATTGCTCATAATCATAATTACAGGCAACTTATATACACACGCACGCACACACACACACACACACACACACACACACACACACACACAGAAACATCACTTTCCACACTTACAATAAGCTGACCTGGCAACACTGATGTCATATACATCAGTGTTGTATATCTTAGCTAATTATAGGCCAATCTCCAACCTTCCTTTTCTCTCAAAAATTCTTGAAAGGGTAGTTGTAAAACAGCTAACTGATCATCTGCAGAGGAATGGTCTATTTGAAGAGTTTCAGTCAGGTTTTAGAATTCATCATAGTACAGAAACAGCATTAGTGAAGGTTACAAATGATCTTCTTATGGCCTCGGACAGTGGACTCATCTCTGTGCTTGTTCTGTTAGACCTCAGTGCTGCTTTTGATACTGTTGACCATAAAATTTTATTACAGAGATTAGAGCATGCCATAGGTATTAAAGGCACTGCGCTGCGGTGGTTTGAATCATATTTGTCTAATAGATTACAATTTGTTCATGTAAATGGGGAATCTTCTTCACAGACTAAGGTTAATTATGGAGTTCCACAAGGTTCTGTGCTAGGACCAATTTTATTCATTTTATACATGCTTCCCTTAGGCAGTATTATTAGACGGCATTGCTTAAATTTTCATTGTTAAGCAGATGATACCCAGCTTTATCTATCCATGAAGCCAGAGGACACACACCAATTAGCTAAACTGCAGGATTGTCTTACAGACATAAAGACATGGATGACCTCTAATTTCCTGCTTTTAAACTCAGATAAAACTGAAGTTATTGTACTTGGCCCCACAAATCTTAGAAACATGGTGTCTAACCAGATCCTTACTCTGGATGGCATTACCCTGATCTCTAGTAATACTGTGAGAAATCTTGGAGTCATTTTTGATCAGGATATGTCATTCAAGGCGCATATTGGACAAATATGTAGGACTGCTTTTTTGCATTTACGCAATATCTCTAAAATCAGAAAGGTCTTGTCTCAGAGTGATGCTGAAAAACTAATTCATGCATTTATTTCCTCTAGGCTGGACTATTGTAATTCATTATTATCAGGTTGTCCTAAAAGTTCCCTAAAAAGCCTTCAGTTAATTCAAAATGCTGCAGCTAGAGTACTGACGGGGACTAGAAGGAGAGAGCATATCTCACCCATATTGGCCTCTCTTCATTGGCTTCCTGTTAATTCTAGAATAGAATTTAAAATTCTTCTTCTTACTTATAAGGTTTTGAATAATCAGGTCCCATCTTATCTTAGGGACCTCGTAGTACCATATCACCCCAATAGAGCGCTTCACTCTCAGACTGCAGGCTTACTTGTAGTTCCTAGGGTTTGTAAGAGTAGAATGGGAGGCAGAGCCTTCAGCTTTCAGGCTCCTCTCCTGTGGAACCAGCTCCCAATTCAGATCAGGGAGACAGACACCCTCTCTACTTTTAAGATTAGGCTTAAAACTTTCCTTTTTGCTAAAGCTTATAGTTAGGGCTGGATCAGGTGACCCTGAACCATCCCTTAGTTATGCTGCTATAGACGTAGACTGCTGGGGGGTTCCCATGATGCACTGTTTCTTTCTCTTTTTGCTCTGTATGCACCACTCTGCATTTAATCATTAGTGATCGATCTCTGCTCCCCTCCACAGCATGTCTTTTTCCTGGTTCTCTCCCTCAGCCCCAACCAGTCCCAGCAGAAGACTGCCCCTCCCTGAG
This sequence comes from Thalassophryne amazonica, assembly GCF_902500255.1. NCBI lineage: Eukaryota > Metazoa > Chordata > Actinopteri > Batrachoidiformes > Batrachoididae > Thalassophryne > Thalassophryne amazonica. The sequence goes on along the minus strand of NC_047123.1, from coordinate 5,336,599 downwards.
CCTGGTTCTACTGGAGGTTTCTTCCTGTTAAAAGGGAGTTTTTCCTTCCCACTGTAGCCAAGTGCTTGCTCACAGGGGGTCGTTTTGACCGTTGGGGTTTTACATAATTATTGTATGGCCTTGCCTTACAATATAAAGCGCCTTGGGGCAACTGTTTGTTGTGATTTGGCGCTATATAAAAAAATTGATTGATTGAAATTGATTGATATACAGCAACCTGATGTGAAGAAAAACATTATTGTGAGAATCTTCTGTGGGAACACACGAAACACCAACAAGTCCAGACACAGCGTGTGTGTGTGTGTCACCAGGGTAACTGTGAGCAGAGGGAGTGTGTTCATTTGTCATAAGCAGCGTTCATGCTGATGATTGATTATCGGCCATAAAGCGTCTGCGCGAGGCCAGAGGGCACGACGGGGTTTAATGTGACGTGAACGAGCCTGTCGATGTCGAGTTCAGCTTCCGACCGTCTCCCTGTCCGTGTCTGTCCGTGTCATCCTGTTGATTTCTGACCACATAAATTATATCATGTGACAGAACGGGTGAGTTTTTCCAAAATAAATGAAACATTTCGTGGTGGCCATTTCTGTTGAATTTGACTGAAGATCACATGACAAACTCTGGTCTTCTGAATCACACCTCCCAGGGTGGTAGGGATAGAACATTGTGTCGGCGTGTCAGCCGTGACATCCAGACACTTCAGCATCTCGGGGTGAATCCCGTCTGCCACTGAGGAGTTTTATTTATTTAATTAATTTCATTAATTTTTGTTTTTTTCTTCTTCTGTGATTTCTGCTTGGGAGATGACACCAAATTAAAATCATAAACTGTTTGGAAAACTCATGTAATTCATAAAATATTGTCATTTGTCCTTTGACCTTTCATTGAAATTGCTTTTGTTTTAAAAATATTGCTGATTGGCGAGGCTAATGTTGCTTTTTTTTTTTTTTTTTACTTATTTTTGCCTGTGAACATTATTAATGTCATTGATCTTCATCAGCAGTCCATCTTATAACTGAGTGGAATCTCCAGGATTGAGGCTGCCGTGGTCCTGATATGCGTTTTTGTCCCCTCTGTAACTGTTGAAAAAAGTCTCTAACGTGTATTTATGTGAACACATTGTGCATGAGATGGATTCAACACATTAACACAACAGATTTATCAGCCAAATCCAAGACCGTCACACTGTGGAAATCAGGTCTTTATTTTGCCGGTTTTATGTCTGACATTTGTGTAATATTTTGAAATTCAATGTTTTTATGCCAGCAAAAGGTTGTGAACATTATTTAGTAATAATATTGTGCTTGTGACGTAATAATTTACTTTTCCTTTCTTTTCTTGGCATTGAATCTTGACATAGTTCACTGAATGTCACTGAATGTTGAACCATCTGTAGCGTTTTATTCCACCAAATGGAATTACTCCAAACACCTATTTTAACTTGGACACGTGGAAATATGTGGACAATTTAAGTGGTTTCATTCAGTTTAGGTTGTTTTTGACGGTTTTGATGTTTAATTTTTTTTTTTTTTTTGATTTTCCAATAACTGGAATATTATTGGTGCAAACAGTCATTTTATCTGAATATTATTGTAAAAATATTGAGATAAGTGTATCCATATTTGAGTCTGTGATTAACTGTCATCATTTATGAACAGAACTGTAGAAGTGTATTTTTGTTAAAACAGGCTTCATATAATGTTTGCATGTATACAGGTGTGTGTGTGTGTGTGTGTGCATTTTATTTTTATATCTATATCACACATACACACAGGTGTGCACAATGCTACATTTTCAAGTCTACTTCTAAAGTTGCTGTATACTGACATCTAGTGACTAAAGTTGGATTTGCAAGCACAAATAATGTGGCCAAAAATGACCTCCACAAACAACAAAAAATTCTGATTTTAATTGTAAATAGGTTAAAAAACACATAAGATAAAAAGATTGACTAAATATGTATTTCGTTTTTATTTTAATTTTGTCTAATCTTTTTTGTTGTTGTTCGTTTGTTTGGTCAAAGGAATTATACCTGTTTAATAATGTGTTTAAGTTTGACTTATCTGTGTTCTCTTTGTTACTCTGTTTTCTTTCCTTTCTTTCTCCTTCAGGCAGCTCCAGGAGCTCCAGAGACAGGCGGAACTGGAACGGGAACGCCAGGAGCGGGAACGCCTGGAGCAGGAGCGCCTGGAGCGGGAGCGCCAAGAACAGGAACGCTTGGAGCGAGAGATGCTCGAGCGTGAACAGGAACGTCAAGAGCGTGAACATCAGGAACGGGAACGTCAGGAGCGTGAACGTCAGGAGATGGAGGCGCAGGCGGAGAGGGAACGCAAGGAGCAGGAGTGCCGGGAGCAGCAGGAGCGCACTGACCGTGAGCTGATGGAGAGGGAGAAGGCCGAGAGAGAGCGTCTGGAGAAGGAGCAGCAGGAGCAGGAGGACAGAGAGCAGCAGGACTGGGAGCGAGGGAGACGCATCTCCAACGCCGGTGAGTCCAACACTTCCATTTTTTCTGAAGCACGCAAGAACGTCAAAACGGACAACAGAAGGAATCTTTTTACAAATAACCACATCTTAAATGGATAATAGTTGTAATATTTATTTTATCACACTTTCAAACCATATAAAGTGTGCTTCTCAAATTAAAATAGAATTTTAAAAAATAAATAAAAATTGGCAGTAAAGGGGAATTAAATAAAAGATTTAGGGTTGGGTTTTTTGCACTCTGTGAATACTAAATTTATCATTTATTCAGTGACTCAGTTTTCCACCCAGGAACGTTAGCCGTATTTAAACATTGTTAGCGATCAAAACTTCATATCAGAGAAATTCCTTTTTCTGCAAATTGCCGCTTTAGTTCGAGCAGCAGATAAACTCAGAGCCGCATTTCTGAACCTTATCATGTTTTGAAGCTTTGAACGCATTCTTGCATTTGCATGTGTACAGTGTGTGACAGCGGTGCTAAACAAACTGACCCGAGCTAAATTCTGGAACCAGTACAGGGTGGATGGAAACAGTTACACTCATCAAAATACACAAAACTTCTTCAGACTGTGTGTGTGTGTGTGTGTGTGTGTGTGTGTGTGTGTGTGTGTGTGTGTGTGTGTGTGTGTGTGTGTGTGTGTGTGTGTGTGTGTGTGTGTGTGTGTGTGTGTGTGTGTGTGTGAGGTTTTGAGCCTACTGCACAACACAACCATCAGTCCTAAGTGGAACACGGAGGTTCGACTGCTCACAGTAATTTAATATTTCAAAGGATTAAAACAGTGAACTTGTCCTTTAGTTGGAAAGTTAAGTTTGTTGTGATTTTTGTGCCAAAGTCAAATTATGGCTTCAGGTAGTTCCAGGATTAATTGGATATAAAATAATTATTTAGATGTTGGATTGAGTTGTGTCCAGGTTGAACAGTTTCCTGATCATGAAGTACCTGTTTGACGCTGTGACACTCGGTCTCGTGTTTATCTGAATTAACACATGAACACACAGACTTCAAATGATGAATAAACTTGCTTTATAAAGCACACATAACATTTATACAGTTTCTGTCAGTCATTGGTGGCCGACCACCAGAGGGCAATAGGGCACCAACCTACCTGGAAGAAAACAAGTTGAAAACTTTTTAAACAATTTATTTTATTTTATTTTATTTATTATTAATTGTTGTTTAAAATATGTTTGATTTAGAATGGGTTTTTTTGGTACATGATTCAGTTGGTTTTCTACATTACCTGACACCCGCTTAACCAGAAATGGTAACTGACTTAACTTCTGTGGTTCGTCAAAGTCCACAAATATGACAACCGGACCTGATGACGTATTTGTTACATCACAGCAAACAAAGACTTTTTGTTACGCAATTTTCAATGTGTGTGTTTGGTAACGTGACAGTAACACGATGAATAAAAATGACATTCTGCCGCCGCAGTAAGTCGTAATCCAGACCGGTCCAGGTGGACTGGGTCTGATGTCAGGAGGTGGTGTGCAATGCATCGTGGGTGTTGTAAGATTTTCAGCTCACTTCTGAATAAAAATGCCTGAGATTTTTGCTTTGATCTGGTCAGAGATCATCAGCTGCTGTTACTAATTGATTTTTTTTTTTTGTTTTTTGTTTTTTTAGATAATTTCATACAACATAGACACATCATGTTTGTTTTCTGAATTTGATGCACATCAGTCATTTCCAATTTGATATGAAAGAATATTTGACTGGGCAGTACTGTGTGTGTGCATGTGTACGCCTCAGTTGTATGCACTGAGGCGTGCATGCACGTGGACACATGGGGTTCTGTGACTAATGACCCTTCTATGTTGTTGAGATCCTAATAATATATGGGGGTGTGTGTGTGTGTGTGTGTGTATACAGTAGCCCAGGTAAGGTAAGGGGGAGGGGTTACTTCACATGTCATACACTGACTGAGGTATGTGTGAGTGTGGAAAAACATGTGTTGTGTATTTTCTGTTAGTTTGCCGTGTTGCTTTAAAGTCCTCTAACAGGATGAAGGTGTTTGTGGCTCCGTGGTGACACTGATTGTTTTGAGCCGAAACGATTTTTATCATCGTTTGTCATTTTGTGATTTAAAAAAAAAATCAACAGTGAAAATGTTCCTGACAGGTTCGGCTCATCAAGTTAGGTTTAGGGTTGGGGTTAACCCGAACCCCAAGTCCTCATGTGATGGTCAACTCAGTTTTAGTGCAGCTGACATGTCAACATCTCTGCTGTCTTAAGTATGTGATTTGTCGCCCGGTTTGGTAGCATGTGACGGTGCATGCACCAACACGATGGGCTCCTTTGGGTCCTGACACCCCCCCCCCAGGAGGACCTGGGGTCCATCCTCAGCTGCTGATGGTCACCATCAGCCTGCTGCAGCCTGCAGTTCATTTGAAGGTTTGCTGAATTTTCCTCATGTGACTGTTTGTCTCAGCCAAGTCATTCAAGGTTCCCCAGTTGCTTTGAGAAGGGAAGAATTTGTGGTTTTTAACAGAATCTGAATCAAGAAATTATTTTTGGCTAATATCACTTTATTTAAAAAAAAAAAAAAAAATTCCCCCTGGTAGAAGCAGTAGCCACACATGATTAGTTTAAGGACCGTTGGAAATTAGAAAACTCAGTCATGACTTCTGTGTTTATAGATCTTGGCTGTAATAAAGGTGCTGTTTGCGGTGCGTTGGGGTGTTCAGGTAGTAAATAAGTAATGGCTCTCCTCAGTGATCAGAAGAGCTGCGTTTGTGTTCTGGGCTGGAACTCTGAGAGGAACCTCAGGATGCTGCTAAAAGTTGCTGATGTGAGAGCGATTACTGTCTCGGACTGGTTTGTTCTGGCAGTTTTATCTTTTTGTGTTTAATAACCGGGCTGTCCTGCTGACTGGCTGCAATTTGGTATTTTCGTGTATTTTAACAAACCCTGCAGCGTTCAGTCACTGGATGATGGTTAAAGGAGATGCGTCTGTTCTGTTGTGTCCTGTCACAAACGACACAAAATTCACGTGGGAGTCCAGTATTTGGTCCATTGGTTTTGGGTTACGTTCTCGCCACAAACCACCTGCACGGGCCCCGAATGTTTGTTCCACACCAGAATTGCACACGTCCCTAAACTGAACTGTGAAGTCTGTCTGTGTGAACCACAACCATCCAGTAAAACCTGAAACACCGGCGTTCTTTCTCAGTATAATACAGTATATTATTATACAGTGTACCTGTATGTTCATACAGTCATATTTTATAAAATATTTATACACATTTATTGTGTGTGCGTGCATATGTGAGGACACGTCTGCACACTGCAAAAAATACAAAGTCTTACCAGATTTGTCCCATTTTCTCGTCAAATATCTAAATAAACCTAAAAGAAGAGAAAATCACTGAACAAGTAAAATTCCAGTCAGTTATAAGCAATTATGTTTAGATCACATGTTTTAAATGTTTTAAATGAGTCTTGGAAATATCGGTTAGTCATATGAGAGGAAACGAGCTTTTTTTTTTCTTTTTTTTTTTAATAAAGCTACTGTGATTGGTTTGTTGTGTGTGTGTAGAATAATGTTGGTTGTTGCTGTGAGTCATCTGCCAGATTAAAATTTTCAAGTCTACCTTCATTTATTTTTTTTTTTTTTACTGGAAGAAAACAGGACTTTGCCTCAGGCCAAAAGCAGCTAATTAAATAAATGTGCACAACAAGCAGCGACCGCCATAACCTCTAATTAAGCACAAGCAGCAATGCACGTCATCAGTACTCATTAGCAGAATAAATGCATCAATGCCAAATACACTCAACAAAAATATAAACGCAACACTTTTTGGTTTTGCTCCCATTTTGTATGAGATGAACTCAAAGATCTAAAGCTTTTTCCACATACACAATATCACCATTTCCCTCAAATATTGTTCACAAACCAGTCTAAATCTGTGATAGTGAGCACTTCTCCTTTGCTGAGATAGTGTTGCATTTATATTTTTGTTGAGTGTATATATATTTAATTTTTTTTTTTTTTTTGCCTGAAACTGTGAATGTACCATCAGAAAAATTGGCTGAAATGTTTAACAAATATATTTAAGCAAAATATGATTTATTCAGAATGTTTTTTGGCAGATTATTACAAATTATTATTAATTGAATAACTCTTTAAGATACAGGCTGGAAAATGCCGCCCTCTCTCTGGAAAAATAAATGGACCCAATAACATGCTTTAGTAACAGCAGAGTTTAACTTCCATTGGAGCAGCGCTCATGAAATCACATATTGAAACCAAGGTGCAAAAGTCTCTTCAACCACATCAACCCACATCCATAAGCCAGAGGACACACACCAATTAGCTAAACTGCAGGATTGTCTTACAGACATAAAGACATGGATGACCTCTAATTTCCTGCTTTTAAACTCAGATAAAACTGAAGTTATTGTACTTGGCCCCACAAATCTTAGAAACATGGTGTCTAACCAGATCCTTACTCTGGATGGCATTACCCTGACCTCTAGTAATACTGTGAGAAATCTTGGAGTCATTTTTGATCAGGATATGTCATTCAATGTGCATATTAAACAAATATGTAGTGACTGAAAAACTAATTCATGCATTTATTTCCTCTAGGCTGGACTATTGTAATTCATTATTATCAGGTTGTCCTAAAAGTTCCCTGAAAAGCCTTCAGTTAATTCAAAATGCTGCAGCTAGAGTACTAACGGGGACTAGAAGGAGAGAGCATATCTCACCCATATTGGCCTCTCTTCATTGGCTTCCTGTTAATTCTAGAATAGAATTTAAAATTCTTCTTCTTACTTATAAGGTTTTGAATAATCAGGTCCCATCTTATCTTAGGGACCTCGTAGTACCATATCACCCCAATAGAGTGCTTCGCTCTCAGACTGCAGGCTTACTTGTAGTTCCTAGGGTTTGTAAGAGTAGAATGGGAGGCAGAGCCTTCAGCTTTCAGGCTCCTCTCCTGTGGAACCAGCTCCCAATTCAGATCAGGGAGACAGACACCCTCTCTACTTTTAAGATTAGGCTTAAAACTTTCCTTTTTGCTAAAGCTTATAGTTAGGGCTGGATCAGGTGACCCTGAACCATCCCTTAGTTATGCTGCTATAGACGTAGACTGCTGGGGGGTTCCCATGATGCACTGAGTGTTTCTTTCTCTTTTTGCTCTGTATGCACCACTCTGCATTTAATCATTAGTGATTGATCTCTGCTCCCCTCCACAGCATGTCTTTTTCCTGGTTCTCTCCCTCAGCCCCAACCAGTCCCAGCAGAAGACTGCCCCTCCCTGAGCCTGGTTCTGCTGGAGGTTTCTTCCTGTTAAAAGGGAGTTTTTCCTTCCCACTGTCGCCAAGTGCGTGCTCACAGGGGGTCGTTTTGACCGTTGGGGTTTTTACGTAATTATTGTATGGCCTTGCCTTGCAGTGTAAGGCGCCTTGGGGCAACTGTTTGTTGTGATTTGGCGCTAGATAAATAAAATTGATTGAAAATTGATTGATTGATAAATCAGTCCTTCAGTGTGTCTGTAAGATGTCCATCGACACCTGGTTTTACCTAATTTCCAATAGATTCACAAAAACTGGCCAAGCCCCGCCCTCCAGTGCTGAAAAATAAAGCCAGTGCTGAAGTGACAAATCTTGCAATTCATTTAATGGCCACTTGAGGTTCCAAAAGCCACTCGCTAGCCACCAACAGTGACATCTAGCTATTGCAGACTCTACAGCGTTCGCCCTATTCTGCACTAATGTGGCTAACCATGCCGTTAATTGTACCACAGGATCTTCTAAGACATCTGTGGTCCAATATTTCCATGGAGTGAAACTTGAAATTTAATTTGTACATCAGCACCAATTGGCAGGTAACAGTAGCTTATTGACATTAGCGCCACGAATGTGGCTATAGTTACTTAGGCAATATGCCTGTCACTGTGTTTAACACCTACACCCCAGACACCCCCCCCCCAGGCCGCAAAAATATGCTAATCAAACACCTGAGCCTAAAATAGCCTCTTAGCTTCTGCTTGTTAAATGGTAAATGAACTGCATTTATATCGCACTTTTCCATCTGAACCAGAAGCTCAAAGCACTTGCCTCACATTCACACGTACACTCACACAACAATGGCAATCAGCTAATTAATTATTTATGATGACCCTGCTTCGTGTTGTAGTGCAGCAGATAAGAGAATATTTAGAGCGGAATCCTGCAAATGGAGATACAAGCATCAAATTCAGCACAAATACTCCTTAGACATGAACTCTTTTAAAATAACTGATTAGCCACCTGAATTTTCAGTAGGCAGCCAGGTAGGGGTCAATTGAAGAATTACACAGGGGTCAAAATTAAAAGATGCTCTAATCATATTGAAAACTACACCACATTATTCACTTGATCATAAAGATTCCAAAAAGATATAGTCTGGACTATCTGTGACTGAATGTTCTGGAGTTATGGGGTAGAAACAGCAAGAATGGTGACAAAGGTCAGTTTCAACTTGTACAGGGGTCAAAAGTTAAAGTTGCCCCAATTTTGGTAAAAAGTGATGCAACCAGAGTTAACAGAATTAACAGGGTTTTATAAAGGAATAGTTTGAACCATGTGTCATACTTAGTTATCATGTTACTGGTTGACATATGTGACAATGGACGTTGACCTTGTTTGACCTTTACTTGGAGATCAAACATTCAACACAGTCAAAACTATTCCATTTATTCATCCTATTAGCTCAACCAATAATTTGCATTCGTGTGGTTTTATTGAGTGGTCTCACATCAAAAACATTTGACCGACTTGTGAGGGAAGATTTCAAGACCGTTTACGAGCCTCTGTGGGTGTGACGGGAGAAAATGGGCATTGGGAAAGTTTTTCTTTTACTTCACCAGTTACAGCTTCATGGTAGAGTGGCGCAAAGAACGTTTACAACAAAAACTGATGAAATCCAGTCTGGTTGACTGCAGACTGCACGTGGGAGACTCGAGCCAAGATTTCAGACATGGAGACTCTGTTATGAGTCAGATGCTCAAGGTGCATCACAAAGACGCCTCACAGTCACGTTCATCCACACGAGGTGCACAGCTGCACACCAGGGGCAACTTGGGGATTTAGGACCTTGCTCAAGGGCACTTTAGTGAGATTGCCTGTCTGATTGAGGATTGAACTGAACACCCTCTGGTCCTGAAGCGTCTTCTGTAACCTGCAGGCCACCGCTTCCCCTAAATATAACCTAAATGTTCTCCAGGTAACCCTGAATCATACCAGTTAGCTGCTCAGACACTGTCACTAGTAATTCCATCAATTTCTGGAATTTACGTTTTAATTGTAGGCCTTGCTCTGAAGGGGCACCTTGATAATAGCAGCGTGATATTATTATTGTGCTTTTTAATAATATTAATAAGTATTTGCAGTGCACCCCGGAAAGTATTCGCAGTTCTTCAGTTTTTCCACATTTTATGTTACAGGCTTATTCCAAAATGTAGTGAATTAATATTTTTCTCTGTCAAAATTAAACTAAATAGAAAAAACTAAGAAATCACGTGTACATACGTATTCACACCCTTTGCTCAATATTTTATTGATGCACCTTTGACAGCAATTCCAGCCTCAAGTCTTCTTGAATATGATGCCACAAGCTTGGTGCACTTATCTTTGGGCAGTTTGGTCTATTCCTCAAGCTTCATCAGGTTGGACGGGGAGCGTCGGTGCACAGACATTTTCAGATCTCTCCAGAGATGTTCAGTTGGATTCAGGTCATCCCCAAAAACATGCCCACAGCATGATGCTGCCACCACCATGCTTCACTGTAGGGATGGTGCCTGGTTTCCTCCAAACATGACACCAAAGAGTTCAATCTTTGTCTCATCAGACCAGAGAACTTTTTCTCCTGGATTTGGTGTCTGTGTCCTGCTCGGCCTGAACGAGGTTCCGTGTGATCAGGACTGTTTTGTGCCTCGCTGTTTCTCCACAGCGCTAACTCCTGCACGCTAACATCATAGACGCGCCTCTGCACAAGAACCTGCGCACATTCCGGAATAAAACCTTGGTTTCGCTCTATGCTACTTTTTCCTGCTTCATCTGCCCCCTTGTCTTTTTTCTTCCCTTCCTCCTTCCTCCTGTCTCCTCTGACCTGCTGTCTTTCCCTCCTGTTTGCACGCTGGCTGCCTCCTTCCTGCCTTTTTTCCTTCATTTCCATCTGGTTTCGTCATTGACGTCGGTCGCTCCTTTTCTCTATCTGGCATTTAGTCTTTGAAAGTTCCCTGTCCTCTCCCACGTCTCAGGAGTACAGCAAGACATCTTCCACACCCGTATCTCCGTCCACTCCCACCTACCCAACTCCCGCCACTCCATCGCTATCCTCCACCACGCCCCCGACTCCACCTCTCAGGCACTCGGCCTCCCGATTTGCCACCTCCTTGGGTTCTGCCTTCCACCCCGTCCTGCCTCACTACGCCACGGTCCCGAGGCGGCAGCAAGCCTTTCCTCAGGCCCCGTCTCTTGCCACAGCACCCGCCCCTGCTCCACCCAAATCTATAGTGTGGTCTGCATCCAATTTTACTCCTCTGCCCCCCTCGCCCCCTGTTATGATCAGCAGCCCCCCTGGAAAGGCAGCAGGTCCTCGCCCCCTCATCCCCATCGCTGCCCCTTCCCCTCTAACGCAGAAGCCTCTTTCGCCGTCCCCCAACGGCCCCCCCATGTTCCCCGCGCCATCTCCCGTGACCATCCCTCATAGCCACACCCCTGTCGGTGTCACCTGCCCGACCCCACCTCCCCCACCAACCCCTCCTCCCCTCCCTTCCCCTGTGACACTCCCTCCCTCTTCCTCCTCTGTCTTGTCTCCCCTCTCCTCATCCCAGGCTCCTGTTGTCCCCTCTCCCTCTACAGCGCCCCCTGTTGCTGCAGACGCCGCTTCTGCCTCTGCTGACCACCTCTCCCTTCCCGTGGGTCTGGGCCTGTCGGGGCCGGGAGAGCTGGAGACAGCCACCAGCCCAGAGTCCCACATGCTTCAGGGGCGCGCCTCTTCTCAGCCCCAGGGTAAGACTCTTGTCTCTCGCTGCCTTTCACCTTCTTTCTTTTCTGCTTCCTCGCTCACTGCCTCTCTTCCTTCTTTCACTGCCTTCAGCTCACAAACTAACAGCAGGACTTTTGAACTGTGTTGGATCTTTGTTATAGAACTTTGCACAGCCCGTAATGCTAGGGGTGTTAGATTTGGGTTTGCTTTGCCTCTGACAGTCCAGGTTTGTAGACAATAGTTCCCTGGATTCAACGGTGTAAAGGTTTGAAAGTAATTTAATAAAAACACTGAATTGATATACTTATCGAGATGATGGTCTGTACTTTTGCATGGCTTGAATGCCCCCTGGTGGTGGCTGCATGAATTAATATTGATAATGGTCTTGATAGTGGTGCACGTTCTCCATCAGAGGAGGGCACTTCGGTTCCTCAGGGGGCCACAAGAGTAACAGAAAATGTTGTGGTGGGTCGGACCAATATACTGAACTCAATTCTGTTCCATATTAATTTTAAAAAAGCAGGAAATTGTATTGTTTTGTTAGTCTGAGTAAACACACCAACATTATGCAATTTATTCTGTCGAAATTCCCCAAAACAGTAGTGAACAAACCAGCATTTAATCAACTTCATATGAATGCTGTTAATATTATGCTTTTAGTCAAACCACCTCACTTGCTGTTTTTCAGTTCCTTTTTTTTTTTACAGCCAGATCATAATCTGTTCACCGTCTATCTTTTTATAGAAACCCTTTTGTGGTTGCGTCCTTGGATTTAAGGTAAAACAAGATGCAGACAGTTAAAAAAAAAACAAAAAAAACAGTGATTTTATATTTCACTCACTAACCATTGCTGCTCTTTTCTAATGCAGCATCATATTATAGAAAGACTTTAACCTACACATTATTTAAGTACTTCAGGATAAACACATTTTAAGGGGGCAGCTTTTCTCCAGCTTTTACTTCATTCAACACCAATTAAAGTCTATTAAGCTAAATAGAAGAAACTTTTTTCAAGCTTTTATTTGCTGCTGTTTTCACAAATTAATTTTAATTTGACCTTTATTTAACCAGGTTAGTCCCATTGAGATCAAGATCTCTTTTGCAAGGGAGTCCACCTAACCTGCATGTCTTTAAATGTGGGAGGAAACCAGAGCAGCCAAAGGAAACCCACAAAAACATGGGGAGAACATGCCAACTCCACACTCCAAACTCCACGCCTTTTCTATAAACTACATCCTTGCAATGACCTCTGGTGGTTATTGCATGATGTAATGTACATAATCAAAGTATTCCATGTACAGACGATAAACTGAATAGTATGTTGGTTTGTGACAAACAATGTGACAGTTTGGTGGAATTTTTTTTTTGGCAGTGTTTCTTTACAACTCTTTTCAAATGTGTATATGTACCTTTATGGAAAGAGCTTTGATAACTTCACAGTATTTATCATCTGGCCTGTAATTGGTGGGTTTAGGAGTTGACAGAAAGTATCTGATTGCAGTTCTTATGTTGATCACCAACAGACTTGGTATGATTGTTTAGCATCTAAGTGGGCAAAGGCCATAAGGGAGGTGTTATCGTTTTTATTTCCTCTGTACACTGAGGGACCACAGTTGGCAGTACCGTATGTCTGATGTGTGTGATTGTTTTGTTTTTTTCTTCATGATCCATTTTCTACACCACACCATTTATCCATCCTGGACAACTGATCAGTGGTACCAAAGGCTCCTCTGAAGAGACCGGTACCAAAGACATCCAGTCATGGCGTTGCATCACAGGCTAGGGTCCAAGTCTCACTTGATTTTGGTTGCATCCGGATCACAAAAATACACCTTTGAGCTTTGAATTTGACCATTTAAAAAAATGTGGCAAAATTTGCATAGTTTTTTTTTGGTTTGTTTGTTTTTTCCTGCAACTGACAAGATAATAGTTAGTGCACTGGAAACAAAAGCCAAACATCCAGCAATATGTCCTGGAAACCTTTTATATTGACCTGCTTTCACTACAGTCAAAAGTAAAATGTGAGTTTTAACATTTATGCCCAGTTTATCTGGATGAGCCCATTATGTGGCTCGTTACACGTTTTTGTCAGAAGCGAGTTAAAAACTACGACAACCACTAAACTTGTACGCTACAATTTCCTTTTAAGTGTGAAAGAAGAAGAAAAATGTGAATGTTAGTATAAATGAACATGAACACTTCCAAGATTCAGTTTTATTAAGTTTTTGAAGTTTTTCAAGCCTCAAATCATCAGCTGTGACACTAATAAACTATTTTCACCATGATGTAACTCCATGTTTTGCTGTGTTTGAGTTTGTACCACATGCATGCAGATCGTGACCTAAATTCAGCCGCTGCACACACTCCTGCGTTCATCGTATCGTCTTCATTTGTTACATAGTCTGTCCAGTGTTTACTGAAAATCACTTCCTGGGGGTTCTTATTGGATCAGTCTGACTTTTAGAACAGTCACACGTAGCCCACAGGCCACCAGCTAAAGGGGTCAGAATTTAGAATTTGTATAGAGTTCTTGCAGGAAGTGGACATCAGGTCAAATCTTCCCATCACACACTGTCATCCCAAACTGGTAGTACTTTATTTTTATTCTCACACACACACACACACACACACACACAGTTTCCTGTACGGGTACCAAAGTGAGGTCTGGGAAAATGCCCACTGGGAGTGAGGACCACCCTTTCTGCTATACTTAGAAATAAACTGATGCTGCTTTTAAACTCTAGAAGTGTCTCTAAGTCAAGTTCTCACCTCAGATTTTGAAGAATCACTTTGAGAGGATCATATTTACAGCTTTTGGAAGCCTTTTCATTAAAAACCTTGTGAGGACCAGCCTAAATGGCCTCATTTTCAAAAATGGTCCTCACTAAACCGGTCCTCTACCCGCAGTGATCCTCACAAAGATAGCAGTACAAACACACACACACACACACATATATTTGAATGGTGGCTGGGGTAGGCCATCCAGAGATGGGTGTGGTATTTGTGCTGGAGACCCTCCTGTCCTGTGCACCAGCAGCTTTTCCTGTATATTCGTTTTTTGAATTGTTCTGTAATTTGTGTCTGTATCATGGCCCAAGCAGAGGGTCACCCCTTTGAGTCTGGTCTGCTTCAGGTTTCTTCCTCAGAGGGAGTTTTTCCTTACCACTGCTCCTCTGGGGGTTACTAAGGTTAGACCTTACTTATGTGAAGCACCTTGAGGCAACTCTGTTGTGATTTGGTGCTATATAAATGAAAATAAATTGAACTGAAATTGAATTGAATTAAAAACTGAGGGTTGACTTCTCTGGTCAAGTCAGGTTGGATGTCGGCAAAACTGATTCTCAGGTGTAGTCAAGGTTTTTTCTCAAAAAATGTAATATGAGGGTGACGGCTATGGCGAGGGGGCGGAGCAACCAAGTATGTGGTCTAAAAACCTCCTCCAAATCGGTGCATTTCTTTAAAACTGTCTGATGGTCGATCGACCACGATCAGAATCTTTTTGGAGTAATTGGAGTAATCCCCTATTGCTCCTGGTGTGTAGTGAGTGCCTTGTATGGCAGCACCCTGACATTGGGGTGAATGTGAGGCATAATTGTAAAGCGCTTCTGCATCTGATGCAGATGGAAAAGCGCTATATAAATGCAGTCCATTTACCATTTTCCATTTAATTGTACCTTTTCTAATGATCAGACACATTGTCATGTGGTGTTGATGTAATCTTTTCTCGGGAAAAAGATCGTTCTTAGGAAGACTTTGTGTTGTTTAAGCACGTGGAACTTGGGGTTTAGAAGGGGGGGGGGGTGCAGCGCCTCAGTTACCCGGTTTAGAAAAAACCCCTGATAATGATGGACAAGGTTCTTCCAAATCTGTGCAAAAGTCAGTCATTCTGTCTCGTTAAATGTACACTGAATGTCAACCCCCCCACACCCCGACCCACTGACCCCAGTCAAACGGCATGATGAGCAGAATCCGCCCCGCTGTGATTTGATGTCGCGTGCAGTCATCGTTCATGAGTATTCCATGTTTGCTTTTATTTTGGGTTTTGTCTCATTGTTACTCTTCATGTGTCTGAATGCTGCAAACAAATAATAAAACCTGCTTTTCACTTTCAGTCGTGATGGTTTGAAGCTCCACCTGGAAAAACAAGTCTGTTGATTTGAGAAGAGCAGGAAAATGAGATTTGCTTGTTCTAAACTTCGTGTTACGCCACAGATTTCCACTGAATCAGAAAAGTGTTTAGATGAATTTATCATAAACAAAGTGTTTGTGAAAAATGACTGTTTGAACTGACTGTCTCTGCCCCTCCCCCACTCACTCTCCAACAGACATGGTGCAGACGCCGGCGTTGAGCACCCCCACTCCCCCCCCGCCGCCCCCCTTGCCTCCCGGCTCCACTGTGACATCTGCCCCTGCCAACCCCGCGGCCCCGGCTGGCCACCCGCCCCCGCCTCCCCCGCCGCCCCTGCCTCAGACACTGGCTCTCGGTGGGACCCCGCCTCCTCCGCCTGGCCCGCCTCCTCCCCCCGGAGCCCCCCTTCCTCCACCAGCACCTCCTCTTCCCATCAGCCTGTTCTCACCTGCTGAGGACCGCCCCCTTTCAGGCCTGGCCGCCGCCCTCGCCGGAGCCAAACTGCGCAAAGTGGCACGGGTAAGAACGTGATTGGTCATTTCATCGGCACAATTAACTCGCACAGTCGCTGAGCGCACTCAGACTCACACAGCGTAGCCTTTTTGTTATTATTGTTAAAAATACTTTTAAAATATTGTGATCACATGAACATGTAGAATGGCATATTTAGACATGGGTAAAGGTGTTTTGTTTTAAATAAAGCTTTTTATCATCTTTTTAGCATTGAAATAAATTATGAATGTGTGATTGTAGTTCAGACTAAAGGTCGTCCCAGGTCCAAATTCCAGAACTGAGCTGAAATAGAGCCGTAGAACTGTATGAACCCAGAAGTGCTTATATATATATATATATATATATATATATATATATATATATATATATATATATATATATATATATATCACGGCAAGAAGGTCATGGGTTCTGTGTGGAGTTTGCATGTTCTCCCTGTGTTTGCGTGGGTTTCCTCCGGGTGCTCCGGTTTCCTCCCACATCCAAAGACATGCGGGTTAGGTGGATTGGAATCTTTAAAATTGTCCTTAGGTGTGCGTGTGGGTGTGTCTGTTTGTTTGTCTATTTGTGGCACTGCGTCAGACTGGCGTCTTGTCCTGGGTGTACCCCGCCTCACGCCCTATGACTGCTAGGATAGGCTCCAGCCCCCGCAACCCTTAATTGGACTAAGCGGTAGAAGATGGATATATATATATATATTCTAATGTCCTCCAAAAACACCCCAACTAGACCCAGTTACCTCTCAAAAATGGGAATGTTCTTGATAATACATCCAAACAAACAGAAAATAAACCTTCAGGTGCCAAAATGATGACAATGAATCCAACAGAAAGGCTGACAAACTAAAATAGGAACTAATGAAAGATGAGGAAGAAGTTCAAACTTAAAGCCTTTTAAATTTCACAACATGGACTAAATGTATTTTCTGTTGAAATCAAAGTGTTATAATGTCGGTTAATTTTTGAAACCTGTTGTAAAGTTACAACTCATTTTAATGAAGAGAATATATTCATCTGGAGTTCAATTTCATAGTGAATATTTTAATTTCTTTTCATGGCGTCTGCAGGAGGACATGCATGTGTGCAGGCATCAGGTTTTGACATTACTGGAAGTCACCTTTGACCTCACATGATGCCCGTGCGCGCTGTCTCGTAAATCACTTCAGAGGTTTTATCTGGTTACGAAGCAGCATTTTTAGATTTAGAAATGTTTATTTCTTACTAACTTTTACAAAATATATGAGAAACATATTAGTTTATGCAGAAATAAGCTGTTTGGGAGTGTTTTCTGTCATGTTGGAATGTTTTGTTTGAGCAAGCAGCCAGCTGATGTCACCGTGCCTCTTTACTCTGATTGGCTGTCATTGTGTCTCTTGTGCACATTGGGTGAATCCCCTATGTGATCTATGACCTCACAGTCATAGACTGTTCGGGTCACTACCTTAAGTAGTTCAAGGTCATCTATTCTTTTGAAATTTTCCTCTTGAGGGGAACTTTTTAGCAGCTGATGCATTAAAGTTCTGATGTCATTGTTTGTCGTCATATGTCCTTTTAATCTGATGAGGTGCAAAAATTTGTTGATTTAAAATTTATAAATTGAGGGGATCAACTCAGGAGTTTGTTTATTTATCTTGTCACATGCTGATGCTTTTTCGAAGCTGAGGGAAATCGATTTTGACACACTCACAGTAATCCTGTGACCTTTTCACATAAAAGGACCTAGAACTTTGAAAAAGTGGGTGAACCCATGAGAGAACGCTCACTTTCATAATTGATGCTCGATTGTCGTTTGGTGCTTGTGCTGTCGTCCATATCTTTGATTGCTACCACGTCTCTCCTCCACGCCGTCATAATTCACTCTGTGCTGTCGACACAGACGCGTGCAGATCCACACAACAGAACAAGACCAGGTCCCGTCTAGACCGAGTCAAATTTAGGGTCAGTCTGTCTCAGAGAGCCATGAAGACCACCAGCACAGACTGTAAACTTTAATATTTGAAGGTATTTGAGTGTTTAATATCTCGCCTGTGATGTTTCTTGCAGAGCGATGATGCAGGAGCGGCTTTGGCAGCAGCCGTGTCGGGAGCAGGAGGGGCCAAATGTGAGAGCCGTGGAAACGGGCCTCTCCCAGGAGGAGGCGGTCTGATGGAGGAGATGAGCGCCCTGCTGGCCAGGAGGTGAAATTACATCCCATGTTGTTTTTGGAGTGGGTGTAATCTCAGACCAGGTTCATGAAGTCTGACGTGAAATGATGTCAGGCCAGTGCTGCGCAGAAGTCTTAGGCATCCCAATGTTTTTGGAGTTACCGGGTTAGTTTATCAGCTGAAGCCCGTTATGAGAAATCCGATGAGCAGACCTCAGATTGTGAGCAGTGCACTGTTTTCTCTGGCACATGAATACTGTTGATCTGGCTTGTTTTGTTCTTTTACATCTGTACACGTGTAAAAGTGTCAAATCAAAAATCCAGATGTTTTTCAAACAAGCAGATGTAGTTAAATCGTTTAGAGAAAGGAGACTGTTTTCTAAATGAACAGAAAAATATAAATATTAAATTATGAATTATTGTTATAAAATCATCAATTCATAATTCATCAATTACTTGAATACATTATTTTTACTTAATGACAGTAATTTAATACATAATGACAGTAATTTATATAAATCTAAATGTGTGCAAATGGTGAAGGAGGAGAGAATTATTTTTGAATGTTTTGCAAATCTGACAAATCCCACATAAGGACGGTCCTGAGGGCGGAGACTCCGTGGTGACTGACGCCGCTGGCATGAAGTATTGAAAATAACAGTTCATTGTAATTGGAGAGGAATCTAACTGACCAAATCATGATGACCTGGTTTTATTAATTATCATAATACTGATGAGCATGTAATCATGTCAAACAGGATTTTCTTTATTATTATTATTGTTGTTATTGCTGGATTATTTCCATTGGATTGTTGTCATGGAAACCTGGGGTTTGACAGATGCTTTTGTGTGATCAGGGCAGTCCTGCCAAAGAAGTTTGTTCTTGTCATGTTCACACAAACTGAGGTTTTTACAACGGAAATGAAGTAAAACTTGAGAAAAATGCATGATTCCATGAAGACAGCAACAAAAAAACAGCCAGCAATAGTCAGTTAATAAGGAATTCATTGATAAGATGCTCTGAGGGATAGTTTAACAAAAATAACTGTTTAAAGGTAACAGATTTTATTTATTTGCAGTCTTTATAGTGAATTGTCTAATTTTTATTATTTTTTTCCAGCATGTATGAATACATTTACTTTTTTTTTTTCTAGCCTGAGATTTCTGCACAGGAGTCTCATTTTAAAGACAGGGAGTTTGATTTTCTTCAACAAATGAACAGTTTGGCTGATAAGCATCTACAGTTTTTAATCAAACATGATTCCATGTCCTCGTATCAGCCTCTTATTTCGGGCTGTGACTCTGAAGCGTCACTGCTTAATGTGACCTGATTGATTCGTATGTCCACACACACACACAAAAGTTTTGTATGTCTGTTTATTTCTTTTATTATTCACAAATATTCTCCTTTCCATCCTGATCAAATTGTCAACTTTTACTGAATATGTTGTGGTGACCTTTTGAACCCTGCAGAGCTGCGTGTGGCAAATTGATGGTGTAAAAGTGCACATCTGAAAGAGGCTTTACATAGAAAATAAACACACCAGAAAGTGTTCCCAGCGTTGGCACAACACATTCCACAACTCGGCATAATTACAGGAATGCTGAGCCGTAAAATCCGCTGCTGCCTAAATGCAGCGTGTTCTGTCCTGGTCACAAGTATATGTAACCACCTCCCCAACCCAATTTTTTTTAAGTACAGAATTTTAAATATGTCATGCAAATGAACCAATTATCTGTTTGAGTGAGTGTGCAAGAAAGAAACTAGTGAGGATAGCCACCGACACCCATGACAACTCTGAAGGAACCATGAAGCTGTGACTCATGATGCAACAGAAAAAAAAGTTTCATTATGCACAATTTCTCCAATCACAGCCACAGAAGCCTGGAAACCCTTCAGAGTGGCCTTGGTGATTTGGTGGCTTCCCTCACTAATCTCTTTCTTGCACAAGCACTGTGTTTTTGAGCATGCGATAATGCTCACTCCTGTTGGACTGTTTGTGCTGCAGGAGAAGAATTGCTGAGAAGGGCTCATCACCTGAACCTGACCAGAGATCAGTAAGTATCAGGCTGTCTGCCACGCCCACTTCCTGTTTGATTCAGAACATCCTTCTCAGTTGAAATGCACAATAAGTCTTGTGTGTCACGCTGCACGGCCGTCATCATGCACAATGACAGTCATACATTACTGTGTGTAAAGACTTTCATGATTCATAGTTTTGAGCTGTGACTTTTTGCACATTTTTTTCACACGTTCATTTTTTTGCACATTTATTGCAAATTTTCTAACTTGCACAGTTTCAGATTTTTAGCTGTGTGCTTGTTTGTTACATTTACAAATTTTGGTATTTTACAGTTTTGCCTGAAGCTAAATTCAGAATTTACGTTTACGTTTCCCTCAACTCACTGGTCTCAACATGAACTCAGGGTAAACCTAAATAGTACAGCAGATAACAGAATATTTACAGAGCATTCCTTCAAATGGTGATGCAAGGACCAAATTCAGTACAAATACTCCTTAGACATTACAGTTTAAAAAAAAATGGACTGTCCACTTGAATTTTCAATAGGCAGCCAGGTAGAGATCAATTGAAGAATTACACAGGGGTCAAAATTTAAAAATCCTTCAGTCTTATTGAAAACCATACCACATTATTTGTCTGATTATAAAGATTCCAAAAAGGTATAGTTTGGACTATCTGTAACTGAATGTTATAGAGTTATAAAAAGGAATAGTTTGCACCCTGCATCATGCTTAGTTATCATGTTACGGGGTAACATATGTCACATGTCATAGAATCCAATGTACGCTGACCTTGTCTGAACTTTACTTTGGAGACCAAACATTCAACACAATCAAACCTATTCCATTTATTAATCCTATTGGTGCAACCAATAATTTGCACCACGTTTTACCAAAATTGAAGCACCTTTAAATTGTGACCCCACTCCCATCTCTGGATGCACCAGCATGGACTCCCATAATTTACTGTATATTCGTACTGTCAATTGTGTCGGTAGCATGGCCCAAGCAGAGGCTCGCCCCTTTGAGTCTGGTCTTCTTGAGGTTTCTTCCTCAAATCATTAAAGGGAGTTTTTCTTACCACTGTCACAGGTGTTCTTGCTCTGCGGGTTGGTAAGGTTAGACCTTACTTGTGTGTAGCACCTTGAGGCAGCTGTGTTGTGATTTGGCACTATATAAATGAAATAAATTGAACTGAATTGTACAAACTGAAATTCACCTTTGTCACCATTCTTAATGTTTTCACCCCATAACTCCATAACATTCAATTACAGATAGTCCAAACTATACCTTTTTGGAATCTTTATGATCAGATGTATCATGTGGTAAAGTTTTCAATATGATTGGAGCATCTTTTAATTTTGAACCCTGTGTAATTCCACAATTGATGCCTACCTGGCCGCCAACTGAAAATTCAAGTGGCCAGTTGCTTTTTCCAAGAGTAATGTCTGAGGAGTATTTGTGCCGAATTTGGTGCTTCTGTCACCATTTGAAGGATTGTTTCAGTTGTCTGCTGCACTAAAGTTCTCACAACAATTTAAAAGTTGGTCTAATAATAAAACGCTTCACTTTTTTCAGTTTGTTGTTAAGACATCTGATTGCAACTCAGCTGTGACCTTTAACCTGTTTGTGTCTAACAGGAAGATGGTGAGATGAACAACACCCCCAAAGTGTCAGCCTGTAGCACCCCAGGTGGGTGGGAGAAATTCATATCCACCAATCAGTTTCATTTTAATGGGTCTGTTTTTCATAACTCTGCGGTTGTGTTTTGTGCGGCAGACATGCCCAGGAAGCCATGGGAAAGAACAAACACCATGAACGGTAGCAAATCGCCAGTTATCGGCAGGTACGTTAAAAAAAAGTCTGTTTTATCTGAATGAAAGCAGGAGCTGGATGCTTCATGAATATATTTTTGCATCAGCTTCAGCTAGATTTTGCACGATACTGGAGCCTAACCTCATCAGAGCGCATGTTGCACTGAGTGTGTTGCGCACAGGTTTATTCCAGTGTAAAGGATTAAAGTGGGTGTGTGAATGAGGAGAAATGGTCGGTTGATGTGGCGTGAACGCTGAACAGTTACAACAGTAATCAGACCATCTCAATGGAAACGTCTCATATAAGCTCATCAATCAGAACACTGCAGAAATTTAAAATCTTACCAGTAACGCTGAATATGAGAAACAATCACCTAATGGGTAAGATTTCAGTAAGATATAAGATCTCGTTTTTCGATGACACATCTTAAATATTTTGAATTTTCATTTTATCCACTCTTCTTTTTTTTTCTCCTTGTTGCAAGTGAAAAACATTCATGTAAAGACCTTGTACATTTTCAAGTAAACACTTTTGGAGAAAAAACTTTATTATTTGTTACAAGTTAAAACATTTTCATGTACAAAAAATATATATACCTTTTTTGTTAATTGTCACAAGTTAAAAACACTTTCATGGAAATACTTTGTATAATGTGTAAAAAAAAATAAAAAAATAAATAAAAGTAATTTTTAATTATAGTTTAAAACACCTTCATATAAAACCTTTGTTTTCATATGTAAAAAAATCTCATCTATTTTTTTTGGGGGGGGGGGGTTAATGATCAATTAAACACTTCATTTAAAAACCTTAGATTTGGTGTAAGAATAATGTCTTTACTTGCTACATGTTAACACGTTCATGTAAAAACTTTTTGTCAAATGTAATAAAATGTTTTACTTGATAAAAGTTAAAAATCACAAATTCATATAAAGCTGTTTTCATGTTAAAATTGTTATTTTTAATTATTGTGCTTGCTCTGGGGTTTGGTAAGGTTAGACCTTACTTGTGTTAAGTGCCTTGAGGCAGCTTTGTTGTGATTTGGTGCTAGATAAACTAAACAAATCAATTTTATTACTTTTTGCAATTCAAAACACTCCCTATAAAATCCTTGTTTTCATGTTAAAAATTTTATTTTTTTTAAGTTTGTTACAAACTAAAAGACCTCATGCAAATACATTGTTTTCATTGGGAGATATGCACAGTTCTTTTTTTATTTAAAGGCAGTTACACTTTCATGTAAAAACCTTGTTTCGTATCGTCATCTTCCTAAAATAATGGCCTAAATCATGTGTTGGAAAACATGACTTAGGCCATTATTTTAGGAAGGTGATCATATGCAAAAAAATTTATCTATTTTATATCATTTTTTTTTGTATCAGTTGAGACACTTCACTTAAGTTATAAATCACTTTCATATAAAACTGTTTTCATGTTAAAAACATTCTTTTTTTTTACTTTATGCAAGTTAAACCACCTCCCATAAAATATCTGTTTTTGTATTTTAAAAAAATGCAATTTCATTTATTTATTTTTAACTTGCACTGGAAACAGGTTGCAAGTTAAAAAAAAAAAATTTGTTCAACCTGTTTCCAGTGCACGTTGGCCTCCGCCAGGGCTGCCCTTTGTCACCGGTTCTGTTCATTATCTTTATGGACAGAATGTCTAGGCGCAGCCAGGGTGTAGAGGGGGTCTGGTTTGGGAACCACAGAATCTCGTCTCTGCTGTTTGCGGACAATGTGGTTCTGTTGGCTTTGTCAAATCAGGACCTTCAGTGTGCACTGGGGCGGTTTGCAGCCGAGTGTGAAGTGTCCGGGATGAAAATCAGCACCTCCAAATCCGAGGCCATGGTTCTCGACTGGAAAAAGGTGCTTTGCCCTCTTCAGGTCGGTGGAGTGTCCTTGCCTCAAGTGGAGGAGTTTAAGTATCTCGGGGTCTTGTTCACGAGTTAGGGACGGGTGGAACGTGACATTGACAGACGGATCAGTGCAGCATCTGCAGTGATGCGGTCGCTGTATCAGACCATCGTGGTGAAGAGAGAGCTGAGTAGGGGGGGCAAATCTCTCGATTTACCGATCGATCTACGTTCCGATCCTCACCTCTATGTCATGAGAGTTTGCTCATGACCGAAAGAACGAGATCGCGAGTACAAGTGGCCGAGATGAGTTTCCTCCGCAGGGTGGCTGGGCGCTCCCTTAGAGATAGGGTGAGGAGCTCGGTCACTCGGGAGGAGCTCGGAGTCGAGCCGCTGCTCCTCCACATCGAAAGGAGCCAGTTGAGGTGGCTCGGGCATCTTTTCCGGATGCCCCCTGGACGCCTCGCTGTAGAGGTGTTCCGGGCACGTCCCATCGGGAGGAGGCCCCGGGGAAGACGCAGGACACGCTGGAGGGACTACGTCTCTCGGCTGGCTTGGGAATACCTTGGGGTTCCCCTGGAGGAGCTGGGGGATGTGTGTGTGGATCGGGAGGTCTGGGCGGCTTTGCTTGAGCTGCTGCCCTCGCGACCCGACTCCGGATAAAACGGAAGAAAATGGATGGATGGATGGATATTTTTAACTTGTAACAAGTTAAAAGACGTCATGCAAAAAAATTGTTTTCATGGGGGTGAATCCAGTTTTTTTTTTTATTGTTAAAAGGTAATTACACTTTCATGTAAAAACCTTGCCAGATATTTTAAATGTTGCTTAAAAACATGTCTGTTTATCTGTTACTTGAATTTTACTTGTTTGGTGATTGTACAAATGTACTTGGTAAGATTTTGTGTTTTTACAGTGAATGAAAAGCTCAGTCTGTTCAGAACTTCACTTGGAATGTTCTGGGCAGCCCAGTGTCACATTTTTTTTTCGTGCTCCCGTCACAAAATAAGTCAAATTTTCATGACGTGGTTTTTTTAACTTACTCTTACTAACACTACTCCTACCCCTAACCTTAACCATAACATAATCCTACTCCTACGCCCAACTCTAACCATAACCACCACCACCCCCCGTGTCACTTTTAATTTCATGCAGCCATCACGGAATGAATGAGAATGAATTTGTGCTGCTGTGACGAAAACGAGGCGCTTTTCGTCACAATATTACGAACCAATAGATTAATGTATATTTCGTGCTGCTGAATCATGACTTGCCGTGAGACCAGGGTGTTCTGGGAGGTGCAGTTGTTTATTCATCCCTTAGATGAGAAAATATCAGCACCTGTTAGCCATGTAAAATCTTTAACAGTTCTTCCTCTATAGGTGTAACTTTGTACACCTCACCACTCATCATTGCTCAGTGGTGTAAGATTAGTGATGAGATTTTCTCATAAAGTTATGAAGAATGAGATACAGTGGTCCCTCGTTTGTCGCGAGAGTTACGTTCTAAAAATAGCCTACAATAGGTGAAATCCGCGAAGTAGTCAGCGTTATTTTTTACAATTATTATAGACGTCTTAAGGCTGTAAAACCCCTCACTACACACTTTATGCACTTTTCTCAAACAGGCATTAACATTTTATCACTTTTCTCTCGTGTGTAAACGCTTTCAAAGTTCAAACCGTAGTAGAAAAATAAGACCAACCTGTTTTCAGGCCCAAACATTTGTTTGAGAAATAAAAATAGAACGTTTTCCTATAAATAATTATGATGGCTTTTAGAACTAATGAATTTAATTTTAACGATCAACCTACGAGGTTGGACACATAAGAAATTATTAATAGTGACTCGCCAGTATTTCACTGTTCCTCTGATCGCGCCTCTTCATCCTGGTGCTGCTCCGCTGTCGCGCCTTTTTCCACTGAGTCACACCTCGGTGCAGGTGTGTTTTTCTGAGTGAAGAACACAGTTATGGGTAGTTGTTGGCGCTCTTTTTTTCTTCTGGGCGAGAAGATTCTTATAAACAGACACGCAGAACATAATGCGCGTGCTCTCCCTTTGCGGTGCCATGACCGGCCTGCTTGATGAGGATGCAGAACACAATGCGCTGTAAAAAAAACAAAGCATGCAAAATTGGACTAAAAAAAATCCACGAAACTGCGAGGCCGCGAAAGGTGAACTGCGTTGTAGCGACGGACCACTGTACTGAGATTTTGAAATAATTAAAAATCATTGACAGCTTTAATGTCTGGAATTGACTGATTGAGAAGATGCTCCAGAAAGCCAATACTGATCAACTCTGACCCGTAGGAGTCTGATCAGAGGTAGCGTCAGATTCTGCTGCTCTCCTTGTCTTGTTCAGAATGTCTCTCCTGTTGCAGTTTGAGCAGCAAATCTGTAACAATTGTGATCGGGTTGACTGTGAGAAAAGAGGCCATTGTTGAAATAAAATTGCGTTTATTAACAGCGCCTGTTTTTTTTACGTGTAGTAGTCAGTTATTTAAAAAAAATGTATCTACTATTTTTATTACTTTTATGTAAGCTATAGTAAACCCCATAAATATTTGGACAGTGATGGTACTGCTACAAAAAAATCCATTTAAGTCCTGTGTATTTTTTGGCTGTAAGCACATCCACCTTGTTTTTACAAAACCCAGCCTGTCCCAGTTCACCTGGGCGGCTCGATATCAACATCTGATTTGTGAATTCAGTATTTCTGCTGCTCACACAGACGAGACCGTCCGTGGAGAAATCCCGTGGCAGCATATTCCTTCAACAGGTAGAGAGAAAAGGCTTTGGAGCCTTGAGAGTTGACTTTCTTTTTCTTATCCTTTCCTCAGACAATCTCCTCTTTTCATCAGTTTGCTGTGGTGGAAGGGGGAGTGGCCTTTTGGATAAAAACTTCTCTGTTTTCCTGTGACATTTGCAGCAGTTTGTGTCACATGACTTTCCCTAAACCACTCTCTATCGTGGATTTCTGGGATGGTGTAGTCAAAGCTTTTTGCATGCATGCCGTTCTTTTAAATGTAAAAACAGGGAAATCCACAGTTTTGTCACGTGCACCCGGCTTATCACACACACACACACACACACACACACACGTAGCACATCCACGTCACCACCCTTTGCAGCACAGACTTTGTGCAGCTTTATCGCTGCAGAGCCAGAATAGATCCTGCAGGCACACTGAGATAACGTCCTGTTGCGTGAATGTGCACAAATGTGTGCACATTGCACATCCATGAGAGAGGAGGGCAGATGGACATCGCAAGTTAAAATTAGCAAATAATCAATTAATCAGCTCATAAATTTGTCAACAATCATTTTGATTATTGATTAGTCCTTTTTGAGTCATTGTTTTAAAACCCAAATTTAAATGTCTTAAACTTTCTGGTTTATTTTACCGGTTTCTTTTCTCCTGTCCGGCAGAAAACTGAATATCTTGGGGGACCAAACAAAACATTTGAAGGCTTCATCTTGAACTCTGGAAAACATTAACAGTTTTCAACATTTTCTGACATTTTATGGAACTTGCAATTCATTTATTAATTGATAAAATAATTGATTGATTAATTGATAAGAAAATAATTAGTTGTAGCCCGACTGTGCAGCACCACTCCGTGTTTTGTAACATCACAATCGGAAAAAAAAGAAAATTTTCCTGCCAAAACAAATTAGTATTAAGTGCTCTAATCTCTAATTAAAATAAATCTAGCTTCAGCTCGATTTCACTGTTTGCCTGCTTCTCCGTGGAGTTTCTGCAGGTCAAAGGTCAGCGTGGAGGTAACGCTCTGTGCATGAGCTCACAATACACTCGTAGTGTGCCGAAGCTTTCTGCTGGATTCACGACACCCTGCATCAGTGACGAGCGTACGGTCTCTGAATCTAAAAACGTACTGCGCAAGTGTCTTGGTGGCTTCCTCACTTGTCTGCTTCTTGCACACTTAGTCTGCTGTGCACAGAATTTCCACACAGGGTTTTTAATGTTTTGTACTGAAGGATGTTTAATGACTTGGAAATGTTTTACTTTCCTAAATCCAGCTGGCTGTGAAAGTGATGACATTTTAGTTGTGTCATATTAAAGGGAGCTGATTCTTACATAAATATGTACATGTTCAGCAACAAACACTAATAGTTTTTCTTTTTCCAGACACTTCACATAAAATAAACATATTAATATGGGTTTGTTTTTGTTTTTTTGTTAAAATTATGATTTTATGTGTATATTATGTTACTGTACATCTTAATACAGAAGAATAAAATAAATAAAATGGACACTTAAAATAATACATTGCTGTGTGTTTGTATGTATAGATATATAAAAAACTTATTATTAAACTATAATTAATGTAATACAATGAATGAATAAATAATGAAAATGGTGTATTAGTGCTGCAGAAATTGATAGATCTATTGAATTTAATTAAAACAATTAAATTAAGTTACTTTGTAAAAAAAAATCAAAATTTTCTAATTTCAATTTCTAAAATATGAAGATTTTTTTTAAAAACAATTTTCTGACAATTTATGGACAAAACAAAGGATTCACCAAGAAAGTAATTGATGGATTAATGGATGCAGACAGTAATTTGTTTATTTGTAATTTATTTGTAAGTTTGCTGTGAAATCGAGGCTGCAGGTCTTTTTGTTTTTTGTTTTTCTTTTTTGACGTCACAGTTGAAGGTTGCCCTCATAGTTAATTGGATGTGTTCATCAGACGGTTTTCTTCAGACACCCTTCACTTGCTGCACAGCTCGTTTCCTTTTCTTTCACATCTCTTTCCTGCCACACTTCCTGTCTGGCGGCTCTGAATTTATCACCCTGTTAGCTGTTGTGTTGAGCGAGGAGCGGCGCACTCGCCGTCGGACAGAAAACTGAGCCCAGGAAGCCGAGCTGCAGAGACGTCGCAGGTTTCGTGCTTTAAAATAATTTGCTCCTCTGAACGATGTGTTTTGGAAACGTGTATCGACGCTTTTTTCACTTGTAACTAAAATAGTTTTTTGTTTTTTTTTTTGTTTTTTTTTGACAAGCTGTTAAATTAATATTCTGGATGATTTCAATTATCCAGAATATTAATTTAACACTTCATCGAACAATCTCATTGTTTACTTTTTTCTTAAGGTTTTGGTCAGAGTATATGTGAATTACCATCTGCTTTGGTTGCTGTGATTGGAGAAATGTTCCTACATGTTGATTTCTGTCTTTGTCTTCCACTGTATGATGAAGCTGTGACTGAAGAATCAACTGTCAAACGTTGCCTCTTCAGTCACAGCCACCGAACCTTGTAACGCCTTCACAACTCTCTTGGTGGCTTCCCTCATTTGTCTTCTTGCATGCTGACTCAGTTTTTGAGGACAACTTCCTCTAGACAAATTCACCACCCTGGGTTGTGCTTGTTACAGTTCTTATTGGCTGATTTAACAGACATCTGGGTGACATTATTATTGTTAATAACTCGGGGGGATGGGGTGCTGGTCTTCTTGTATGTAGACCTGAATTAATTCACTCGACATTTTGAGGGGACATGTTTTCTCCAGATGTCGTTAGTTACACCGACATCATGGTTTAAATTTACGCGCATGTTAATGAGTTCAGATTTCTGTGGTTGGACTTTGAGCAAATCCGTACATGCTCCTCCTCCTCCTTTTGGACCACGTGATAAATTTATTCTTTTGTATTTTTATGTTCATAGACCTAAATCCACTCCGATACCAACTGCATCCTTAAGTGCCAACTGCGTGCCAACAGAACCTGTGGACTATGACCGATTGAAACAGGTACGTCAGCTCTTGCGTGCTGTGATGTCATGCCTTGATGCTTACCGTTTGTTTCTTTGCAGGGTTTGGTGTTGGAATTGAGGGTTCAAGGTCTTGATCATGTCAATAAGTCAAGACAATTTCAAGATTTATGGAATTTTTTACCATTTTTAATCAAATTTATGTACCCAAATAATATAGAAGACTACAACTGCTATTCTTGAATGTACATTCATAATATATCGTCTTTTAGCTATAAAAGTACATATTTTTTGTGTGAAGGTCTGTCTGTCTTTGTATGATCCAGTTCTGTTTTTGTCTTGTATTTAAGCCTTGGCCTTGTTCTTGAGTTGTCACTGCCATGGCATTGTTCAGAAGAACAGTGTAGTTTGATTAAAAAGTTGATTGGCGAGGGGAAAACTTATACACAGGTGCAAAAAATTATAGGCTGTTCATCTACAAAGATCTCCAATGCTTTAAAATGGGCAAAAAAAAAACCAGAGGCGCATGGAAGAAAACTGAAAACAACCATTAAAATGGATAGAAGAATAACCAGAATGGTAAAGGCTCACCCATTGATCAGCTTCGGGATGATCAAAGACAGTCTGGAGTTACCTGTACCTGCTGTGACAGTTAGAAAACGCCTGTGTGAAGCTAATTTATTTGCAAGAATCCCCCGCAAAGTCCCTCTGTTAAATAAAAGACGTGCAGAAGAGGTTACAATTTGCCAAAGAACACATCAACTGGCCTAAAGAGAAATGGAGGATTATTTTGTGGACTGATGAGAGTAACATTGTTCTTTTTGGGTCCAAGGGCCGCAGACAGTTTGTGAGACGACCCCCAAACTCTGAATTCAAGCCACAGTTCACAGTGAAGACAGTGAAGCATGGTGGTGCAAGCATCATGATATGGGCATGTTTCTCCTACTATGGTGTTGGTCCTATATATATCACATACCAGGTATCATGGATCAGTTTGGATATGTCAAAATACTTGAAGAGGTCATGTTGCCTTATGCTGAAGAGGACATGCCCTTGAAATGGGTGTTTCAACAAGACAATGACCCCAAGCACACTAGTAAACCAGCAAAATCTTGGTTCCAAACCAACAAAATTAATGCCTCGCAGATGGGAAGAAATCATGAAAAACTGTTTATACAACTAAATACTAGAACAAAGAAAAAGCACAGGAGCCTAGTAATTTTTTCTTTCTTTTTTGAGGAATGACATGCGTCTGGCCCGTTTGAGTGGGCACTGCCATCTCTCCTTTATATCGAGCTTTCTTATCCCGTGCTGTTTGGCCATATTGCATTGCTTCATCTCGTTTTGTAAAACTAGTCTCATCAGAATAGTGCTAAACAAAAGCCATGTTGTGTTGACATAGATGTGCTCTCCCCAAATGTAAAGAGTGGTGTGAGTGCAGGCCAGTAGGGGGAGTGGTGAAAGGAGAAGGTTGTGCTTGAGCAAGATCCAAGACAGCTGGGCAGACTATGTCTTGAGTGTACATCCAGGAAACAAAACTCAGCATCTTGGGTTATGTAGTCAGGCCATCCGTTGTTTCCACAAAGATCGCAGCACCATCCATGAAGTCTAGGCTAGTAAACCCTTCCTCAGAAACCCAGAAACTTTTCCTCTACTCTGCACGCTCACAGTACCTGTGCATTGACTGGCTATTACATCCAGCATCTTGTCAGGAATCATATGGAATCTCTTGGTGTCAAGCAGAGCAGCCCGGTCAACCGAATCGGACGTTTGTGAAAATCAACACCGGCGCTGCTGATACTCACGTTGGTGTGAATTTTCTGAGTATAACTGCACAGCAGTGCTGTTACTAATTGGACATGTGCAGCGACCTTGTCGAGCTCCTCCTGACGTTTCTGGATGAGCCTGATAAGTGCAGTCTCCCTAAGCCCCGCCTCTTTTGCTGCACCTGCTCATTGCGAGTCGGAAGCTGAGAGACGACGTGCAGACTCGCTCTTACGGATGCTGCAGTGTTTTTACAGGAAGACTCATCAGGCTCATTTACCTGTTAAATAATCTCTGTTTCATGAGGTGAGTGATTATGCTTAATCTCACAGGGATTTACCACGCAGGGATTAACTGGCATGTAAAGGAGGAGAGAAGGTCTTTGTAAGACAGCTTCTCTTCATGTCACACAAACTGTCCAAACATGCAGAGAGCAGCCGTCTGGTTTCTTTTTCTGACACATTGTGTAGAAATAATCAAACGTGACTTTGCTTCTGTTTCAGGACATTCTGGATGAGATGAGGAAGGAGCTGTCCAAACTTAAAGAGGAGCTCATTG
Source organism: Thalassophryne amazonica (assembly GCF_902500255.1). Taxonomy (NCBI): domain Eukaryota; kingdom Metazoa; phylum Chordata; class Actinopteri; order Batrachoidiformes; family Batrachoididae; genus Thalassophryne; species Thalassophryne amazonica. The sequence goes on along the minus strand of NC_047123.1, from coordinate 5,304,602 downwards.
ATGGTAATGTCATATGCACTGAAGACATGCATGTGCACACACACATTCAGTCATATGTTGTATTGAAAGTTATAATTTGATGATCTTTGGCCTGAACTGTACTGATGATCAGATGTTAACTGGACTCAAACGTAATAATCAGAATTGTACAACACTCATATCAAAACTACAGTACGGGGGGGTGGGGGGTCCTGATGCTTGAAAGTGGGAGAAAAAAGAAAACAGTATTCAAAAGGAAAATTAAGTGGATAAAAAGAAAGGAGACATAATGAGATAATGCTGAATTTATGGGGAAATTATTGTTGTACAAAAGCGTCAGGTATCTGTCGCTGAGACACATGATGACTGGAGTTAAAAATAGTTTAAAAGTCAAGCTCACAGGCCAAGGTCAAAGTCCTGGCCCAGTGCTTATAGGCAGTTTGTAAGAACTGGTTAAAGATACACTTTTGGTTTCTTTTAAATGCCAGGATGAAGTCACATATCACCTATTAGGCACATGACCTGTGTCCTTGGAAGGACTCGAGTCTTACCTGATTTACTCAAACTGTTTGGAGCCAATATGGTTAAAACATGGTGGATTGGTTTTGTGTTAGTCACAGATCAAGTGCTTCAGTTGTGGGCAGAATTGGTCAAATATCGAGGCCAAACCCAACCAGATGTTCACATGTGAGGACTTTAAAGGTCTCTGGCCACAGTGTATGTAAACCTATCCTGTTAACTGCTACTGACATTGAAGATGAGGTGGTGATTTTTGTCTTCTGTGTCCTCAGCAATCCGAGAGGAGCTGGGCAGGTCCAGCACAGCGTAGACTGATCCAGACTCCCCGCCTGCAACATGTGACCGAAAGATGGCCACAGTCAGTTTAAGACAACAAAACAACAGAAGAACACAATAAGCAAAACGGCGGTAGTAGCGGAGAGGACAACATTAACTATCATAAACTGGAGAGAAGACTTTTTTCCACTGGCGGAGCAGAGTAGCGCCAAAAATCAGCAAAGTAGAAGGAGATGGACGCCCTTAAGCAGTCGCTCGGACTCACGGCATCCACTTTAACCACGCTTCTTGTTTCTGCTGCCCCCTTCCTCCCGCTGAGGGCATTACATCCTGGAGGACAGAGGCGGGAATGCCTTTATGCAACAATGATCTCTCTCTCTATTTGTTCCGTAAAAGCACGAGAAACGCAACACAGAAACTTCACAACAACACTGTAGTAACTGCTGGTGCAACTCTCCTGCAACCAATCACAACTCTGAGCACTTGCGTGTGACTTACCATCCAACGGCAGAAGGCAGGGCTGGACTGTAAACACTTTGATTTCCCATAATGCCATAGGGGTAGCCCGTGTGTGTGTGTGTGTGTGTGTGTGTGTGTGTGTGTGTGTGTGTGTGTGTGTGTGTGTGTGTGTGTGTGTGTGTGTGTGTGTGTGTGTGTGTGTGTGTGTGTGTGTGTGTGTGTGTGTGTGTGTGTGTGTGTGTGTGTGTGTGTGTGTGTGTGTGTGTGTACGGGGGACTGCGTCTGGTGAAGTCCACCACTGCAGGACACTGTAAAGCTCGTCTTCCTCAAATACTATTTTATCCTGATGATGTACAAAAGCAGAAACAAGTTATAAATATCTGATCGTTGTCTCGTTTCCGTGTAAATCCGCCGACGTATCAAGTAGCTCAATAATCTGACCGTTACACAGGATACTCCATCAAACTGTTTTTCCTATATCGTTTTTGTTTTTTTCCTTTCTTCCTGTTGCGTGGCAGGTGAGAGAGATGTGGCACTCTACCAAATCTTTCCTGCACTGGTCTGCTAAAACCCGTCATGCTAGTTGACCACGGCCACGCATGTAGATAGGACTGACTGTATATTCTGGTAACTTTTTGATTTGGATTTTTCTTGTCCATGTCCTTTGTTATTGTCCGTTCAGTGCATTTTCAGCTCTTTATCCGGTGAGGGTCTAAAGTGTGCCACGAAACTGCGTCAACTGTCAACAGTTTAATTACAAGCAATAAGTGTAGCATCTCGTTTAAGCACCAGTTTTTTCTTCTTATTTGTTTGGGCCCTCCTGAGCCCGTTGGTGACACCTTTTGTCACAGACGGCCGACGTGAAAGAACATCAGAGCAACACTGTTAGACATCGCTTCATGACATCACACCATTTCTGAATCAAAATGCTGTTTTTTTATGTTTTCTATGAATCTGTATCCAGCTTCGCTGCAGCTGGACTCGTTACTTTTCTTTGACCACCTTTATGAGGTAAAGCTTGTTGAAATGTATAAAGTAAGTAAGCGCTGGAATCCGTGAGGACGTGAATGTGCCATTTGCATCGCCAGTGCTTTGACTTTCTCTCCTGCTGCTGTCAGACGAGTGATTTTTACACCGGCAGCATCTTTAAAAGCTCAAAACACACTCTGTCAGAGATTTGTTTCAATGCTGAGAAACTGTAGCTGTTCCACGACTGCACATCGTGACTCCAGGAAGTCCATGTTACAGTCATTGACCTGTGTGTCTGAAATGAGGTTGTGAGACACGATTGTTGCACTAAAACATCTTTCCCACATTTCCTCTTGCAATACTCTGTCCTGACATTATGTCTGATTAGGACTTTAGACCCCAGTCCTGGTCCTCAGGGACCCTTAATCTGTAGATTATCTGTCTCTTCTGACATTTTGTCAGATTAAGACTTTGGACCCCAGCCCGGTCCTCAGGCACCCCTAATCTGTAGGTTTTCTGTCTCTTCTGACAATATGTATAATTAGGTCTTTAGACCCCAATCTTGGTCCTCAGGGACCCCTAATCTGTAGGTTTTCTCTCTTCTGACATTATGTCTAATTAGGACTTTGGACTCCAGTCCCGGTCCTCAGGGACCCTAATCTGCAGGGTTTCTATCTTTTCTGACATTATGTCTAATTAGGACTTTGGGCCCCAATCCCGATCCTCGGGGACCCCTAATCTGCAGAGTTTCTGTCTTTTCTGACATTATGTCTAATTAGGACTTTGGGCTCCAATCCTGATCCTCGGGGACCCCTAATCTGCAGGGTTTCTATCTTTTCTGACATTGTCTAATTAGGACTTTGGGCCCCAATCCCAGTCCTCGGGGACTCCTGATCTGCAGGGTTTCTGTCTTTTCTGACATTATGTCTAATTAGGACTTTGGGCCCCAATCCCGATCCTCTGGGACCCCTTATCTGCAGGGTTTCTGTCTTTTCTGACATTGTCTAATTATAACTTTGGGCCCCAATCCCGGTCCTTGGGGACCCCTAATCTGCAGATTTTCTCTCTTCTAGCTCCAGCCATTGCTGATTGGCTCAGCCACATGTCTGTTAGCTCTTGATTGGCTGAACACACCTGAATGGAAAATGTGGGTTTGGGACCACCGAGGACCAGGATTAGGAGCCACTGGATTAGAAGATTGATTCACAGAAGGTTGTTCCAAGTTTATCCACAATCCTGATCTCAGGTCATGCTCGAGTGTCTTGCAAGGGGAAAAGGGTGCATGATTCCCATAATGGTGCTGTGTTCCCAAATGGGGTAAAATAAACACGTATTAATCTGTCCCGGCACATTTATCCATGTAAACGTGATCAAATTAACGCATCCTGTCCTGACAATTTAATTAATCTGTGGACGTCTTTGTAAACCTGTCCTGTCCTAATACAGTTTCTTATTTTTATTTTTTAATCTGTTTGACACAAAAATGGGAACATCAGGACACCGATATCAAAAGGATCTGGGCAAAGTTGTATTAATCCACTTTGTTGTGAACTAATGTGTTTCAAATCGGATTGTAATTGTTTCATGTTGATGCGCAACAGGTTTACTCACGTTACTTTATTCATGAGATTTCAAAGACCTTATTTGAAACGCGGAAACAGATGAACACTGAAATGATACACTGAGAAAACTCATGGAAATGCCAAATATCAAGTATTGTTGCATTCAATAATTACACTCAGCTCCATGTGGGAAAGGGCTTCAAGCTGTTGGCTTTCCAGAAGATTCCAGGCTGGATTAGACAGTTCTAAATCTGTTTGGTCTTTTTGATACTATCACTTTTGATACTATCAAGAAGTCAGAAAGCAAACATAGTCCTTCATGTGGCGCGTGCAACCAGTTAGTTGTTGCGCCGTTATTAAAGCACACAGATACTAATTTAGTTAAAACATCATGTTCTACTTGTAATTTTATATCCCAGTTTCTAACCTCGGGCAGCTGTGATAACGGGTTAGATATCAAGTTGCTTTGATGAATTGAAGCCAAAAAGGGTTGGAAACCACAGCTGTTGAGCCGCAGCTGGCACCTCAATTTGTGCAATCTGGTGGTGAGTGAGGGAAGTTGCCTTCTAGCTCACTGGTCTCAAACTGTGATTGTCCAGTGACCACTAGCGAGGTTCGTTCTTCCTCTGGGAGTGGAGGGAGGACACTTGAAAAATCAAAGTGTAGATCACCTTGAGATGTCCTCACCATTGGAAGCATCTTCCCAAAACAGCTTTTTGTTACTTCAGACGTGCTCATTTTACAATCCTGTATTTCTCAAAGCCATCTGTCTGTCTACTTTCTGATTGGCTGCTCATACTTCAGTTCCACTTGTAACATGAGCCATGTAGGTTTTTGATTTGGCGAAACATGGTCGGTGTTTTGAGTGATGACAGGAAACGTCCTGGCATTTCTGATCAGACCACAAACTACTAGCTTTCATGCCTTTAGTGGCCACTGGGTCGTGCGTTTGAGACCCCTGGTCTCGTTCGTCCTGTCTGGGATGTTGCGCGGCACTGTGCTTTTTAAGGGCTTCGGTGTTACGGCACAGCTTTGCCGCAATGACTCATTGGGGAAGCAGATAGTTGCCTGAAGCTTCACATGTTGATGTGCAACTGGTTTGAATTTGTGAAAATTTCTGCAGTTTTCATTCATCCTTTGATTTGCGTCTTTCCTGGTGTCTGTGTTGATAAAGTTGTTTCTTGGTTGGATGGTTGTTTGGTTTGTTTGTTTTTTTCCCCCACCTCCTAATCACCCAAGAGGCTTTGCACTTTAAGACACCTGTAGAACAACCCAAGCTGTTCGGAGCTTCTGTCACACCAAAGGATTCAAAGGAAACCGCGTCACGCGCGACAACGTCGCCTTTCTTATTTTTCTATTTCAGTCCATGTCGACCTTCAGTTCTTGGAGGTGATGGCAGAGAATCTGGACTTGGTTTTGGGAAGTTGTGTGGTTTGTGCCTTGTTAATATCTTCAGAACTTGAGCAGTGACAAGTAATAATGTTTTGGGACGGTCGTGCCGATCTTGTTTTGTTTACGGTCATGTGGATTTGAAGGGAGAGTTAAACGGCCTCGGTCCTGTTCTCGCAATGAAAACCTTTTTGTTTCTTTCTCTCCACGCGGTTCTGACTCTGGCCCGGTTTATGAGTGTTCTGTGTTCTCTCGTGCTGTTTGTTCAGCAGCTTGGCTTTCTTCACACACTTTAAACATCTCAGATAGAAACGACTTTGACCTCTGCACTGAAGTCGGCATTGGTGACCGACTGCTGTTTGCTGGTGAGGAGTTTATGGATTAGAAAGTTTAATGGTTTTATTCTTTTATCATCTGCGTTGTACCATACTGTTCACCTGTTAATTAGTCTTTTCTTACATGCTAACATTATCTTTGAGCAAATGAAATAAAAATTGCAATACAAGACAAAACATTGTTTTTACCTTTATTGTTGTGAACCTGTACACCCCCCATGTACAGTAGTGTTCAGAATAATAGTAGTGCTATGTGACTAAAAACATTAATCCAGGTTTTGAGTATATTTCTTATTGTTACATGGGAAACAAGGTACCAGTAGATTTAGTAGATTCTCACAAATCCAACAAGACCAAGCATTCATGATATGCACACTCTTAAGGCTATGAAATTGGGCTATTAGTAAAAAAAAAAAAAAAGTAGAAAAGGGGGTGTTCACAATAATAGTAGCATCTGCTGTTGATGCTACAAACTCAAAGCTATTATGTTCAAACTGCTTTTTAGCAATCCCGTGAATCACTAAACTAGTATTTAGTTGTATAACCACAGTTTTTCATGATTTCTTAACATCTGCGAGGCATTAATTTTGTTGGTTTGGAACCAAGATTTTGCTGGTTTACTAGTGTGCTTGGGGTCATTGTCTTGTTGAAACACCCATTTCAAGGGCATGTCCTCTTCAGCATGAGGCAACATGACCTCTTCAAGTATTTTGACATATCCAAACTGATCCATGATACCTGGTATGTGATATATAGGCCCAACACCATAGTAGGAGAAACATGCCCATATCATGATGCTTGCACCACCATGCTTCACTGTCTTCACTTTGAACTGTGGCTTGAGTTTGGGGGTCGTCTCTCAAACTGTCTGTGGCCCTTGGACCCAAAAAGAACAATTTTACTCATCAGTCCACAAAATATTCCTCCATTTCTCTTTAAGCCAGTTGATGTGTTCTTTGGCAAATTGTAACCTCTTCTGCACATGTCTTTTATTTAACAGAGGGACTTTGTGGGGGATTCTTGCAAATAAATTAGCTTCACACAGGCGTCTTCTGTCACAGCACTTACAGGTAACTCCAGACTGTCTTTGATCATCCTGGAGCTGTTGAATGGGTGAGCCTTTACCATTCTCGTTATTCTTCTTTCCATTTTGATGGTTGTTTTACGTTTTCTTCCACGCGTCTGTTTTTCTATTTTAAAGCATTGGAGATCATTATAGATGAACAGCCTATAATTTTTTGCACCTGCGTATAAGTTTTCCTCTCTCCAATCAACACCCCCTTTTCTACTTTTTTTTTTTTTACTAATGGCCCAATGTCATAGCCTTAAGAGTGTGCATATCATGAATGCTTGGTCTTGTTGGATTTGTGAGAATCTACTGAATCTACTGGTACCTTGTCCCATGTAACAATAAGAAATATACTGAAAACCTGGATTAATCTTTAGTCACATAGCACTACTATTATTCTGAACACTTCTGAACACACACACACGTTCACACTGATGGACAGATTTCTGGGTAATTGCCTTAATTCCTGTAGCAGTCTTCAGTGTTACAGCAGCTAAAATGACAATGTAGTTGTGAATTTTTGAAATCTTGCAAACGTGCAAGAAATTTCTTCGTTGTGAGATCAATGAAGTTTTATCGTATCTGAAAACATGCAAAAGCTAAAAAGTTAATCTTGCTCCTGTAATTTATTACAATATCAAAAACATGTTTAAGCACAAAAAAAACTCAATATGACAGTTTTTAAGTTACTTTTCACCTGGAATTTACACTTTCTAATCTTAGATTTTCATCATCATTACTTATTACAGGGGTGCCCAAGTTCAGTCCGCAAGATCTACCTTCCTGACACTTAGTTGTCTCCCGGCTCCAGCACACCTGAATCCAATGAAAGACTCGTTAGCAGACTTTTAATAAGCCTTTCATTGGATTCAGGTGTGTTGGAGCAGGAAGACGAGTGTCAGGAAGGTAGATCTCGAGGACCAAACTTGGGCACCCCGACTTACAATATCAAAAAAAAAAAGTGGGGGGGGGAAGCCCTTTTAAATGTCATATTTACAGTGCATCCAGAAAGTATTCACCGCTTCACATTTTCCAGATTTTTGCGAAATGGATGCAATTCTTTTTTTTTTTCTTTTTTTTCTCAAAATTCTACACACAATACCCCATAATGACTGTGGAGATTTTTTTTTTTTTTTTTTTTAATTTGCAAATATATCAAAACAAAAAACTAAAATCATATGGACATGTGCATGAGTTGGAACACAGAAATTTAGACTTTTTTAATACATCTCATTGCAGTCCAAAATTTGTCTTTCTAAATTAATACGTATGTGCTAATAAGTTTTAAAAATGCATTTTACTCAGAATTTTGACTTTGATCAAGATTGTGACTTTTTGGGAATCTTATGATTTAAAAGGTCAAATAATCCTTTTTAAATCATGGATTTTTTTTATTTATTTTTTGTGGGGGACATAGAAATTTTGGCTTAAAAAATAATTATGACAAAGATTTACTTTCTAAAATCTCATGATTAAGGAATAGTTTTAAACCACATTTTGACTTAAGATGTCAAGATTTTGACTTTCGTGTATTTTTTAATTGACCTTGAAAGCTTTTAAAAAATAAATCCCATTTTTACTTTAGGTTTTTTTGGGGGGGGGGGGGGGGGGTAGAATTTTAACTGGTTTTTAAACCTCATGACAAAATTTAAAAATTTACTTTTTTTTTTAACCAAAATTTGGAGTGAAGAATTTGACTTTGATGTCTTAACTTTGACTTGTAACTCTTCTGTTACTCTGAATGAAGACAGACACTGAAACACTTTCTTTCTTGTGATAAAACCCAGTTTATAATGCGAAGTAAACCTCCCAGACTCTGATTTTAAAGTGCAGCTGTGCAGATCCTCTTTTCAAATTATGACACATCTTGGCACTTCCTGTGGGTGGGGCACAGAGCGGGTTTGGGGCACCTGCACGTCACTCGTGGTTTAGTTTGACTTGAAGCCAAAGATGACTGTTAATGTGCCCTGTTGACAGAAAGACGTGCTGAGCTGCAGAGACAAAAAGAGGAAGCTTTAAAAAAAAAAAACCTGCATGCTGTAATTTGATTGGAGGGTTTGAACTTTTTCTGATTAACCTTTTTTTTTCTTCTTCTTCATATCATGAACCTTTTGCTTGGAAGAGCTCTCGGCTCTTCTCATTTTTCAAATGCACTGATTCCAGTGTGTTTCAGTGACGATGAATGTTTGAATATAATTCTACTGAAGCTTCAGACTCGCCTGTGACTTTATAACACAAATGTGCAGTTTATTCTGAAGGCCACATGGAAAAAAATGTATTTGTGGAAGTCAAGTGGAGAAGAGAGAATCTGTGAGCACTACAGAATGCATTTCTACAGCACTTTTCCATCCAAAGCAGATGCTCAATGTACTTTAAAGTTATGATTTATATGCACCCACTTGCAAAAACACCAATTACAGTGTGTTACCATGCAAAGTGTGCAGCTGCACCTGTCTCAAGACCACCACTTCCGCTTGTGGATTTAGCCAAAGACTGATGAGGTGCCAAGACAAGTAATATTATATGAGAAAGTCTGGAATGGCAGAGAAGTATGTGAGGGTGGTGCAGGATATGTACCGCGACAGTGGTGAGATGTAGGAATGACAGATGTTGTCAAGGTGGAGGTGGGATGACACCAAGGATCAGCTCTGAGTCCTTTGTTGTTCACACTGGTGATGGACAGGTTAACGGATGACAGCAGACTGGAGTCTCCATGGGCTATGACGTTCGAGAGCAGGTTCAGTCTAGCCTGGAAAGGTGGAGATATACTCTGGAGAGAAGGGGAATGAAAGTCAGTAGGAGCAAGACTGAGTCCATGTGTGTGAATGAGAGGGAGCCAAGTGGAATAGTGCGGTTACAAGGAGTAGAAGTGGTGAAAGTAGATGAGTTTAAATACTTGGGGTCAACTGTCCAGAGTAATGAAGAGTGTGGGAGAGAGGTGAAGAGTGCAGGCAGGGTGGAGAGAGGTGGCAGGAGTGATTTGTTACTGAAGAATATCAGCAAGAGTGAAGGAGAAAGTCTACAAGACAGTTGTGAGACCAGCTGCAGGGAGAAGGATGCTGAGGATGGAGCCACCAGGCAGGAGGAGAAGAAGGAGGCCAAAGACGAGGTTTATGGATGTGCTGACAGAAGACATGCAGGTGTTTGGTGAGACAGTGAGATGTTGCAGAAATGCAACATGGAATCACAAATTCTTTTGCATGAATTTTTGTGTGTGTGTGTGTGTGTGTGTGTGTGTGTGTGTGTGTGTGTGTGTGTGTGTGTGTGTGTGTGTGTGTGTGTGTGTGTGTGTGTGTGTGTGTGTGTGTGTGTGTGTGTGTGTGTGTGTGTGTGTGTGTGTGTGTGTGTGTGTGTGTGTGTGTGTGTTGCACCTACTGAGTGCTTTTTAATTTAATATTTTCTGAACTTTCCCATATCTGACTTATTGATCTTAATTGAACATGAACATGTGTAGTAATGTTATTCCTGTTCCAAAATCCAGGAACATCAAACCGCCGTCTCTTGCACTCCAGAGAAGATATGATTATAACCAACTTTTTGTCTGAATGCTTCATTTTGATACTAAACCCTTTTATCTCGCAGCTTGTGTTGTTCGACATCTGTAGGAAGGTGTCCCAGACTACGCTGGTGATCATCCAGGGACTGAGACTGTGGGACAGGGCTAACACTGAAGGTGGCAGAGTCCAACATCATGTCCGTTCTGTTCGTCTTTGTCTGCTGAAGGGTGCAGGAAACTATGAACTACTTTTTTCCCCACTTTCCAGCTTCCACTCTCTCTCTGTCTCTCGCCAGTATAATGAAGCAGGTACCTCAGTGGGATTGGAGCTGAACTACCAGTACATGGACGCATTCTGAATTCTGTGTCCTTGGACAAGATGTTTGATTTGCATTGTCTCAGTCCACCCAGTTGTAAATTGGTACCAGCCTTGGCTGGGGAAGTAACCCACGTCATACTGATGTCCCATCCAGGGGGATCCACAGACTCATCCACTTCACTCTATAAAGTCCAGAGATTAGCGCCCGGCACCAAGGGGTCACAGGGTCGATTCTGAATAGGACCAATTTAAACTTCTATGTACAATAGCATGACATCCCACACAGTGTGTGTGTGTGTGTGTGTGTGTGTGTGTGTGTGTGTGTGTGTGTGTGTGTGTGTGTGTGTGTGTGTGTGTGTGTGTGTGTGTGTGTGTGTGTGTGTGTGTGTGTGTGTGTTTGAGATTATACAATAAAAGGTGTATTAAATCATTATACACAGCTTTTTTTGTCTATTTTATGATTTTATCTGTGATTTGTTCTTTTTTAATCTCAACTTTGTCACTTTTGATATTTGAGTTGCTGTATCATGGAATTTTTCCAGGTGTGGGATCACTAAAGTTGGTTTTATCGCCTCCTCTGTCCGTCGGTTCATGTGATCAGATTAAACAAATAATGCTTCTTTTTAGTCTGCTGTTTCTACACATTTTGGGTGGGTTTTGATATTTTAACTTTTTCTTTTTTGGGGTTTGGTGTTTTATTTGATGTAGTGTCTACATCTCACTTTTAATAAACTGATGTTGGTATAACTTCTAATTTTATTTATTTATTTAATGAACAGTATTTCTTATTTCATATTGTTTTCACGCCATATGATGAGGTTTAAATGTGGATGTCTGTGGGTTCGCTATGGAAATGAAACAAGTTGTGCTTTTCAGCACTTGGACACGTTTTAAAATTGCTTTATTTTTGATTTAGCGCGTTTTTCCCCCTTTTCCTTGGTGAAATAAAGACAATCAAGACTGTCTTCAACTGAAGCAGTAAGCCTTTTTTCCCTCTAATTACATCCACTAAATCATGGAACTATTTCAGAGTCTGAATATTTTTAGATTACATTTCTTTAACACTGACTTTTTTTTTTCTTGCATGTTTAAACTTTTTAAACAATTGGTTTATGCAGGAGTTCGGGGGGGGGGGTGAATTACTTTTTAAAGGCACCATGGGGGGGACTTTTTCATAACGTCATAAAAATAACAATGTTTTTTTTTTTATGTTGTTTGTGTTACTTCCACTTGTCGCGTTTTGTCAGTCAGTGGCGGTAATTTGACACCAGGAGACTTCTATGTTAAAACCAATCTGAGTCCAGTTAACCAATGAGGCGGCAGGACTGTTTGAAATGAACGCTGCTCCAGCCAATCGGAAGGCTTCGCGCCTTCCAAACACTGGTGGGTTTTACCCGGAGGGAGGGAGAATGCGCTCTACGTCAAACGTTCACCTACTCTGTTTTTAAGTCATATTAATCTATTTATTTATTTATTTTTTCCTTGGGTTGAGGAATAGCCTACCGCTTAATTAGTGGAAACAAGCTCTCAGCGTTAAGGTAAGTAAAGCCGACCTATGTTTCCGCTTGTGGCGCAGAATGGTTACTGCTTTTTCTTTCTCTTTGTTGAGAAACGGGCTTAGCTGTGGCTGCGGGCGCAGGCTATTTGCTGGAATTTTAAATTTGTTCTTCAGCTCCGCCCACTTTGTAAAATTAATTTATGTCTGTAGTGGCTACATTTCGATTATGTTGTGATTATTATGCGTTTTTCTTTAGGTAATTGTTAATTCCACTGTGGAGCAATCGGATTAATGAGACGACCAGGAAATAGTCAGGCACTGCTTATTTTTATTTATTTATTAGGTTGTTAAATGTTAATGTTTTATAGCTGGGGTTTTATTTACTGATGGACTTATTTTGGCGTTGTTTTTTCGCCGGGCTGTGGTCACTGAGTCGGGTTTTGAGAACCGTCTTGTTGCTGCGGCTCTTGACATTTTGGCGGATGCGTTTGTTTTCTTCACCGTTGTTTGAATGCATGACGTTTTCCCTCCTCACTCGGGCTGTGTGGCAGCGAACGAGCCTTAAAAGAAACAGACCCCAAAACACCGCGCAAAACACTTAAAATCAGAGGGAGGCGAAATCAACAAAACGATTAAATGATCTCCAGTGGACCCTGAACAAGTCCACACAAGGCAAGAAACTTTATTATTGGGGAAGCGTTTCTTTGAAATGTATTGGAAATAACAGCTAGGCGTGTTATTTCCTCATTATTTCACTTGCAAATCAACATATTAAAATTCTAGAGTTGATCACGTGTTCAGTTCTGATTTTTTTATTATTTTTTTTAAGAAATGTGAATACTGTAGTCTGGTGTGGAAAATCATCATAAAAAGGGGTGAATGAGGGAAGCCACCAAGACACACCCAGATTTGGTCTGTTGTCACATCTGGGGGAGTGGAATGCAGACAGACTTTTTTTTTTTTTTTTTAAAGAATGAATGAAACCCAGGTTCTGTTCTGTTGGTGTGTGTGTAATTCTTAATCAGCTCATGATGATGATTATTCGACACAACAACAGATTAGCTTTGTTCACACTAAAAGTTAAATCTCACGCTGCTTTCCAGGTGGCAAACGTCTGGCTGCCTGCCTGACTTCCGTTCAGAACTCCACGCATATTTGTAGCTCGATCATACCCTTTCATCAGACCGGTGTAAGATGTGATGTGAAATGATTACTGTGAGTCATGGTTCAGCCCAAACGTCCACATTCCATATGGAACTCAACATGAAAGCCTAAGGGGGGGCAGAAACTTGTGCTGGGCGTGTCACATGAGATGGTTTTGCTTCACTTGAAGGAATGTTGTGTTTTATAGCTTTAGGTCAGTGGATTATGGGGTGGTTGCATATGTTTGACCCTCCTTGCCTCCAGTAGTCCAGTCAATTTTACTGTTTAATGGACAGTTGGTGTCTTTGATCTTAATTTACTTATTTATTCATTCATTTATTTTTAAAGCTTGCAAGAAATTGAAAATGAAGTAGATCTATTTTTGACAATAAGCAATGAGTACTCGCCCCTTGGCTCCAAAAGTAAAGTTTTTCGGTTAATTTACATAGCGCCAAGGCACTTCACAAGGGTTAGGTCTAAATTTACCATCATCACCCAGGACCTCAAATGGGAGCTGAACTTCAGCTCCCTCATAAAAAAAAAAAAAAAAAAAAAAGGCACAACAGATGATGTGTTTTCTGCTGCATTTGGCAAAATTCACCTGCCAAAAAATGCCAGGGATGGCGCCCACTTCTACACCTCCACCATAGTCATCCTCCTCTTCTTCCATCATCACCTGGTACCGTGCAGCTTCTGCCAAGGACAACTGCAGACTGCACCCCATCATTTGCTCTGCTGAGAAGATCACCTGCAATCTGACTGCCAGTTTTCTTTTTGTTGAACTTTTTTTCTCTACCCTGATTTGTCTCGCACACAATGTGCTTCTCGTGCAAAGATGGTGTCCCAAAGAAACTTGCTGATAACATTTTCTTTTGTTTTATAAAGCTTTAAAAAAAATTCTGTGTTCTTTAGCGTAAATTTTTATCTACTTATATATACAGTTTAATATTGTTCAGTGTGTGGTCTTAAATTTGTTGATTAGCAGGCTTTTAGTCCGATTGGCACAACCCATTCAGATGTGTAGTTAAACCTTGTGGGGCCGGGGGCCTGTCAGCAGTTTTGCTGTAGTGTGACTTTTCTCAACACTGAGCTTCTTTGCTCACTGACGTTCCATAATGCTGACCTCGCCTGGCCTCCCTCATTGTTTCTAGTTGTGCACCACTCAAGTGGGATTGTCATTCTAATAAAAGCTGTACAGATTATAGTTTAACAGTTGTACACTAAAAACCAAAGTAATAAATGCTGAATAAGCATTCCCTTCATCTGTCGTCAAACTTGATGTTTAAAGATAAATGGTAAATGAGCTGCATTTGTTTTGTGCTTTCCCATCTGGTGCATAGGGCTTTATAGTGATGCCTCGCATTCACCCATTCATTCACATACTGATGTCAGGATGCTGTTATGCAAGGCGCTCATTGTGAAAACGTCAACATCAAAAATTTCAGTAGCTCTGGTTGGTAAAAATACCGCTTCTATAATGATTAGTAGGCCTGCACAGTTTGAAAAAGTCATATTGCAATTGTGGGAAAGTTTATAATTGTGATATGGTTAAAAAAAAAGTGGTCATGTTAGTCCGGTGTATATATAGTTATTTGGGCAGTGGCCAATTATGTTAGTTTGCATCTTGTAATCCTTCCAGTCTCACAAGTTAAAGGGCAATAAACTCATGACTGATACATTTATCATTTTTCATCAAATGTCTATAAAGGTCTGCTTTCATCTGATTGGGGGGTTGTGAAATCTGCAGTTTCATAGTGGTATTATGCATGCAGACCACAACAGCATGCATTCTGTAATAAATCTCATTCACACATGGATGATCTCTGGTTGTCTGCCTGAGTGATTTGCTGATCATGACCTAATGGGCAAGTCACACCTTGACGATTCATCCAGTTTATGCCAATTTATGAAAAATTTGGCAACTACACTGGCTACATCGAATAACTTATGCAGCTGTCACACCATGACATGCTGTACAGACAAAGTGCATCTTAAACCGGAATAAAATTTCTTGTATTTTGTGGGTACTTGGCAAATAAATGCTATTCTGATGACAATTTAGCTTATGCCAGTGGACAACCCCATTTCTGCTGAGTTGGTAGGGTACAGGTTGGAATGGTTAAGTCTGGATTGGCTTGCGTTTCCATCGCCAGCAGTACCTTTTTTGTTTGGTAGGCAGCACATGTAGATGTTGACATGCACATCATCAAGAGAGCGTACACTGTTGCACGGCTTCACCCCCTCCACATGGAGGCCAAACTGTAATTTAAGATTTTTTGAATTTTATTTTTGTCTTGGTGAGATTTATTTTCATTGCGTGCAGAATGCTGAAGAGTTGACTGATGTCTGTGGTAAACACTGATGTGAATGAAAGAGCCGCTGTGTCTGAACTTTTAAAATAAGTTAATTGTCTTGTTGTGCGACAAAGCGCCAGTGTTCAGACTGAGAAAGGCACCGAGACCAGAGAAACAGAGAAGCTTCTTTAAAAATGCTACGTTTCTTCAGCCATGACAAGGAATTAAAGTGGGTAAGAATTGTGTGGGTAAGTTTTCGTCAGGCTGTGATGATGAATCTGACTAAAAGGACACAATGGTTCAGTTTAAGACTTTATATTTGCTCGTTGTGTCAATAGTTTTAATTAGAACAGTCTAAACTGTTCGCACGAGGACTGCAGCTTTTGCTTTAGCTGTTCGATGGAACGATCCATTATTTTGGGACCCCAGCCAAAGGATGCAGAAAAAATGGTACAGGTCGGTTGTTTTGGTACCCATTTGGATGTGGAATTGCACAGTATGCCCTTATACGGTAGATGGCATGTTTCAGTAAGTTCTCTGGTCATCCGGAACACATATATGTCGATATGCACTGGAGATACACATAGTTTCTGAGCAAGTTACTCATACATTTTGGGTGCGCTAGACATTATCTGAGTGAGTGCCCAAAGTCAGCCGCCAAAATTTTCATCAAAATCAAAGTAAGAGGTCCTAATCTATCATGACATCAATAAAAGACCTTGGCTGACTAAGGGCGCAGGCCACACCGCCCATGTGAAAATCTGGACAATTACAAAAAAATAGGGATTTGCAGCACCACCTATGGGCTGCGCCCTGAGTCAGCTGCCAGAATGTTCACATTTTTGGAGAGTCCATACCCGATAGATGAACACAAATGAAAATCAATTTGGCTCGCTCAGGGCACTTGGAAATATGAGCATTCAAAAACATAATTTTGTGATTTTGGTTGATTTTGACCCCAAATTTGTAGGACCCCCTGGAAATTTGAGAAAGGATTACAAAAAAGTGATTTTTGTACATTTCTAACATATATCTATCTACCCATTTAAAAAAAAAAAAAAAAATCTGAAGGGGTCATGAATCACCATCTGCCTGACTCTTAGAAAAACAGTCTCTTAAAAAGTAGTTTTGCAATGTGACACCTTATCTTATTTGATCAAGGTTATTTTTGTTTTCACATCTGCTCCTTGAAAGATAAATCTTGGGTGAAAAACCTCATTAAAGAAAGATTTTACATATTTAACAAATACGGCTGTTTATTTTATTTATTAGTTATTTATTATAGTTATTTATTTATTTCTGTGGTGGGCTTTGTTCCTTCCATTTTATTGTATCTTTTAATTCTATTTATCCTTGGAGCACAGATAATGCACAATTTCCCTTGGGATTAATAAAGTGTCTGTCTGTCTGTCTAATGGTCATCGATTAAATGAGCCTGCTGAATTACATCTTGGCTCACATTTCCAAGACCTTTTAACTTATGTCTTCAATGTGACAATGACTTTATCAGGATTTGTAAAATCTTACAGCCAGTGTTTGATTCCTGTCATATGCACTGCAAAAGAAAAAAACAGAGATCTGATATCCTCAGTCTATCGCAGCTGAAATGATTGATTGATTTCCAAATTAATGAATACTCATCGTTTTGTTTATTTTGTCAATTACTTTTTTTTTTCCTCTTTGCCTGGCAGGGGTATTGATGGCCTGACATCCCATCAGGTCTATTAAAGGGAACATCTGGTGTTTTCAACCCATCTCTGTCAAGGATCATTTCCATCATATTGTAATGTATACGAAGCAACCACATTATAATGGTACTGAAGAAAATTTACATATTGTTATGGTTTAACAACAAAATCAAATAGGGCTATAGGTTTCATTTCAGTGTTGGTTGCTCTGTTTAAAAATGTCCTGAATAAAAACTTCTCAACATTCTCTTGTCATTGGTGAACATGGTCTTGTCATATTTTCTCTTTTTTTTTTTTTTTTTTTTTTTTTTTTAACATGCATTTGTGCTAGAAAGTAGAATTAAAATGATCCAGAGTACACTGTAGAACTAAATCATATCAACATTTTCTCCAGAAATACAAGACATGCTGTTATTATTTTTTTCTTAACTTGCGGTCTGAACATACCTGTTTCTTTGTTACATTTTCTGTTTATTTTCTTTTAAGTCTGCATGCGGTTAACTCTGGTTTGTATTTGCTCTGAAAAGGCTTGCACCTTACTTTTTGTTGTACTTGTTACAGTGACAACAAAAAATCTGAATTGCATGAGTACTTAAAGTAATGACTTTTTGAACTTGGCATCTTTTTTCTGTACCACCCTTGTTTGCAGTAAAATCAGTGTCACACTTTTTTGCCCCAATATGGCGTTTACCGCTAATGCTATTATTATGTGAAAGTATGGGGGAAATGGTCATTCAGGAACGTTTTCTGAAATCTGGTGATTTGACATGGATTTAACAATTGTTCAGTCCAACAAAAAACAATTGAGAAAGTTATTTGAAGTTATCTTAAAATTCTCTTGTACTGTTTTTAATCTTGGTACTTTGCACTTTTGTTCCCTGACCTCATTAGCTTGTTCCCTCAGTGCTGTGCCTCCCATCCTCCCTCCCTTTCTCCTTTTGTGTGTACTTCTTTTTTAAAACCATTTTATCCTCAAGATACTTTCCCCCCCCTCTCCTTTTCTTAGATAAAAGAGGATGCCTAATGTCAAGTACCAGAAAGGGGACACAGTGATGGGACGCTGGCCTGGCAGCAACCTGTACTATGAGGTCAAGGTGCTGCGCTTTGATACCAAAACTCAGCTCTACACGGTCATCTACAAGGATGGTACCGAGCTGGAGCTCAAAGAACAAGATATCCAGGTAGGAGTCTATACTGGACTGGTGGTACCGGACTTTTTCCCTTTAAATGTCCTGCAGGATATTGAACTCATCACACCTGATTGTGGCACCACTGCAGCAAATAAATATTATGATTGTGAGTTCATGCAACACAATAAACATGAATGCAGGCTATTGTCTGCAGCTTAAACCTCCTGTCCATGTGTGTCCCGTTAGGTTGCATTAGGAGGAAAAAATTAAAAATTGCAAAACAGCAAACTCACAGGATAATCACCAACTCTATTGCAATCCATCTGCAAGCACGCCAACCACCATCTGAAGTGTCAGGATAATTGGGAACAAAATTTTGGACTCAATGCCGATAGGAAAAAATATATATATTTGTCTGTATTGTTGTATTATTTGAAGATGCTCAAATATAATTCCACAAACTTTGAGAATATTTAAAAAAATTAGAATTTTTAGTCTGAAGTATGAGATAAGATATACTTTATTGATCTCACAGTGAAGAAATTATGTTTACATTCCAGCAGCAGTTAGTCCACAATTGTTACTTGTTTACCGTAATAATGGCACACATCAGAATTAAAGACAGCACATACACATTTGACATTGTTTATGTGCACTAAGTTTGAAGAAGCCCATTATCCGAATTGAGGCAAGTGGGTGAAGGGCACGCAGCAACCCTGAGATGCGCCGCCGTCAGCTTGGGGGGAGAAACGGGGGCTGCAGCTAAAACTGCACCGCCACCGCAGAAGGGGAAAGGAGTGATGTGAGCAGACACTGGTGTGGAGAGTGTTTGATGGGGGATATGAGGGGGGGTGGGGGGAGGGAATGGAGCATGCTTCAGTCCTGTGAAAAGCAGTTTGTCTTTGAGTTGAGATAAGAAACAGCCAAATGATCCCCAGGCCGAAAAAATTCCTCTGGAGGGAAAACAGTCGGGCAATTTAACCTTCAGGCTTGATAAGCCTGTAGTGTTGTGGTTTGAGCAGTGAAAAATATTTTTAACGGTTCCACTTGAATAACCAAATCCCAATTATGAATTAAGAATATTCACCAGCCTCTGAAATCTTCAACTGCAAGGCACACATCTGCTCCAAGATGTCATCCAATTTGCGTCTGAATTCAAGAGTCATCGCAGTCTGAGAATGCACTGCCTTGCCAACCTCGTTAATCATGACGGACAAGCGAGGGGCTATGGTTCTTGATGCCGCCTTCTTGCCAATTTTCCGGTAGATCAGAGCAACACATAAGCCAAAAAGTACCAGCCCTGCTACCATGAGACCAAAAATGAATAAATCCTCTACGTCCTCAACGGAGAAAGGCGCCAAGCATGCCACATGCCAGGAACTCCAGGAGTCGAGAACATAGCCCACAGGATGTGTTCCATCTAGGCAGGTAGGATCCCCCGGTCCTGACCTTCTTGTAGAAAAAAGTATTCATTAAACAATCCAGTCCTCAGTCTTTACCAGCTTCAATTATTTAGTCTGTTGGTTCACTTTGCATTCTCGGTACTCACAGTAGTGAATGCTAAAACAGTGTAACGGATCGCAAAAGTTTTTAGTCACACTTGGGCTTATTTTTCAGACGGCCAAACAAATGAGCAGACTGATAATTTTGCTTTTCCAGTAGCACACCACTTGCCAAAGACTTATCAATGACTACGTTTACATGCCATTAATATTCGGGTTAAGGTCAATATTCCGGTTTCTGAATCATTAGGAATAACCCGTTTACATGCTTAAGTAGACAGAGTTATTCCTTACTCCATACAAGTAGTTGCTGTACTCAAAAGACCAAGATTCCTTGCGGATAGGACATGCGCAGAACACAAAATAATGATCCTTTCTATGGGGATATCCCGATGCGCGTTTATATGACCTGATATTCGCGTTAGAAAAGGAGTAACCCAGAGGTCTTATTCGGGTTTTTAAAAACCGGAATATGAGCGTATTCGGGTTTTTGCGGGTGTTTACATGGCCGTGCGCAACCGGGTTATTGCTAATATTCCGTTATGAAAGGGTTATTGGCTGCATGTAAACGTAGTCAGTGTTACTCTAATTAGTTGTGTTGGTGTGAATGTGTGGAATTCTACAGTAGGGAATTCCTGCTGTGCTTTTTATGAGCTCAGTTGTACTGCGTTTGTGCACATCTCTCCCAGAGCACTGAGCCAGTCAAATATCTTATAGCTCTAAAAGGAAATTTGCCCAGAATATGAAGAGATTACATTGTGTTGTGACTAGACTGAAGTATCTAAAGCATGTCAGACAGATTTGTAAAGGTCGGGGGGGGGGCATCACGGCAGCAGGTTTGAATGTGTTCCTTTCTCCTGCTCTTTCTGTGCTCAACTGACTTTCTGGTTACACTGATGTAAACTAAGGTGCTTGTTTTTGTATTTTCTCCATTTGCTAAACGTACTGCTGTTTGTAAGTATAATTTGTCAGTAATTAAGCACCAAGAAAACCACAAGAAATACTAAGGTGATCACCAGCCACTAGCCTAATCTTCACTAAAAGACCCAGACTTTAGATAAAGTTGAGGCCTCAGCCCACTCTCTTTACTAATAAAATGAATTTCATTAGTTTTAGTTTTTATGTAAACGTCAATATTTTTGACACACTCCATCCAGGGTGTTAATGATAGTTGTGATCTCTGTTTTATTCAGCGTGTCGCTGGTTTCCGCACCCGTTCCAGTTCTCGCTCACCGGGCCGTCGCCGGAGCCGGTCTCGCTCCCCAGGAAGAACCACACGGCGTTCTTCATCCCGCACCACAGTGGCTGCTGTTGCTGCTCCATCTGCAACTGATAGCTCACCGTCCGTCCGCAAAGATGTTAAGATGAGGGATTCTTTGGAAATCGGACTCAGTCCTCTGGTAAGTGATTTAACACTGGGATTGACTGGGAGGCAAAAATATGGAACTGGGATTTTTCTCATCAGTAATTTAAGATGTATATCACAAATCTGGAAGTTTAAATAATAATTTTTGAGCCATCATGGTGTGGAAAACCTCTCAAAACAACATGATGTAGTTCAAAACTATTTAACCATAAACAACACAAAAACCTGAACAGTATTTATCAAACCTGTGTAGGTCTTTCATAGGTTATCAAGTTTTCTATTGATGTGCTAGAACTAAGTATATAAGTATAGTATTTAATTTTTCTTCTAATAACAGTGATTTCCTTATATTACCTAAAATAAAAGGGATTAATAGTTTATTTGCTCCCTTGGAACAATGTTTCTGTGTAGGCTCTCAGTTGTCCAGGTGGTTTCCATAGTAGAGAAGCTTGAATCTTCGACTGGACTTGGTTGCTTGACATGAGGACGTTTCGCTTCAAATCAGAAGCTTCCTCAGCTAAAATTCTTGCTCTGGTAGTCTGACTTCTGTCTTGACTCTTGTAGAGAAGAATAAACCAGAAGCCAACAAAAGCTGGAGTTTTTTAACTTAGCCTCTCGGTAGGTGGGGTCTGGTTGACTTCTATAGGCTAGTGACTAAACAATAGCTCTAATTAGCACTCTCCTAATGACAGGACGGAAGCCTCCCCTGATGGCTCCCTTGACGACTCTCTCCTGATGACGTGAATGACTCATTACCATGAACAAAAGACTGAAACTGCTTTGACCTGAGTACCACATTGTAAACAGGGGACAAAGCGTGTCTGAGACCCGCGCCGTGGTTAAGGCTGGGTTTCAACTGTTTTACAAAGAATGCTTCCTTGACACCTCTCTCAAACCATTTCTTATCTCTGGCTAAGATTTTAACTTCCTTGTCCTCAAACGTGTGGTTAGTGTCTTTCAGGTGGAGATGAACTGCAGACTGAGGTCCACTGGCGACCTCTCTGCGGTGCTGGTTTAGCCTCTTGTGTAAAAGTTGCTTCGTCTCACCTATGTAGTGTTCATTACAGTTTTCCTGACATCTGATATAATACACTACATTGCTCTGTTTGTAACTTGGGATCCTGTCCTTAGGGTGAACTAATTTCTGTCTCAAGGTGTTGACTGGTTTAAAGTAAACTGGGATTTTGTGCTGTCTGAAGATCCTCTGAAGTTTTTCCCCTACTCCTCCCTTACCAAAAAGTAGTATATGCAAGTATGTTTCAAGTATACTTCTAGTTTACTTTTTATATACTTATCAGTATTATTTTTGGTAAGGGCTGCTAAATAAGGGAGAGACACTCCTCTTCTTCTTGTCTCCGTCTCCTGTCTATCTGGTCTCTTTGTTTTCTGGGACTTCTGCACTTTGTCCAGGGACCAACGTGGGTACCCACATACTGTGAGGGCTTTCCGTACAAGTTGTTGCTCTTTAGCCCTTCCCTCTGCAGTTGTGGGCACCTGTAGGGCTCTGTGTTGAAGAGTCCTGATCACCCCGAGCTTGTGTTCAAGGGGGTGGTTTGAGCCAAAGAGCAGATATTGGTCAGTGTGAGTGGGTTTTCTGTAAACCTCTGTCTGGAGCTGCCTGTTCTCTCCAGTCGTAACATCACAGTCCAAGAAGGCTAAATGGTTGTTTCTGGTATCCTCACGTGTGAACTTGATATTGGAGTCCACCGAATTGATGGGTTCTGTAAAGTCCTCGACCTCATGTTGCTTGATTTTAACCCATGTGTCATCGACATATCTGAACCAGTGACTGGGAGAGCATGCCCCGTGAACGGCGTCAAGGCTGTCCTTCTCCACTCACTTCCATGTACAGATTGGCCACAATGGGGAATACCGGAGACCCCATCGCACAACCATGGATCTGCCTGTAGTAATTCCCCCTAAACAGGAAATACGTGGTGTTAAGACAGATCTCCAAGAGTTGGCAGATGTGGTCTGGTGTGAGATTTCAGGTAGAGGCAATCTCAGATGTGAGGCAGAGACTGCTGGAAGATGTTTCTCTACCTGAAAGGACCAATCTCACACCAGGCCACACCCAAAGGACAGGATCCCTAGTTACAAACAGAGCAATGTAGTGTATCATATCAGATGTCAGGAAAACTGTAATGAACACTACATAGGTGAGACGAAGCAACTTTTACACAAGAGGCTATACCAGCACCGCAGAGAGGGCGCCAGTGGACCTCAGTCTGCAGTTCATCTCCACCTGAAAGA
Organism: Thalassophryne amazonica; assembly: GCF_902500255.1. NCBI lineage: Eukaryota > Metazoa > Chordata > Actinopteri > Batrachoidiformes > Batrachoididae > Thalassophryne > Thalassophryne amazonica. Next base: position 5,281,356 of record NC_047123.1, on the reverse strand, counting down.
CACTAACCACACGTTTGAGGCCAGGGAAGTTAAAATCTAGCCAGAGAGAAGAAATGGTTTGAGAGAGGTGTCAAGGAAGCATTCTTTGTAAAACAGTTGAAACCCAGCCTTAACCGCAGAGCAGGTCTCAGACACGCTTGTCCCCTGTTTACAATGTGGTACTCAGGTCAAAGCAGTTTCAGTCTTTGTTCATAGTAATGAGTCATTTACGTCATCAGGAGAGAGTCGTCAAGGGAGCCATCAGGGGAGGCTTCTGTCCTGTCATTAGGAGAGTGCTAACTAGAGCACAATAGGTGCTAATTAGAGCTATTGTTTAGTCACTAGCCTATAGCAGTCAGCCTCTCGGTAGGTGGGGTCTGGTTAGGTTAAAAAACTCCAGCTTTTGTTGGCTTCTGGTTTATTCTTCTCTACAAGAGTCAAGACAGAAGTCAGACTACCAGAGCAAGAATTTTAGCTGAGGAAGCTTCTGTGATTTGAAGCGAAAACGTCCTCCTGTCAAGCAACCCAGTCCAGTCGAAGATTCAAGCTTCTCTACTATGCTCCCTTGGAAACACGTCTGGAAAAACAGGGGGGTCTTCCTATAATCATGAGCTGTGGCATTTGTGTTATACAGCCGAACAGTGGGCAGCAGCAATACTTCTGAAAAGTATCTACACAATATAACAGTTTCATTGTAAGAACGAGCATATAACATACGCTTGCATCTCCGCTCACAGGTTAGGTTTATTTTTTGATAATGGTTTGTAACGGTGAAAAGGATAATTCTGAATTGTTTAACAGTGAATTTTTTTTTTGCTGTGCAGCTTCCAAATTTTTTACCTTGTAAAACATATTTATGCAGTTGGTGTTAAGGATTTCACTTTTGTATCTGCAGCAGAGATGAACAGTATTCAGCAGCTTTCATTTGGCCCCAGCTTTGTTCCACTGATCTTTCAGCCCTGTTTAATAATAGCAAGATTTGCTACGTTGCCATAAATGCCACCAAAATATACAATGTATTGCAAAATGTTTGTTTTCCCATAGTTACTGCATCATAATGACATAAGATATGTTTCCCATTGCTGCTAGAACTGGTAGACCACTACAGCTTCATAATGAGCTGAAAATACTTCTCATAATATAAAAATCATGTGTAGTGGTAACGTACTACATTCAAATTTCCCAAAGGGTGTTTTCAGTCATGAACGCCCTCCATCTTTCATCTTTTTGGCCATTTCGCACTATGCGTACACGTGTGCGTGCTCAGACCACTGCTGATCACTTTTCCCATGGATCTAGTTTCATATAAATGCAGAAATTGAGTGTCATGGAAATATGTTCTGAAATGTGATTCTGTTGTGTGAACTGCTGACCTTTGCGCAGAATCATGCACAGCTACATATTTGTTAAACATGTATAACTTCAGAAATGAACTATAAAACTAGCTTTATCTAGCGTTTTATGTTTTCATGTGTTTGAGGGGTTTTATGTTATTCATCCCCAGTGTCTCACAGTTCTGTCTCACAGACCTTCTCATTGTGAATAGTTACTTGAACACTAACACTTCCACCTGTCCAGTCCTCATGGTTTGTTCTTTGTCCCTTCCACATCTGTCCGTCTCCCCTCTTTTGTTTCATCGCCAGAAAAACCTAAAGAGCCTCTGACCACGTAGCAACAAATAAGCAGTGAAAACAGTGAGGAGAATAACACAGGCTAACAAAGATAAATGACGGTGAGTTGTATTTTGATTTTAAAAGACTGTTTCTCTTGTCACTTCGGATAATGCTCCATGTATCCTGAAAGATCTGTATTCACAGTAAATATACTATGTAAAAGTAAAGTTTTGTATTCCAATCTTGTCCTGTTGGGTAAATCCTACATTAATGTTTGATGCAGTTGTAGGTAAAATTAGATTCTGAGTGGAAGAAATGTAGGTCCTCTGGTAAGTATACATTCCCTATGATATGAGCCTGTTTTAAAAAGTAAAAAGTCAGCCTTGTGGAGAGACTGTAGCCCCGCTGTAAGCTATGTACTCAGGGAGCCTGTGTACTAAGCCATCATGCTCCCGACACACAAACAATGGGCTCAGTGCACTTCTGGATTCACCAGAACGGAATACTGCTCAAATGTAACGAGTTGAGGAGGAAGTGTGTTGTTGTCTGTACATGGGCAGCCATGTGCACACTGAAGAGAGCGTTTAACTCTAAATTCATGCGGCAGCTCAGGTGGCTGAAGTCCACAGCTCCAGAAAATTGAGTATTCACAACTTTTTCTGAGTGTCTGATATGAATGAATTTGCATCAGGGGTAAATGTGTATATAATCCCAAAAGGAGTATAAATAAAATTAGTTATCTTCTTACCAAACAATTTAGTAATTTAAAAAAAAATAGAGTAGACTCAGATTGGTTTTGCTTTGTTCCGTTTAATTTACTAAGCAAACAATGCAGATAAAAACCTTTGGCTGTTGGAAATGGTGTCATCACAGTTTGGTTCAGCAGAGGGTGCACTGATTAAATTGTTTACCATGCTATGTAGCATGGCTGGGGACGTGTCACCTTGTCACCTTGATCGCATTAGTACAAGGTGACAGAGGCAAAGACAAACGCTGCTGATTTTCAATCAAAGTGGGCATTTTACAGTGACACGAGACACATGGCTGCTATGCCACCAGCTAGGTGGTGCCAAAATAAATGAAAAATCTCTTTTAGGCTAATACTTAGTGAACATGGCAACTGCCAATCCAAGTAAAGGCAGCATGACAGAATTGTGACATACAGTGCATCCAGAAAATATTCAGTGCTGCAGTTTTTTTCCACATTTGTTTTATGTTACAGCCTTATTCCAAAATGGATGAATCCTCCCCTTCAAAATTCTACACACAATACCCCATCATGACAACATGATGGTGTTTTTTTTGTTGTTGTTGTTGTTTTTTAGATGTTTGCAAATTTATTAAAATAATAAAAAGAATTCACAGCCTTTGCCATGAAGATCCCAATTGAGCTCAGGTGCTCCTGTTCCACTGTCATCCTTGAGATGTTTTCTACAGCTTAACTGGAGTCCACTGAATCAGTTGATTAAGACATGATTTGGAAAGGACACACGCCTGTCTACATATAAGGCCCACCGTTGACAGAAACATGCCAGAGCACCAACTAAGCATGATGTCAAAGGAATTGAGAGACAGGATTGTCCTCGAGGCACAAATCTAGAGAAGGGTACAGAAACATTTTTGTTCCTTTGAAGGTCCCAATGGCACAGTGGCCTCCATCAATCTGAACATGGAAAGAAGTTCAGATCCACCAGGACTCTTCCTAGAGCTGGCCACCTATCTAAACTGAGTGATCGGGGGGAAAAGGACCTTAGTCAGGGAGGGTGACTGAGAACCCGATGGTCACTCTGTCAGAGCTCCAGCATTCCTCTGGAGAGAAGAGGAGAACCTTCCAGAAGGACAACCATCTCTGCAGCAATCCACCAATCAGGCCTGTATGGTAGAGTGGTCCAGACGGAAGCCACTCTTTAGTAAAAGACACATGGCAGCCCACCTGGAGTTTGACAAAAGGCACCTGAAGGACTCTCAGACCAGGAGAAACAAAATTCTCTGGTCTGATGAGACAAAGATTGAACTCTTTGGTGTCATGTTTGGAGGAAACCAGGCACCATCCCTACAGTGAAGCGTGGTGGTGGCAGCATCATGCTGTGGCGATGTTTTTCAGCAGCAGGAACTGGGAGACTAGTCAGGATTGAAGGAAAGATGAATGCAGCAATGTACAGAGACATCCTGGATGAAAACCTGCTCCAGAGCACTCTTGACATCAGACTGGGGTGATGGTTCATCTTTCAGCAGGACAGTGACCCTAAGCACACAGCCAAGAAATCAAAGGAGTGGCTTCAGGACAACTCTGTGAATGTCCTTGAGTGGTCCAGCCAGAGCCAAGACCTGAATCTGATTGAACATCTCTAGAGAGATCTGAAAATGTCTGTGCACTGACGCTCCCCATCCAACCTGATGGAGCTTGAGAGGTGCTGCAAAGAGGAATGGACCAAACTGCCCAAAGATAGGTGCACCAAGCTTGTGGCATCATATTCAAGAAGATCTGAGGCTGTAATTGCTGCCAGAGGTGCATCAAGAAAGTATTGAGCAAAGGGTGTGAATACTTATGTACATGCGAGTTCTTAGGTTTTTGTTTTTAATAAATTTGCAAAAAAGAAATAAAAAAAATATATAAAAAAAAACTGTTCGTGTTGTGAGTAGAATTTTGAGAGGAAAAAATTCATTGACGCTATTTTGGAATAAGGCTATTACATAAAATGTGGAAAAAGTGAAGCACTGTGAATACCTTCTGGATGACCGTACACCGGTTGGATGTTGATTTGATTTGCAGTTATTTATAATAGTTAATGTTTAAATGGTTAAACCTCAAGTGTCTTATAATTTCTTTGTCATCAGGGTTTGATAATGAAATGTTAAGGTTTTGTTTTCAGGGCTGGTTTGAACCTCATCCTTTTGACTATATGTACATTCCTAATAAAGTTTTCATTCAGTGATTGGCCAGTGAGATATTTGCTTTAATGAGTAGGTGTACCTCATCAAGTGGACGGTGAGTGCACTCACTGTAAAACAACATAGCATAAATATACTTTGTTGTGGGACTATCAGGAGCCATTACTGACAGTGATACATGATGGACTTTGCAGGCTGCTCTACCCTTTTGTCTGGCGTATGAGAAAGATTGACTTGTAACAACACTTGTATTATGTATGAAAAGTAAAAGAAAATTTATTGAAGTTGGTCTTAAATTAATAAGGTACAGTTTATTAAAGAAGTAACGAAATTTGCTCAAATAACTAGCTCACCTTACCTACATTAGTGAGCTTTTTCTATCTATTGATTGCTTTTTGTGTGGCCAATTTATGCAAATTCTAACCCCCTCCCACCCCCAGACACCAGAGGTTAAGACTGACACTGAGGCTGGCAAGAGCCAGGGCCGTTATAATCTGCGCCGTAGGAAGGATGAGGGAGATTCCAAACCATCTGAGCCCAAAGCAGCACAGCTGGAGGAGAAAGAGGTCAAACCCGCTGCAGCTCCTGCTGCCCCTCTCTCCACCCCACTCGACTTCGGAGGAAAGATTGGTGAGTTACCTCCAAAGTGCCGGAAGGGCTGCTAATACAGAGTGTGGCCACCAGGTGCACTTGTGTACAAAAGATTGCTGATAATGATGCCTCAGTTCTATGTCCTGATAGTGTCTGAAATATATGTAACTGTATTTCACACTGAGATCTCCCACAAAATACAGATTTGAACAAGAAGGGCACATGGAGGGTGCAAATTGCTGCCAAATCTGCAATAATTTAATTAATTCCAGTAACACCCTTATTAAAGCTAGTGGTCAGCAGAGGAGAGCAGTGACAAGTCTGCCCATTTCCTTCCATATGTTTGTTTTTATTACATTAAAAAAAAACTATTCTTATCTAAACAAAAATTACAGATCCTCAGTTCACTGAGGGAGTCTTCCAAGGATTAATAAAGTTCTGTCTAATATAATGTCTATCTAGAGTATGAAGTGAGGGATTAAAAATTAAGTTTGGACTGTGCAGTTATTCCTCGTCAGTGTTCTGTGTGGTACAGAGGTCACTCACTCATTTTCAACCACTTATCTAGGTTCGGGTCCGCGGGGGCAATAGCTCTAGCAGGGGACCCCAGACTTCCCTCTCCCCTGCCACATTGACCACCTCTGACTGGGGGATCCCGAGGCGTTCCCAGGCCAGTGTGGAGATATAATCTCTCCACCTAATCCTTGGTCTTCCCCGGGGTCTCCTCCCAGATGGACGTACCTGGAACACCTCCCTAGGGAGGCACCCAGGACGCATCCTTACCAGATGCCCAAACCACCTCAGCTGGTCCTTTTCACGTGAAGGAGCAGCGGCTCTGTTCCGAGCTCCCCACGGATGATTGAACCTCTCACCCTATCTGTAAGGGAGACCACAGCCACCCTCCTGAGGAAGCCCATTTTGGCCGCTTGTAACCACAATCTAGTTCTTTCGGTCACGACCCAACCCTCATGACCATAGGTGAGAGTAGGAACGAAGGACTGACCAGTAGATCAAGAGCTTCGCCTTTTGGCTCAGCTCCCTTTTCATCACAACAGTACGGTTGAGCGAATGCAACACCACCCCTGCTGCGCCAATTCTCTGGCCAATCTCACGTACCATTGTGCCCTCACTCATGAACAAGACTCTGAGGTACTTGAACTCTTTCACTTGGGGCAAGACCACATTCCCTACCAGAGTAGGCAATCCATCAGTTCCTGCTGAGAACCATGGTCTCAGATTTAGAGGTGCTGATCCTCATCCCAGCCACTTCACACTCTGCTGTGAACCAATCCAGTGAGTGTTGGTCACAGGCTGATGAAGCCAACAGGACCGCATCATCTGTGGAAAGCAGTGATGAGACCCTGAGCCCACCAAACTGGAAACCCTCCCCCCGACTATGCCTCGATATGCTGTCCGTGAATATCAGAAACAGGATTGGCGACGAGGTGCAGCCCTGGTGGAGGCCAACCCCACCGGAAACGAGTCCGACTTACTGCTGAGCACCCGAACACAGTTCTCGCTTTCTGAGTATAGAGATTGGAAGGCCCTGAGAAGGGACCCCCTCACTCCATACTCCCACAGTATCTCCCAGGGCTGTGTAGACTGGATGGGCATACTCCCAGGCACCCTCCAGGATCCTTGTGAGAGTGAAGAGCTGATCGGTTGTTCCACAACCTGGACGGAACCTGCATTGTTCCTCATCAATCAGAGGTTCGACTATTGGCTGAATCCTCCTTTCCAGCACCCTGGAGTAGACTTTACCAGGTAGACTGAGTAGTGTGATGCCCCTGTAGTTGGCACACACTCTCTGGTCCCCCTTTTATATATGGGGACCACCACCCGAGTTTTCCACTCCTTAGGCACTGTCCCAGACCTCAACGCAATGTTGAAGAAACATCTCATCCAAAACAATCCCTCCACACCCAGAGCCTTCAGCATTTCTGGACAGATCTTGTCAACCCCTGGGGCCTTGCCACTGTGGAGTTGTTTGACTACCTCACTAGGGAAATTGATTGAAAATCCTCCATCAGCTTTCAGCTCCGCTCCAGTCTAATGCAGGAGTTCCTCTAAGTGTTCCTTCCAGCGCCAGATTACATCCTCAGTTGAGGTCAGCAGAGCCCCATCCTTACTCAGGGCTGTGAAAACTCCACGGGATTCTGCAGATTTTATCATTTGGGGGGGGGGGGTTAGTGATGTACTCTTTAATCGTGAACATCACTGAGTTTTTAAAATGCTTATCGCAAAGCGTTCTATTTTTTTATGAGGTTGTGTAAGTTTTATAAGTCTGTGGACACTGATCTGTGTGTTACAGATACAAATCCGTTTCCTCGGATCCGTGGAGTTTCGCAGAGGAAAAATGCCACTCAAAGCGTAGCTGTTACGACAGTTGTCGTAAAGCAGGACTGGTTGGTTGCTGCAGCGACGTTGTGTGGCTCCTGTGCAACGCTTAAGCTAAGCTTAGCATGTGGACATCCCAAACATTTAGAGCTTTCAAGTTTTAAAAGAAGATTTGTGCAGCATGTCTGTGTTACGGACCGACGTCGCACAGAGAGAAGATGGCGAGAAAGTCTGTTTGAATAAGTCTTATAAGGACAAGAATCTGTGGACTCGCTGGCTTCATCAACACACCTGAAAGATAAAAGAAACAGGAAAAGTGAACTGTGCCCTCTCAGTAAAACACAGTAACAATTTTTCTCTCCCTGGAAAATAAACCTCCTGCTGTTCAAACAGGATTTTAGACAAGATTATGTGACTTTTTTCACTAATCTAGACTTTTTCATTGTAAAAATGACATTGTGGCTTTGAATGGATTTAGGCTGCATGAATTTACACAAGAATATAAGTGACTTTTTACTATAAGGTATGTTATTAATATTTTACCATGATTTTCCAAATATTCTACAAGCTTTAGCTGTGGTTTTTGAAATGCTGTAACAGTCTTCTCAGTCTTCATAAATTTCATGTAGTTTAATTGTTCTGAGTTAATGCATAATTTGGTTTACAATTAAAAGGAAAATCATTCCAGGTCCTACTTCCACGTCATATTCTGTTATTTCAATGTCATCAATGACAAATAAAGGTTGAATAGAGGATCATTTAAATATCCACTAATTTTGAGATTTGTTCTTCCAGGAGATGCTGAAAAAGTATCATTGGATAAAAAAATTTATTCCGCCGGTTCCTGGGGAGCTGTATCAATCAATCAATCAATTTTTTATATAGCGCCAAATCACAACAAACAGTTGCCCCAAGGCGCTTTATATTGTAAGGCAAGGCCATACAATAATTATGTAAAACCCCAACGGTCAAAACGACCCCCCTGTGAGCAAGCACTTGGCTACAGTGGGAAGGAAAAACTCCCTTTTAACAGGAAGAACCTCCAGCAGAACCAGGCTCAGGGAGGGGCAGTCTTCTGTTGGGACTGGTTGGGGCTGAGGGAGAGAACCAGGAAAAAGACATGCTGTGGAGGGGAGCAGAGATCAATCACTAATGATTAAATGCAGAGTGGTGCATACAGAGCAAAAAGAGAAAGAAACAGTGCATCATGGGAACCCCCCAGCAGTCTACGTCTATAGCAGCATAACTAAGGGATGGTTCAGGGTCACCTGATCCAGCCCTAACTATAAGCTTTAGCAAAAAGGAAAGTTTTAAGCCTAATCTTAAAGTAGAGAGGGTGCCTGTCTCCCTGATCTGAATTGGGAGCTGGTTCCACAGGAGAGGAGCCTGAAAGCTGAAGGCTCTGCCTCCCATTCTACTCTTACAAACCCTAGGAACTACAAGTAAGCCTGCAGTCTGAGAGCGAAGCGCTCTATTGGGGTGATATGGTACTACGAGGTCCCTAAGATAAGATGGGACCTGATTATTCAAAACCTTATAAGTAAGAAGAAGAATTTTAAATTCTATTCTAGAATTAACAGGAAGCCAATGAAGAGAGGCCAATATGGGTGAGATATGCCTCTCTCCTTCTAGTCCCCGTCAGTACTCTAGCTGCAGCATTTTGAATTAACTGAAGGCTTTTTAGGGAACTTTTAGGACAACCTGATAATAATGAATTACAATAGTTACAATAGCTAAGATAGCTGGGTCAGTGATGGCTTTTTAAGTAATGGTTAATTACTGCCACCTTAAAAGCCTGTGGTACATAGCCAACTAACAAAGATAGATGATCATATTTAAGATCGAAGCATTAAATAATGGTAGGGCTTCCTTGAGCAGCCTGGTAGGAATGGGGTCTAATAAACATGTTGATGTTTGGATGAAGTAACTAATGAAAATAACTCAGACAGAACAATCGGAGAGAAAGAGTCTAACCAAATACCGGCATCACTGAAAGCAGCCAAAGATAACGATACGTCTTTGGGATGGTTATGAGTAATTTTTTCTCTAATAGTTAAAATTTTGTTAGCAAAGAAAGTCATGAAGTCATTACTAGTTAAAGTTAATGGAATACCTCAGCTCAATAGAGCTCTGACTCTTTGTCAGCCTGGCTACAGTGCTGAAAAGAACCTGGGGTTGTTCTTATTTTCTTCAATTAGTGATGAGTAGAAAGATGTCCTAGCTTTACGGAGGGCTTTTTTATAGAGCAACAGACTCTTTTTCCAGGCTAAGTGAAGATCTTCTAAATTAGTGAGACGCCATTTCCTCTCCAACTTACGGTTATCTGCTTTAAGCTACGAGTTTGTGAGTTATACCACGGAGTCAGGCACTTCTGATTTAAAGCTCTTTTTCAGAGGAGCTACAGCATCCAAGTTGTCTTCAATGAGGATGTAAACTATTGACGAGATACTCTATCTCACTTAGAGTTTAGGTAGCTACTCTGCACTGTGTTGGTATATGGCATTAGAGAACATAAAGAAGGAATCATATCCTTAAACCTAGTTACAGCGCTTTCTGAAAGACTTCTAGTGTAATGAAACTTATTCCCCACTGCTGGTAGTCCATCAGAGTAAATGTAAATGTTATTAAGAAATGATCAGACAGAAGGGAGTTTTCAGGGAATACTGTTAAGTCTTCTATTTCCTACTATAAGTCAGAACAAGATCTAAGATATGATTAAAGTGGGTGGTGGACTCATTTACTTTTTGAGCAAAGCCAATAGAGTCTAATAATAGATTAAATGCAGGTGTTGAGGCTGTCATTCTCAGCATCTGTGTGGATGTTAAAATCGCCCACTATAATTATCTTATCTGAGCTAAGCACTAAGTCAGACAAAAGGTCTGAAAATTCACAGAGAAACTCATAGTAACAACAGGTGGACGATAGATAATAACAAATAAAACTGGTTTTTTGGGACTTCCAATTTGGATGGACAAGACTAAGAGTCAAGCTTTCAAATGAATTAAAGCTCTGTCTGGGTTTTTGATTAATTAATAAGCTGGAATGGAAGATTGCTGCTAATCCTCCGCCCCGGCCCGTGCTGCGAGCATTCTGACAGTTAGTGTGACTCGGGGGTGTTGACTCATTTAAACTAACATATTCATCCTGCTGTAACCAGGGTTTCTGTAAGGCAGAATAAATCATATGTTGATCAATATTATATCATTTACAAACGGGACTTAGAAGAGAGAGACCTACATGTTTAATAGCCCACATTAACTGTTTTAGTCTGTGGTGCAGTTGAAGGTGCTATATATTTTTTCTTTTTGAATTTTTATGCTTAAATAGATTTTTGCTGGTTATTGGTAGTCTGGGAGCAGGCACCGTCTCTACGGGGATGGGGTAAGGAGGGGATGGCAGGGGGAGAGAAGCTGCATCCCTACATCTGTATCCCCAACCCCCTGCAAATTTTCACAGCCCTGCTTACTGGGACAGCTGGATGGTTTCCCATTTTCCCCTCCTAAGGTGCCTCACAGTCCACCAGAAGCACGTTGGTGCCAACCAAAAGTCCTTCTCCACGGTTACTCTGTACTCCTCCCACACCCGCTGCTTTGCCTCCCACCATAGCAGAGGCTGCTGCCCTTCGGGCCTGTTGATACCTTGTAACTGCCTCCAGAGTCCTCCGAGATAACAGTATCCGGAAGGACTCTTTCTTCAGTCGGACAGCTTCCTGACCAACAGTGTCCACCACGGTGTTGAGGGTTGCTGCTTCAGCAATGGAAGCCTTGAACATTAACCCATTCTGGTTCAATGCCCCAAACCTCCACAGGGACGCTAGAAAAGCTCTGCCGGAGGGTGTGAGTTGAAGATCTGTCAGACAGTGGGCTCCTCCAGACGTTTACTCGCACTATCCGTTTGGGCTTACCAGGTCTGTCCCAAAGTCCTGCCCCATCCTCTGATCCAACTCACTTCCAAATGGTGATCAGTTGACAGCTCTGCCCCTTTCTTCACTTGAGCGTCCAGAACATGCGGCCTCAGATCTTCAGCCTAGGGTGCTCTTGTACCATGTACACTTATGAGCATCATTATGTTCGAACATGGTGTTTGTTATGGACAGTCCGTGACGAGCACAGAAGTCCATCAACAGATGGCCATTCAGGTTTAGATCGGAGAAGCCGTTCCTCCCAGTCACACCTCTCAGGTGTCTGTCCATTGCCCACGGGTGCGTTGAACTCCCCCAGAGAACAATGGAGTACCCCACACGGAGTCCCATACAGACTCCATTCAGGGACTCCAAGAAGGCCGATACTCCAAACTGCTGTTCAGGCATACGCACAAACAGTCAGTTCCCCCCCAGTTCTACCGGGGTAAACTCCAACATAGCGGCGGCTCAGCTGGGACTTGTGAGTATCCCCACACCCGCCCGGTGCCTCACACCCTGGGTAACTCCAGAGAAGAATAAGGTCCAACCCTGTCAAGGAGAGTGGTTCCAGGAGCCAGCCCCTGCCGCTCGGGTCTGGTTTGCCGAGGCCCTCACCTTTCACTGCCACCAATGGGACAGCGCACCCGACAACTGCAGTTCCCCCTGCGGGTGGTGAACCCACAGGGTGGAGATGGAAGGTCCACGTTGCCTTTTCGGGCTGTGCCCGACTGGGCTCCTTGCAACCCCAGCCACCAGGCGCTCGCTGATGGGCCCTACATCCAGGCCTGGCTCCAGATGAGGGCCCCGGACTTCCTCCTGCCCAGGTCACATTTCCTCTGCCTAGTTTTATCATGGTGTCTTTGGAACCATTCTTAGTCTGGCCTCTCGCCTGAGACCAATTTGCCATGGGTGACCCTACCAGGATCACAAAACCGCCAGACAACACAGCTCTCAGGTTCATAGCGGCACACAAACCTCTCTACCAGGATAAGGTGATGGTTCCCGGAGAGGTACAGAGGTTCTCAGCATTAACGCAGCTGTTTCCCTGTTTGCTACATGCAGTATTTAACATCATGATGTTACATCTGAAATTATGACACTGGATCTTACAAGGCAGAATTGCATGAAAAACCACACTGGTGCACAACAGTTCCAACAGATCAAAGAAATTTGGGACATTATCCAGTAGAACCAGTTCTTTATTGCCATTTCTAGTTCTCGTGCTCGCTCACCTCGTCACTCCACAATCTGAAGTGTTTTTCCACCCATGAAGCCACTTGTTTTATGTAAAAGCAGCGGTGTGGAAGATTTGTTTTTATTTGTGTATTGTCTCCTACCATGCCTGATAATGCGCTGTGTTGTTGGCTGCCTGTAGGGGCGTACATCTGGCTGCTCTTCCTGCCGGCCTGGGTGCTGTTCCTGTTGCTCCAAGTCAACCTGAAGGACCCCCAGCCTGGCTAACTTCCCGCCTCCTCTGCCACCACTCGATGCCTTCTGGGATCCACAGGCCGTTGGCTTTGTCATCTTGTGGCTCTTGTTCCAGGCCCTGCTTTATATCCTCCCTGTTGGAAAGGTGAGCCACAAGAGTCCTCCAACCTGAAACTTGAGATTGATTGTTCAGTTTTAGTATGTTTGTCAAACTCCCAACTTTCTTGTGTACCATATAATAAAGCAGTTGTAGACTTTTGATTTCGGTGTACCCGTGATTATGCGGAGCTGGTCAGGATGGGGTTCACTGAGGCCTTGGTCGAGGTGAACCCTATCCTGACCATGTCTGCATAATCACGGGTACACCGAAATCAAAATTCTATAATTGTATAAAGCACAAATTTTATTTCCATTGTGGTTCATGTCCTTATCCTGATTTCCTCAACAGTCACAATGTTTTAGCATAGACTTCGCCTAACCTTCCTAAGTGTATCAGGTTTATGGTTCAACGCAAAGTTTGACATCATAATGGAATAAAGAGAATCTTCTCTGACATTCTCCCATGACCCGGTGACTGGAGGTGCAACAGCTGCACTGTACAATTTCTCCAGTCACAGCCACAGAAGCTTATGTTGCTGTCGCAGTTGTCTTGGTGGCTCCCCTCAAAAGTCTCAGTGAACCCATTCTTGAAAACTGTCTACTGCAGAGAGGCTTACCATACTATTTCTGAATGACTGATGGATGTGAAGTCCAAGACTCACACGGTGACTTCAAAATGTTCATGCATCTGTCCCCTCACTTGTCTAAAGAAAACTGGCTGTGAAACTGATGAATTTTATGAACAATAATCATTATATCTAGTTTGTCCATTCCATCTGGCCCTCTGTATGAGAAAACTACATATCAAATGGCTGTAATTCCTAAGTGGCTAATGTGATATTTTTGTAAATCTGAAAATCTGCCATGACAAAACACATCTTGACTGTTTTAGTATCGAAATCCATTGTGTTGGTGTGCAGAGGAACAAATACAGAAGTCCTATCACTGTCCAAAATCTCACAGGCCTAATTAAAAGTTTCTTTTGGCTGCTCCTGTTTTTGCTTGGGGTCAACACGGCAGATCCGTTTGGATGCTTTTCCTGACACCACTGCACATGTACATGGACTTTGGGGCACAAGCAGCCTTGTACTTGGGAGGCAACAGGCAAGCACATTAGCCACACAGTGCACCGCAGACTGTGTCATCAGTGCAAATGTACACACATGCTACATATGACATGGCAGCAGTTTTCACAAACAATTAATGAATTATTTCAACATCCAAAACAAATTCACTGTTTCGGAGTCGGTCTGTTTATTTAAAGGCTCAGTTTTGAAGCTGGCAGTCAAAGCTCCTCGTTGGCTTTTGTTACTGGTGGATTCAAGCTGCCACCATCTGATGCACTGGCAAAGTCTCATTTCTAGTTATGGCAATTTGAAGCAACAAAAATACATCATTGTCTGGTATTTAATGCAGCTGCGCAATAACCTTTCCATCTTCAGTGCCATATTGCAAACTGCATTATTTTAGTGCTCGCTGCACATGCATGATGAGCTAATCTCATACAAACACAATGAGGAACACGTGCATCAATTTCTTTTCCTAATGCTGGAAAGGGAAGATGGGCATTAATTTGATATTTGTAGGAAATACATGAATTTCAATTAATTTATTAATTTATATAGCGTCATCTCACAACAGGGTCGCCCCAAGCACTTCACATAACACACAATTCATAACAGGACAGAGTAATTTAAGGTCAAAAAGGGCACAATAAAGAGTAAAACACAGTCGAATAAAAACATTACAAGGCAACATAAAAAACAATAAATTCATAAGACAGTCTAAAAAAAAGTGGGTCTTCAGTCTTGATTTAAAAGTCTCCACTGTGTCGGACTGCTTTATAGCTGCAGGTAGATCATTCCAGAGAGTAGGACCATGGTAGGAGAAGGCTCTGTACCCCACAGACTTCTTATTCACCCTTGGAACACACAGAAGCCCTGCGCCCTGAGAACGCAAGGGTCGCGCTGGTATGTAGGGCTTGACCAAGTCCAACAGGTAGGAAGGAGCCAGTCCATGAACAGTTTTATAGACCAGCAACAGGACTTTAAATCAGATCTGGCAAGAAACCGGAAGCCAATGAAGGGATTAGATTCCAGACGAGCGGTTGCATTGGTTCCTCCTGGCGGCGTGTTTCCAACAAAAGCTGCGACGGTCTTTTCTGTAGATAAGTGATGCTGTTGAATGTGAGTTATTTCTGTTTGTGTCTCCAGCTGAGTGAGGGTGTGCCGCTGAGGTCTGGGGAGAGGCTGAAGTACAGAACCAATGGTGAGGCTGAGAAATGATAATCACCAATTAGATTTCTTCCTCCACCTTTTTTCTAGTCTCTGCTCTTCGATTCAGTCACATGTTACTTTCACTAACTTCAGACCACTAACCTTGATGGATGAACCACATGATGGATCACAAGTTGGAGTAATTTTTGTTGAATGAAGGATAATTAATTAATTAATTTATGTTCCTCCCTCGACCTGTCTGCGCCTTCAGGATTCTTTGCCGTCGTTGTGAGTGCTGTTGCCGTGGCAGCAGCAGTTGACCTGGGCGTTGATCTCACCTATATCCACAGCCACTTCCTGCAGCTGGCCTTGGCTTCCTTCCTCATATCCGTGCTTCTTAGCATCTACCTGTATGTCCGCTCACGCTACGTTCGCCAGGACCAGTTGGCACTCGGGGGAAACTCTGGTGAGTGTGGAGGGTGGGAAACACTGAATGTTGTGTGATCACTGAAAACAAGTTAAGTATGAAACCCCTGTGCTGCTGGAGAGAGAGGAACATATATATCAGCCAAGACCCTATTGTGCATGTGACATACAATTTGTTTTGATTACCTCCCTGACACATTTTAATTACCTTGTGCAGTTGAGAGATAAAGGTTTTTTTTAAATAATTGTTCCTACAATTTGATTGATTAATCCGGTGACATAATACATCAGTCAGTGCAGTCAGAGGAGCCGTGGACGACACTAACGTCTCCATCAACACAGCCATTGTTTGAAGAACAAACAGGCTTAAAGGTGGTTTGATTCTCACTTAGGAATCATTGCAGTTTATTATTTCATTGTCGTGTTTTAAGTCATAATGTTTCCTTGACAGAAACACAGTTCACACATGCTGTCTGTCCATCTGTATATAATCGTATTCTACCACTAGAGCCACTCTGAGCCTGTGCAGCAAAGTACTAACACACCTTATTCAAAAATATTCTATATATAGATGCTTTTGGTTATTATTGTTCAGTTCTGTATTTTTGTATCTAGACTTTATACCACCATTTGGTGCGTTTTGATCGTCCCTGAGGCTTGGCATTAATTCTTCATTATTTGTACTTTTTGTATTGCGCTGCTTCTGTTTGTTGTCTGACTGCTCTCCTGTTTCGTCTTCAGGCAATGTGGTTTATGACTTTTTCAAAGGACGTGAGCTCAACCCCCGCATCAGAGACTTCGATCTGAAATTCTTCTTTGAGATGCGTCCTGGTCTGATCGGATGGGTGAGTTGTCTCGCACGCTTTAGTCTGTTATTGTCAGTGCTTTTCTAACGTGTTTTTAATAGATGAAGTCACTACCTCAGCAGGAGTATGCGCAGTGTGGCTAAAGGTCCCGCTCGGTCATCCGGTTAAAAGGGCACTCTGGAATAGAACGGTGCTGGTGTAATGTGTACACATATTGACAATGTTTTATAGGGTTCAACTCTGTGGCATATTAAAATATTGTGAAAATATCAGAAGGTGGGTGTCTGTGCTTCCACACTTCCACACACTAGTTCTTTCTTTCTATATTTATATTGCCTTTTCCACAACCCAGAGGGTAACCAAAGTGCTTCAGTCTGATTTTTAAAAAAATAAAAAAATAAATTAAGACAATGAGACAATAATTAAAACAGACATCAATAAAAATATACATCCAAAATGTTTACAGATAAGAACTAAATAAAATGTCAGTGCGCTGCTGGTTGTGCAAAAGCCATTATAAAAGGGAACGTTTTTAATTTAAAAAGACCTTTGATGTTCACCTTTTCTAAGTCGCTGTGAAAACATGAGCAGCTTATGGCTTCCGGGTCAGATCTATCACAAATGACCTTTGGTTGTACCCATGATTCATTGCGCACACTGAGATAGTGACTTTGTCGATTGAAAAGTTGTTTCCTTTCTTAGTTAAACACAATCAATTTTAAGAAGCATTGAGTCATTGCTCGCAGCCGCCGCGACGCTCCGTCACAGGACAAACACCTCTGCTGGAAGCCTTAAGGACAAGTTGGAACATCTCCAGCTGATAAACAATTTCTCATATACTCACTCCACTGAAAGCCATCAAAAGCCAACTGGATTTTAACAAATGGTTATCAACACGGAGGTGTTTTTCCTGTGCCGCCGCGCCGCGTCGGCTGCGTCCCGACGCGCGGATCCGTCCGCACGTCTTTCATTAAAAAAATCTCCTTTAACAGTGGAATATCCGGATAAAATGCTGAAACCGACTTCTTCTGAAACGTCTCTGTTCTCTCACGACGTCCTGGATCAATAGAGCCTGAAATGTGGAGGTTTTCAGCTTGAACAGGCTGATGACGCTGCCTGAGAGCGCTGCACGACGTCTCGCACCGTGAAAAGCCCTTAAAGCGACAGAATCACCTCAAAATCTCTCATCAGCTGTTAAAATTTTCACTGAAAACCAGCGTAATTTTTCGAACCATGTCCACTTCGATGTGTCTCACAGGTTTAGAAAAATTTTGATCAAACAAAGCGCCAGTCTGTCAGCAACTTCTCAGACAAAGGAATTCCGACGAGGGGCTGGACGACTCCTCCCACAAGGAGTGCTCACAGGCGAATGACGTCACCGACAGACGTGGAAAAACTCACGCATGCGCACGAGGGTTCAAGCATGTCTGACGTAAAAACATGAAATCCATATAGTTTTTGAAAAAAATAAAAAGGACCTATACTTTACGGACAGCCCTCGTATGTTAAAGGCCATAAACTTAAATTATAGAAAATTGAGTTTGATAGTTTTTAGGTGTGTATGTAAATTTATGGCTTTCGCTGGCAGCAGTGTTGATGTGGATTTCACTGGATTGACAGATTGCCCCCTCTGTTGGTCACTCGGAAAATGGTTTCATTAACACATGATGGGAATTACTTTTGTATTAAAGTATCACTTTTTGTATTTAGTTGAAGACTTGTCCAACCTTTTCACAGCTGGAACTCTTGTCACCATGTTGGAGTTGAGAGACCTTTTGTGAATGTTCCACCTGTGCAGAATCACAGCTACACTGACTCAAGTTTAATGACTTTTGTTCTCTCTCCGTTTAGTGTTTGATCAACTTTGCGTTTGCGCTGGCAGAGATGAAGCATCAGGATCTGGAGGCACCGTCGTACGCCATGATCCTGGTCAACCTCTTCCAGCTGCTCTACGTGCTGGATGGCCTCTGGAACGAGGTACTCAACTAAAATCTACTTTTGATCAAGTTCATAATCATCTTACAAAAAACCCCAGCTCAAACCCACTAACGGAGTGTGTCTGCTGTCAGGAGGCCATCCTCACCACTATGGACCTGATGCACAATGGTTTTGGCTTCATGTTGGCCTTCGGTGACCTGGTTTGGGTTCCCTTCACTTACTCCCTGCAGGCCTACTACCTGGTCAGCCATCCAAACCCCCTGAACCTCGCAGCACTCGCAGCAATCGTCGTGCTCAATCGTGAGTAGAAGCAGGTTTACAGGTTTGATTTTCACACACGTGTTGGATTCTTACTCGGAAAGTTTCACAAAGTTTGGTTGAACATTTCAGCCAGAATCGAAACCAGTGAACTTGTGTGGCACTCCAGATGAAGGGGTGGAGCCAGGGTTATTATTAATGAATTAAATTCAATCATTTTACTTCATTTAATCTGTCTGTAATTGAGAAATCACAAAGTGGTGGCTTAATTTTGCTGAAATCTTGTGTAAGGATGGTAAAGATGAACTTTATCTACCATAAATATTTGTCTGTTTTTGCCTTATGACATCACATAGATCTAATTGAGAAATATCACCATTCTGAGTGCCCTCCTTCCTCAGTTTTGTAGTTTGCTGTTATTTTGTATTGATTTATCTTGACCTCAGACCTACATTTTGTGAGATTCCAGAGGTGGGACTGTGGGCTTGTTGTTGACGGTTTCTCCTGGTCTGTGTTTCAGTTGTTGGGTTCTACATCTTCAGGAAATCCAACTCTGAGAAGAACGCTTTCAGAAGAAACCCATCAGACCCCAAACTGTCTCGTGAGTTCTGCGTCTTGCTTTACAATGAAATGTATAATTTTATCAGAATTAATCTGTTTTTTTAAAAACAAAAAACAAATGGAAGGTTGGTATGTGGGAGTTAATACTGTTATTTTGTCAAATATGTTTTTTGGGGAAAAGGTGCCATAAAGGATGTTCAATAGCTGTCTTAGCGGGTAAAATTTTTGGTGTGGTAGAAAACCCGCTATTCCCAAAAATAAAAGATAATGTATGAATTTTTCCAGATCAGGTCTCAGCATCTTTTCTGTTACTCGTTTTGCTCACTGGTTGTTTTGGTAGATCTGACGAGGATCCCCACAGCCACGGGGAAAAGTCTGCTGGTGTCTGGGTGGTGGGGTGTGGTTCGCCACCCCAACTACCTGGGAGACCTCATCATGGCTCTGGCCTGGTCCCTCCCCTGTGGTGAGTCCCCCCAACACACACATACATACACACACACACCACAGTCAAATGTGCACAGCTTGATTCAAAGGTCGTAGTGATCTGATGACCTGCATCCTGTCTTTACTATATTTAACTACACGGTAACCTCTGATGCATAAAAAAAAATTTATCAAAACCTGCAGTTCTTTGAGTGGCCACTCAAGGCTGGTTCCAAGAGTCATTCCCCATGGACCCCCATGTTAAAATGCCCAACTTTACAGCAGAAGTAAACATGTTTACAGCCTGGAACGGGGGGGGGGGGGTGATTGGCATTTTTATATAACTCAAAAGATTTTTTTCAAACCACAAATTTATGCATCATTGGTTGTTTGACAGCTACAAGTGGGTGTGTACTGCAGGTGGCTAACTGTGAGCAGGTTGCTAGCAGCCCACTTGCGCATTTCTGAACGTTTTCATACAAATATGAAGTAATGGCTTCCTGTGTGGTTAAATGTACTAACAGACCACATAAGCCGTCTGTTCTCCAGTATTTTCAGTGAGTGAACTTTTCATGTTGTTTAATCTGTATGTTGGCACTAATTAGCAGGTATTGATAACTCCTCGGCTAGAATAGAATACAATGCCTTTTATTGTCATTATACAATGTACAACGAGATTAAAAGCCAACTCCAAAATCAGTGCAGGCAAGTAAGAAGAAAAGCAGCGATATCAAATAATATGTATCAGAAAAAAACATATGTACGATGTAAACATTAGAAGGTAAGGTGCACGGTCCTGGATGGTATGTACGTTGCAGAATAAGTATGTTATTATATACATTATTAAAAATAATAAATATTGCACATTATGGGATGGAATGTTGTACATTATCGTCGATGTATGCGGGAATTCAGGATGGTTACCGCTTTGGGAAAGAAACTGTTTTTGAGTCTGTTTGTTCTGGTCTTAATACACCTGTAGTGCTTACCTGAGGGCATCAGGTCAAACAGTTCAAAGCCAGGGGTGGGAGCTGTCTTTAGTGATGTTTAGGGCTCTGCTAAGGCAGCGGGAGCTGTAAATGTCCGTCAGGGAGGGGTGAGGGCAGCCAGTGATCTTTTGGACTGTCTTTGACTCTCTGGAGCCTCTCCCTGTCTGCAGCAGTACAGCTGCCGTACCATACTGTGATGCAGTATGTCAGCAGGGTCTGAATGGATGCTCGATAGGTCAGCAGCAGGTTGGAGTCTACCTTGTGCTTCCTGAGGACTCTCAGGAAGTGTAGCCGCTGCTGAGCCTTCTTGGTGACTGCTGTGATGTTCACAGACCAGGAGATACCATCGGAGATGAGGACGCCGAGAAACTTGAAGGTGTGAACCCTCTCCACATGCTCGGCTACAGTTACTGGGGGGAATGTATGTTGGTGGTCGTGGTTTCTAATACCTGAACCTAAGCTCTGTTATTAAAGCCACCGTCCATTACACAAACAAAACCTGACCTCAGGTTATCTAGCTTATTAGCCTTAGCATGGTAACGCTGGGAAGAGGTGTGTTCAAGCTCGATTCATCACACCGGACTTGCCTGCGCCACAACCTCTTACCCTTTATGGGTTGGCTGGGAGTAAGGTGGAGTCAGCCAGAACTGTCTTACTAAACACAATTTAACCTCCAAAGTAATCCTAATCATTCCCAAAAACAAAATTCCAGATCCTGACCTGGACCAGACTACAGCTCTGGATGGGCTGTCGTGGGATCAGAGTCCTCGCCTTTGTTTGTGATTACTGACTTCTGACCTGTGGGCGTGTCTTTCTTTCTGCTCAGGTGAATTGATGGCGTGTGTTTGTCCTCCTGTAGGTTTCAGCCACATCCTGCCATGGTACTACATGATCTACTTCATCATTCTGCTTGTGCACCGAGACGCTCGCGACATGAGCGAGTGCAGGAGGAAGTACGGCTCGGCGTGGGACGAGTACTGCCGAGCTGTCTGCTACCGGATCATCCCCCGTGTTTACTGAGGAGCCGAGAACCTCCTGGGACCCAGGACCGGCCAAGAAGACCCACTCAAAAAAAAAAAAGACAAATAGGAATGAATTCTCTTCAGATTTTTAACTATTTTAAAATCAAGAATTTGGACTGAAAGAGCTACAGTATTTTTTTTGAATGGAGGGAAAAAAGGACACTCATTAATAATGTTGGACTGTTTTGAGGAATTGCCTTTTTTAATAGGAAAATAAAACAAAAGTACTTAAAACCATTTATAAAACAAGAAAAAATTGGACTTCTCACACTCTCCTTTGGTTGTATATTTTTGTATATATGCATTTGTTTTGTTTTTGTTTTGTTTTTTTATTTCCAAAATGATTCTGCACTTAATCTTTTTGAGAAGTTTGTTGCCATGTTTGAAAAATTTCAGTAGCAGCTTTTACAGTTATGAATAACATTGTACGTACACTTTCCTAGTATAATGATACTGATTGTGTATATTGTGAAGGACCAGACTTAAATGCTTTCTTTCATCTTTTTTTTTTCTTTTTCTTTTATAATGTGAACGGTGAAACTCACGTTCTCTCTCAGGACCCAGGACAATGTTAGAAAGTGGAATTAGAAGCTTTTGTCTTGATTTTTGTGTAGCGATCTAGTCTCACTAGAGTGAAAAAAAAATTATATATATATTAAAAGCTTTGGGAGAAAAAAGTGTTATTGCAGGAAGGCTTTTGTAAGGTATTTAATTTGGCTACCTCAGATTGACCTCGCTGCCCACTCCTTTTCTCCTACGCCCCCTGGTGGCAGTGTCCTGTAATTTTGAGTGTGATGTCACTGAAGTCAAACTTCACAGATGTAAGTGATCTCTCAGCACCAGGCGTAGGTTGTTTTGGTTTGTTTTTGAGGGGGGGGATTCCTGCCACTTTGACTTTTGTAACAAATGTTTTTGTAGAATTTGATTTTTTACTCATAAGCTTTAACATTGCAGAGACTTTTAAGTTTGTGCTGTGATACTTTGCAGAGTTGAGTCACCTGTTGACTGCTGGCATTTTTAACCTGTGCTCCAAAAAAAAAAATCCGCCTGTGCAGTTGTAGGTGCGTAAATTAGTACTGCTTTAGCTAGTTTTGTTTTCATGCTGTGCTGACTGAAAAATGTGTAAATATTCATTTAATTTTTTTTGTCACTAAGTATTAAGAAGTGACAATTTGTGTTTCTGTAGGTATTTAATTTTTTTATGAGCCCTTTTTGCATTTATTTGCATGCACTTGGATAATGCAGCGCTATAATTAAATGCCCATTTCCATATGTTCCTTGTCACAGACTAACTTCTCGCTGTCTTTAGCTGCAGCACACATTCAAACCCATTTGTGCTCGATGAACCACGCTAATGATGAACCTGAGTTGGGAGTTTGTCAGTGGGTGTATTTAAATAACTGATTATAGTGACTGAGGCATGACATCAGGTCCATCAAGCCGTTGGCGGATGTGGTTTAAATCAGTCATGGAAACTGGAAAATACTTTTCTTTTTTTTCTTTTTCCCTTTCCTCCAGTGTTAAAGATTTGCAATAATTGTATATTTTTCTTTTTCATTTGTAGACTTGCTGCAGCTTCATTTACTGCAGCACACGTCACTGCGTATCAATACATTCGTCCTCATTTGTCTCAGCAGGATTACCAAGAAAATGTTACATTTTGGGGTGGATTCAACAAATGTCAAGACATGAATGGATTATAATGTTTGCTGGAGGTGTTGGGAAGTTTAGATTTGGAAGTTTAATGGGATTTTTGGAGGTTCCAGACTGCCCTCTAGCATGAAAATAAATTTGTTTTACACTGTGATTTTATTTATGGAATATTTTGTCTAAACCAATACCAGGCTAAACCAATCAAAATGATCTTGTGTAGCACATTGTCTACAGGATGACTATCTTATGTGCAAGATAAAATAATCATTCTTTGTACAAGATAACATGTTGCCATTTTGTTTGCAGAAGATCTTGTTCCCATTAGATAATATCTTGAGTGACACAAAGCACTACAGATGCAATGTTTGTGCTGAGACTACTGATGAAGTACAGAGAAGACCACAAGGCGTTGCATTGTGTGTTTATGGATTTAAAGAAAGCTTGTGACCTGGAGTTGTCAGTTCTCATGAAGCATGAGGATTGTGAGTGGCCATCACACTCCCCTTCCAGGTAGAACCTATCAGGCACCTGTTTGGTAGTGAATAGCTCCCATATTCTGATCCTTACCATCATCCATTCTCTTGGGATCTTACAACAGCACGAAGACAAACTTGTTCCCATGTATGCCAAAAAACAGTGTTTTAAAAGACAAATTTTGTGTTCACAAGGCAACTTGTAAGAAAGTGCTGTATTATCTTATTCTCACTGGTCATGTCAGTGTTCCCACAAGTAAATTATGTTGTATAGTAACTTGTCTAAGATATCTTACTTCTGCAGGATTTATCATGTGTGCACAAAACGGGGTGTCTTGTGTGTGTGTGTGATAATTTTATTTAATTAGCTTATGCGCCAAATCACAGCAAAAGCCATCTCAAGGCGCCTTACATAAAAACAAGTCAACATAAAATTTAATAAATAATTAAAAATAATTTCAAATACATAAATAAAAACAGAAGTAAATGAATAAAACAAATAAAAATAAAAACTATTCATAAGAAAGAGAATAAAAATAGGTTTTGAGTCTTGACTTAAAAATGTCCACGGACTCAGACTGCCTCACGGTCGCAGGAAGACTTCCACAGGGTGGGTGGACGATACGAAAAGGCTCTTTGACCTGCTGACTTCTTCTTCACCCTGAGAACACAGAGAAGTCCCGCATCCTGCAACCGCAAAGCCCGGCCGGCACGTAGAGTTACGTAGAGATAAATTCTCAATATCCTGTTCTCTTAAGAACATCATCTTTTGCATGAAGATGTCTTGTTCTCATGCATGCAAAAAAAAAAAAAAAACAGTTTCAGCAAACATCTTGTGTGCAGTTATTGTGCTCATATTATGGGAAACTACTTTTTTTAAACACAACACAGTCCTACGGAAGGCTTCCGTACGCTTCCGTACAGTCCTGTGTGCACAAAACCTCTACCTACAAGGTCAGTCTTGTGTCCAGGCTATATTGTTGCCACTTAATAGTTATCTTAAGTGCACACAAGATACTCATGCTATGCATGTGTAGCGACATGATGCAACATAAATTGTTCTCCCATATCCTCTGTGCACAAGATGACAAAATGATGGATTGAGCTCCACTTTCTACAGTAGCTGTCGAAAACTGGGATGACCGACGGCCATGAAGGCAGCAGCAGATGTTGGTCCGTTTGTTCTGTCGGCGGAGGGCGTTCACTGAACAGCACACAAATAGCGCGGTGATGCGTTGACGTGTCGAGCCTAATGTAGGTTTTAACCAAGCTTGGTTCCGGTTTGGTTAGTCCGGATCGGGCCTTGCTGGAGGTGTCGGCGGCACCGGGGCTGGCAGACATGGAAGCTGTCCGTCCTTGTGGAGGCGCTGAGCTGTAAGACGGTAGGTCGGCTCTCACGCATTTCTTCCTCCGTCAGAAACAATGAAAGACGCGCATCAGGATTCAAGATCGCGCAGTTTTTAATCCGCTGCCATCCGACTGTCGGACGGCCGCGTTTTCATGTCGGTTACCGACAAAAGCAGTGTGCTTGTTTGGTGTTTTTGCACGGACGGTGATGGAGGCGGATTGAAGTCTGTTTGGGTTTTACAGACAGAAAAATGCGGTCGAAGCCCCTCATGTGACATCTGGGGGAGAATGAAAAAGTCGCTTTTTATTACTTCGTTCCCACCATTTATTTATACGTCGGTACGTTTTAATTTATCGTCTCCTTGTTTTGGGGTAAAACAGTCATGTTTAACCATTTAATTCCCAGTAAGAATGAGAGAGGAATAAAAACACACTTTGTGGAGACATTTCTTCTAAAATGTTGAAATATGTTAAAGGGGAGAAAAGCGTTAATAAATGTGTTGCCAGATCTCAGGAGGAACGAGGAAAAATAAGTAAATCTGAAAAGTTTGGAGGGAAAAATTCTAAAAAGCAACCTCCTAATTATGAATTTTGCCGTAAATATACAGATAATGTGAAACAAATGATACTAGTTTTTTTTAAAGTGAACTCCCGTTGCTTTCTGAAGTGATGGTTCCCAAAGTTTTCAGATTTGTCACCTCTCAGGTAAACCAGTGTTATGTTTCAGAATATTTATCTTCACTGTGGAAATACCCCGTGACCCTATTTTACCTGATGTATTAACCAAAGAGAATAATATAAAAATTGTATTAACTTATTTATTTATTTGTTTGTGTGTCAGAAAGAAAGTTAAACAAATTATAAGTATTTTGGGTGCATATTTTAGAAGGAACATTTTTGAAATCACAAAAAGAGCTTAAGATCATCACTAATATTTACCATTTAAAACATAAAAATCTTACTATCATTTATACAAATAAAATGCTATTACATTACACTGTGGTCCTAAACAAAAATGTAATCCCTACATGTGGTGAAAATAGCATTGTTTTTAATTATTAACACAGTTATAATACTCTAATAATAATGACAACATGGGCATGAACGGTGTAAAACGCAGTCAGTGAACAATTCCATCTCCTCCAGTTTAGCACAATAACTAAAAAACTGAATGCTGTCACCTTTGATCTGTTACTTCAATACACGATAAATGGGATCAGTAACAAAATCTGGCCATGAGAAATGTGCTCTGATTGTAATTTCATTACTTTAGAGTTTCCCGTACGAGTGACGCATCACATTTGCAAAAACAATCTTTGGCAACATTAGTGTTTCGGTTCATCTTCTGGAAAACCTCAAGCTGGTGTCAGTTACGCCGCTTTCAGATTGCAGTCTGTCAAACTGGTTTGGGTTTTGATTTTGTCTCTACGTCCCGTCAGAGTTTCCTCCTCCCGGTTTGGTCACTGGTGTGTCTCCTGTCTCCTGCTGTACCATGTGACCAATCGAACCCCCAGAACCTGAGTGTTTGTTTGTTTCCACCCGTAGCATGGACCCCGCTCACCTTGGTGGGGACATGTCACCTCTGTACGTGCCCAGGAAGAGGAAGTCCGTCCACTCTCAGTCTAAAAGTGCCGTGCTGTGTCCAGGTACCGTCACCTTCCACATGTCCGCTTTGTTGTTGTTATTTTTAAATTAAATTTCACCCTGTCCAACAGTTGTCCAGCGAATGCCAGAACGAGCCGGTGAACCGAGTGCGGACGCACATCAGAAGGTGAGCACGAGCCAACACGATCGACCAATTAACCGCCGTGTTGATTTAGAAACAAACGCGTTTTGTGTTTGGCTGTTTTAGGATGACAAGTCTCAAAGTCCAGACACGCTAAAGATGAAAACTGGCGGTCGGAAACGGTAAGAAGCTCCTCACAGGGACTGTAGTTTCCTTGGGGATGATGAGGATGGGCAGGACAAGGGACGAGCAGGTCAGAGGAACAGTTTGGAGACAGTGAGATGGTTCAGGTTTGTGGGTTATATCTGGAGAAGGATGCTGAGGATGCGGCAGGCAGGAGGAGGAGTGGGAGGTTAAAGAGGAACTCTGTGGATGTGCTGAGGGAGGACAGATGGGTGGATGGTGTGTCAAAGGAAGGTGCAGTGGACAGGATGAGATGGAGACTGATGATCTGGTGTGGCGCCCCCTAATGGGTGCCGCTGTGTTTGCAGAAATTTTCATGCTCCAAGAAAAATTTAGCCTCAAACGTGTTGAAGAGTTCAGTGACACGTGTCACAGAACAAAAATCCATTTGTGGACTCCTGCCTGTTCTGAGACACGAGCACGTGGACTCTGGCTGTTGGACTGAGATATTTTATTTTATTTATTTTAGGGTCAAGTGGCAACAAATATAGATTTGAGGCCCAGTGAGTTAATGTAAAAAATGAAACCATAAAATAATTTTTAAAAATCCAACAGTCCAATTCCCAATAAATTCCAATTCCAGTCCAATTCCTGAAAAAATAATAAATGCTAAAACCATATCTGTTTTTAAAATAATTTGGTAAATCTGTCAGTAGCAGCCAGTGTTTTTTTTTTTCTTTTTTTTTTTTTTGAAAGAAAACAGGAAGAAAAAAATCTGACCTGAAGTCTCCCATGTGCCTTCTGGCAAAGTAGCTGGAATTTCGCCTTTTTTTTTTTTCTTTTCTTTTCCTATTTATTCTACCATGAAGCTGATGCGACTGGCAAAAGTTGTACTGTACACAGTTTCTCCAGACACACCAGTGGAGGTCTATAACTCATTCAGAGTTGTAATCAGTGTTTTTTGTTGGCTGTCCTCCTTGAAATATCACCCAGTTTATAATTTGTCTCCATCGTGGTGGTGTGGAGGCAAAAATGCAGAAAAAAAAAAGTACTTGTCCAAATACTTATGGACCTGACTATCTTATTTTACCATATTAAGGCCCTTGTCGCATGTGTGGTTGAAGCTGAAGCTCAACTTTATTCAAAGTTAAATACCCGTATTTGTTCACCTGTTCATCAGAACAAGTAAACAGACATTTTGTGGAACATTGTCATTTTTCTGTCACATTGTTCTGAACATGGCAACTCACTTCCACTACGTGGTAAACACTTGATACTTACACCGTAGCTATTCCCTGGTCAGTAGATAACCTGGTTACATTTTCAGATTGTTTGTTGTGTTTGTTGTTGTGTTACTGAGGACTATAGATTTTTTTTTAAATTCAGGAACAACCATCAATCAGAAATGCTTAATGACTGACAGATGTATCACTGATTCTGCTTTTTTATTACTGATTCTGCTGGAATCCTTGATAAATGTCAAATTTAGAATGTGTGTGTTGACAAAAATGTGATGATGTGTTTATGTAATAATAATAATGTTGGTTTGCAAAAACAACATTTTCATTCAAATTGGAGAATGTCCAAAGTCTACAAGTTTGTTTTGTTTTGTTTTTTTTTTTGTTTTGTTTTTTTTTGTCCAATCAGGTTTGAGGACCTCCAGAGTGTTTCGACAGGAGCAGTGAACTACCCAACCACCAGCTGCTCAGTGATGTTATCAGGCAGGCTGGCCAATGGGGCAGCCCCAGGGTCCATGGCCCCGCCCACTGCAAGGCCACTGTCAAGGCTTGTAGGAAAGGATGTGTGGCCTCAAAGCCCAGAGACCGGCAGAGAACTGCCCCAGAACCAGAGCTGGAACTCGGACAGGGACCAAACCCCCGACTCCTGGACCACAGGTCAAGAACAGGAGCAGGTCTGGAACTCTGCCAGGGACAGAGGAGCACAGGCCGCTCAGGTCCAGACCTGGATTTCAGATCGAGATCGGGCCCATGGAGATCCAGACCAGACCTGGCTGACATGTCAGGAACAAGGTCCTGAGCAGAACTGGGCTGCCACTGCAGACCAAGTCCAGGATCAGGCCTGGAATGTAACAATGGGTCAGGAGGAGACGAGGCCTCCTCGGGGTCTGAGCAGACGTGGGACGCTGGACGAAGCCAGAACCAGACTTGGTGCAACTCGAGCAGAGACGGCGGACACGTCTGGAGACCGGTTCTCCTTCACACGTCACTTCATCACCACGTTCTTCAAGTCAGCCTGCCGGTGTGTTTGTTCTGAGGTTTAAAGCACAGCTAAAGCACTGAAGAAGGCTCACATCAGTGTTGCCAGATTATTCGGAGAGAAACAAGCAACAATTTATTTTTGTTTTTCTCAAATTTTACACCTACTGCTGCAAATATGAACAACAATAGTAATAAATTACATTTCAGTTCAATTCATTTTATTAATATGGCGCGAAATTATGTCACCCCAAAGTGCATCACCAGGGTCAGGTGTCACTTTATCAACCCCCCCCAACAAGCACATAGGTAACCATGGCAACAAGAACCTCCCTCAGGAGCTTTAATTATTAACGAGGCAATCAATCACAGAATCATATTAGTAACCTTGCGCGTTATTTTTAAATCCCACATATGCAAAAAAAAAAAAAGAAAAAAAAAAAGCATTGAACCAGCAAATCCCCCACCCAGGTCAGGGTGAAATTTAGGACTGGATGACCTCAGGTCCTACCTGTATGTAGGACATTCCTTCGAGACAGTTGTGAGTTGTCAGAATCCTCAGCTAATATAATGACTATAATCCAAAATAGGATTTTGTACTCACTGACCATGTGGCCAAATTAATATGCAAATAAGGTAACGGTTGCTATGGAGATCCTTCCTTTGACAGGGACTACCCATGTGCCAAGTTTGGTTTGTTTGGGCCTAAAGACTTTGGAGATATAGTGGCAAATATATGCACAGACAGATGTGCTCTCTATTGTATTCTCTGCTGATAATTTGCTCGGGTGGGCGGGGCATAATAATGATGTCAGTATAATGCACGAGAAACAGTAGGTGAGGATACATGATAGTTTAACAAGCTCCAAAAGCCCAAAAAACCATGGCCTTCAACAAAAGTACACATTAGAACAAAAAAAAAGGACCAAATTTGCTTCTAATAAGCTGATATGGCAACGCTGGTTCATGTGTGTCGTGCAAAATGGGTTCACCTGGAGTTGTTGTTGTCGTGGTTTCAGACATTTGATTATGGGCTGACTGTTTGTGTCTTTGAAGATGTGAACATGAAGAAAGTCCAAAGAGTGGAAATCGAACAAAGGCTTCCAGTTAATAGCGTCCCTCAGCCACCAGAGGGCGGAGACTCCTGTAAGTGGACCGTAAGGATGTTTAACTCTTATTGTGAAATCTGAGTCTTTGAAAAGGAAATGCAGGAATGTTTTCAGTAGACAAAGTCCTCCTCTGAAGGTTTTTTCTCACAGCGTCCATGAACGCTGGATAACTCCTTCAGAATAACTTTAATAACTCACTTTTTCCAACCTTATCTTTAACACATTATAGCGGTCAGGGCCTCTGAGCGTTCATCTCGTCGTCTTACACTGGGGCGATGTATTACAAAAATTACAATGCAAAATAAATATGCTGAAAAGAAACCTGAGCGTTTGTATCGATGGTGCGCCGGCAGTAGAACCCAAAATGTTCCATCATATTTCTGTTGATAGTGAATTTATAAAGGGAATATTTAACCGCTGGTGGTACTCATGAGGTTCTGCTGAAGTTCCAGTGCCTGACTTTGTTGTTCATCATTTCACAAAGTCTCTGGTCTGGTCTGGGATCTGCTGGAAGTACCTTGGATCCTGGATGGCAACCAGTTGGTCCATCCTGACCTCTTGAAAGTACCCGTTTATCTGCTACAGCCAGGTAAAATATGGTCACGCCGTTGGACTTCTCCAACCACTGGGGTCCTCAACACTGAGATATTTGTATGCCTGATCATACACACTTGAGCACGTCACATGGCCAAAATGTCAGAGGTGATGTTTCCACGCAGTGGAAGCAATACTTCTCATTAGAGTCTCCTGAAGTAACCGCCCATTTGACACCTTCCAGCAGTACACAGGGTTCCTCTGAAGTGTTCTGGTACCAAAAACATCAAGTCCGCAGCTTAAGTCACTGCCTAGTGTCCATGTCTTCCTACCATTCATTAGCATGCTAAGATCAGATGACCAATAATGTACATCAGTAATTAATTGTACACATGAAACAGTAGTTTACTTTCAACACACCATTTATTCACACAAAGTGTTAAATAAACATCAGGTAAAAAATACACATGGAAAGTACTTTAAAATAATACTTTTTTTTTTTTTTTTTTTTTTTTTAGGGTTTATAAATGTTTGTAACAATTAAACTTTATTTTAAAAAAAGTTTGCTGACTTAAAAGCTTGCACAACTAAACTTTGTGGAAGCCAGTTGGGCTGCTAACGGTTTTCAAGTTAGCTGAAAACAAATCCGCTAAAGAAGTTAGCATCACAAATTAGCTGTTAGCTAATTAGCTGAACTGTGCCCATCTGGGATTTGTGTATATTTATAACTTGACCTGCTCGTTCATGGATCAAAAACACATTTCTTGTTATAATAAAAGTCTTGAAAAGGTGAGTCGGCCTCTTTTAGGCTCGATTGGTAGTGAGGTTGTAAAAACTGAATTCATCCTTTCGTAAACATGTAAAACTGTATAATGCAGTTTGTGTAAGTACAAGTTGTAGGTATAAATCAGTCAATCATCTCCAGGTTGGAACTTTGATGCACCAAATAAATCTAAAAAGCAACTTTGGTTTGTGTAATGTACCATAAATCTGCCTACCACATGTCGAACACTGCCACCTGCTGGATGAATGATTGAAGTTACATATCACTTATCTGGTATTTATAAAATGCCAAGTTTATACCAAGTAGGACCATAAACCATGATTACAAATGTGTAAATTTAGTCACCGATTATGAATTATCCAGGTTCAGGTGGATCTGGTGTCCATGGCAACATGGAGGCGTCAACGTCCCGGTGCAGTGACACGTTCAAACCCCAAACGTTCTCCACCAAAAAAGAACCTCCCACCTACCCTCCAGGTAGGTGCAGACCAGAGGACAACTTCAGGCAAGATGCTTAATTATCATTTTATTGGATTTATGGCCAAAATAAAACACATTTAAGAAATGATCACTGGAAAATTATAAAGTCTTTTCAAAATAAAAGCAGATTATACTTTGAATAATGTCAGCAGGGAAATGTGGATTTGTTTCGCTTTAACAGAGTTACCAGTTAGGAAACGTGCAGTTGGGAAAATGTGCTTCATTGTTGAGTGTTTGGAACGTTTGTGCCATGTGAAACCAGCTTTTAATGTCGGCATTCATCAGGAAGTCCAGAGGAGCGCTGGCAGCTCCAAATCGTGGCCAGAGGCAGAGTCACCTGTCCAAAGTGTAAAAGTGTCAGCAGGAAAACTGTGGAGGGGCTGAAGAAACACATGGAGAACTGCCGGCTGGTGAGTCCTCATCCTTCACAATAAATAATTTATCCTCCATTCTGTTTGTCCACTAAACATTTTGGAACTCCATCTGCACTGTTGCATCTCTGTTCAAACTTAAATGGTTTCAGAAACTGACACGTGTGAAGTTGCAGCTTATAACCTTTTTTTTCTTCCTATATGTGTTTCACAATAAAAGCATTTTAACATTAGAACCTTAATGGCTGCTCAATAATAGCTTTTATTGTGAAAGTGTAAATGGCAGTGCTCTGTTTGCTGGTGCTCTCCGCAGTGCTGCGTTCAATGTTCCTCGAAAGTGGGAAGTCAAAACTCCAAAACGACATTATTTTCTGACCTGGATCCTGGAGCTAAAAGTTCTGACTGAAACCTCATCAAAACTTCAACAACATAAGAGACAAAGACGAGCTGTCGGTTTTCACATTCATGTCCCCTGGGAACAGGAAATGAATCAATGAATAAACACTGTGATGACAAAGTGACTTTATTTGTGTGCAGCAACCGTTTACGTGCCAACACTGTGGGAAACAGCTGAAGTCTTCCACGGGGATGAAGTACCACGTCATGGCTGACCACAGCCACTTGGTAAGACTTTAGGACTCGTATCATCACCGCGTCCTTTTCTTAACTTCTCGTCCTGTCGTTGTCTTTGGGATTCCACAGAGAACTGTTCTAATTCCCGTTAGTGCAGCAGATAAGAGAATATTTAGAGCGGAATCCTGCAAATGGTGATAAAAGCATAAATTTCGGCAGAAATACTCCTCAGACACTCCTCTTTTGAAAAAACTGATTGGCCACTTGAATTTTCAGTTGGAGTTCAGGTAGAGGTCAATTGAAGAATTACACAGGAGTCAAAATTAAAAGATGCTCCAATCATATTGAAAGCTATGCTACATTATTTGCCTGATCACAAAGATTCCAAAAATGTATAGTTTGTACTATCTGTGACTGAATTCTATGGAGTTATGGGATTAAAAACAGCAAGAATGGTGACAAAGGTCAATGTCAGTTTGTACAGGGGTCAAAAGTTAAAGTTGCTCCAATTTTGGTAAAAAGTGATGCAAATTACTAGTTGAGTTAACACGGTTTAAAAAAGGAATAGTTTGGACCATGTATCATCCTTACTTATCACGTTACAGGGTAACATATGTCACATATTATATAGAATCCACTAGACGTAGACCTTGTTTGACCTTTAATTTGGAGACCAAGCATTCAACACTGTCAAAACTATTCCATTTATTAATCCTATTAGCTCAACCAATAATTTGCATCACTTTTTACCAAAATTGGAGCAACTTTAACTTTTGACCCCTGTACAAACTGAAAATGAGCTTTGTCACCATTCTTGCTGTTTTTATCCCGTAACTCCATAGAATTCAGTCACAGATAGTCCAAACTATACCTTTTTGGAATCCTTATGCTCAGGCAAATAATGTGGAATATTTTTCAATATGATTGGAGCATCTTTTAATTTTGACCTCTGTGTAATTCTTCAATTGACCCCTACCTGACCACCGATTGAAAAGTCAAGTGGCCCATCGTTTTTTTCAAAAGAGGAGTATCTAAGGAGTATTTCTACCAAATTTGATGCTTTTATCACCATTTGCATTGTTTCAGTTATCTGCTGCACTACGTCCTCTACTTGTGTATTTCTTATTCCAGTTTTTTTCCACAGTATAAGTTGCACCTGTTAAAAAAATACCCCTTGAGAAGGAAAAACCCATATATCAGTTGCACTGGAGTATAAGTCGCACCTTTGTTGTGTAATATCAGCACTTTAATGTGGGATTTTGTGCTTTGTTGTAGTGTATTTTTTATTGTTGGCTTTTGTTCTTTTATTATTACAGTTTGTTTTGTTTAGTGCTTTGATTCCTGGGGAAGTCCAACATAATTAGTACTATTATTATTAATAAAGAATTTGCTATTTTTCAGTATATAAGTTGCACCAGTTGCAGGCCCTCACAAACAAGTTAAAAAAGAAAACACAAGTTATACTCCAGAAAATACGGTATATATATCTACATGTTTTGTGACTCTTTTTTTTTATTTTGTGCTAGTTTGAATCTTTGTGTTTGCAAATGTTTTTGTCTGTTTCCTTGCAGAATTGAGATGTTTTATTCATAACCACATTAGTTTCTCCTCAAAGCAGAGATTTGACATTGATTGATTACTTTATTTTTGAATTAAACTCGTCCTTTGTCTTTGCAGCCTTCAGCTGATGACACCAAGAACCTGGACGATCGAGCCACCAAAGACAAACTGCGTAAAATCCTGAAGCGACTGGGCAAATTAAAATGCTCCAAAGAGGTGAAGTCCAGTCGTTGCTCTTTATCACCTTTAATGACTGACTGACGACACAAAACAACAAGCTAATAAATGAGTGGAACCTTTAATGAATGTGAAATCAAATGTACAGTTAAAATGCACAAAGTTATGGTTTAAACATGATCCCAACCGATGTATCTGTCAGCCGATGATATCAGCCGATAATGAGCCTTTCATGAATATATCGGTATCAGCTTTAATACTGCAGATATGTTAACTTTTATTTCCAAAGGTGTAATGCAGAAAAAAAACACTTTGGATTTTGAAGTGGTGCCATTATGTAGTTTCTCCAGCAGAGTGCGATATGACAGAATTGTTTATAAAGTTGTCAAGCATGGCTGGGTCCCCGTCACCCCTTGTTCACATTAGCAACAAGACATCGAGCCAAAGTGACTTGCTGCTGTTCATTTTCAAAGAGTGGGTGTTTTTTAGCAAAAAGAGATAAGTAGTCACCAGCCGCCAGCTAAGCGGGGCCAAAATAGATGAGAAGTCTACTTTGTGCAAAGGCTGAGTGATGCTGAGTGAAGGTGGGGTGACTGTGGCATTGGTTAGTTGTTAGTTATAATCACAAAATATGTCATAATTATATTTATTTATAATAATAATCATGTTTAAACTATAAAACATTAAGTGTTAGTTAAATTTGTTCAGAATCACTGCCATTTTTTATGTCTCGATCAGCAGTTATATCTGTATTGTCAGGGTTTTTTCTCCCTAATATCGGTATCGGTATCAGCCCCCCAAAAGTCCACATCAGTCGGGCTCTAGTTTAAACTGTTGTATACTTCTGTTAACTGTGAGAACTGTGTGTTTAAATGGAATCAGACAAAATTACAGTACTTAATTTTACTGCTGATAATAAAAAGGTGTTTTTTTTCCACTGTCGGGTTTTCTGATTGGACGGCTGGGTGATACCTTTGTATTTGTCTTTTTAGGGTTGTAATGCTGCGTTCACGAGCATCATGGGCTACGTGTATCACATGAGGAAGTGCGGCAAAGAAGAGTCGGAGCTGGAGAAGCTACTACTTAATTGCTCTCACTGCGGGAAGGCCTACAAGTCCAAAGCCGGTCTGGAGTACCACCTTAAATCAGAACACGCCCCCGTGAGTTACGTGTGATTTAATCTGTGCACTCAGGACAAAAATGCGTGCAGAATTTAATGTGAAACAAAGACAGCCTACATTTGTTATCATTAAATTACCCACCCTCGTATTATTGCTTTATTTATTTATTTATTTTTTTCTATTCTGAATGTTATAAACTAGCAGCGGTGGCGTTGGGTTTCGCCACCCCTCAGTTTTAGGAATGAAAGAAGCTGAAACACAAGTTCATGTAACTTCGATCACACCTGCTCCTAATGTTCATCATGCATGTGATGATAAGATTCCATAAATAATGTGGTGCATCAAAGTTAACCAAATTTTATCCATGTATCTTCATTATTTCCATCACTGAATATTCAGTGATGGAAATAATGCAATGATGCAGGATTTTTGGAGGAATTCTGCACTTTGGATGTACGGTTTGCATTTTTGTTCCTGATTTACAAAAATCTTTTAACAAAAAATAAATAACCTTTTTCCAGTTCTTCAAATTTTTTTTTCCCAATTTCCATCTGAAGTTAGTTTCAAAAGCTCTTTAGTCTGACAACATTATAATCCCTGCAAATGAAAACTAGGGTTGTAGCGAAGACTCTCCCTGTATGTGTGTAGTTCCTCCAAAACCGTTTGGTGAATTTAAATAAACCTTTGGGCACAGGAACCCACAAGACCAACATAACCGACTCCAATCTGTACCTTCCACCGTAACACAGACGCCCCAGACGAGTGAGGAAGACGAGGCACTGAAGGCCCAGCGGGACACCAATCTGGAGAGGACAGCCAGTGGGCGAGTGCAGCGAGTGTCGGCCCAGGTGGCCAACTTCCAAATGGCCGAGATTGCCAACAACGACTTACCCAAAGACTGGCCCAAGAGGAAGTTTCAGTCGGACCTGGTGCCAGACGACAAAAAGGTTGATCCTGAGTTTATATGTGAAACTTGACAGAACATGTTAACTGTTAGCAACTGAAACCATACGTATCTTAGCTTATTATGCAGCATTTATTCATACAACCCAAGTATGTAACAAAATAATCAACAATAATCAATAATCAACTTTTTACCGAGTAACGACCCAGCAGGGTCAAAATGTTTTCAGATTCTAATCTGACACTTTGTGCACAGTTGAAATATTCCCGACCCGGTCTGCCCGCCTTCAGCCAGGAAGTTCTGAGGAAGTGGAAGAATGAGGTGAAGCTGCAGCGCAAAGTCCACTGTCCCAACCAGGTAGTTCTCACATGGTTTACCACTACCAGGAGACAAGTTAGCAGAGTACATTGTTCATACTGCTGGGTTAGTGATAGCAATATTGCAGTACATTGTTCATACTGCTGGGTTAGTGGTAGTAATATCGCAGTACATTGTTCATACTGCTGGGTTAGTGGTAGTAATATTGCAGTACATTGTTCATACTGCTGGGTTAGTGGTAGTAATATTGCAGTACATTGTTCATACTGCTGGGTTAGTGATAGTAATATTGCAGTACATTGTTCATACTGCTGGGTTAGTGGTAGTAATATCGCAGTACATTGTTCATACTGCTGGGTTAGTGGTAGTAATATTGCAGTACATTGTTCATACTGCTGGGTTAGTGGTAGTAATATCGCAGTACATTGTTCATACTGCTGGGTTAGTGGTAGTAATATTGCAGTACATTGTTCATACTGCTGGGTTAGTGGTAGTAATATCGCAGTACATTGTTCATACTGCTGGGTTAGTGGTAGTAATATTGCAGTACATTGTTCATACTGCTGGGTTAGTGATAGTAATATCGCAGTACATTGTTCATACTGCTGGGTTAGTGATAGTAATATTGCAGTACATTGTTCATACTGCTGGGTTAGTGGTAGTAATATCGCAGTACATTGTTCATACTGCTGGGTTAGTGGTAGTAATATTGCAGTACATTGTTCATACTGCTGGGTTAGTGATAGTAATATTGCAGTACATTGTTCATACTGCTGGGTTAGTGGTAGTAATATCGCAGTACATTGTTCATACTGCTGGGTTAGTGGTAGTAATATTGCAGTACATTGTTCATACTGCTGGGTTAGTGGTAGTAATATCGCAGTACATTGTTCATACTGCTGGGTTAGTGGTAGTAATATCGCAGTACATTGTTCATACTGCTGGGTTAGTGATAGTAATATCGCAGTACATTGTTCATACTGCTGGGTTAGTGGTAGTAATATCGCAGTACATTGTTCATACTGCTGGGTTAGTGGTAGTAATATTGCAGTACATTGTTCATACTGCTGGGTTAGTGGTAGTAATATTGCAGTACATTGTTCATACTGCTGGGTTAGTGATAGTAATATTGCAGTACATTGTTCATACTGCTGGGTTAGTGGTAGTAATATCGCAGTACATTGTTCATACTGCTGGGTTAGTGGTAGTAATATCGCAGTACATTGTTCATACTGCTGGGTTAGTGATAGCAATATTGCAGTACATTGTTCATACTGCTGGGTTAGTAATAGTACTATTGCAGTACATTGTTCATACTGCTGGGTTAGTGATAGTAATATTGCAGTACATTGTTCATACTGCTGGGTTAGTGGTAGTAATATCGCAGTACATTGTTCATACTGCTGGGTTAGTGATAGCAATATTGCAGTACATTGTTCATACTGCTGGGTTAGTAATAGTACTATTGCAGTACATTGTTCATACTGCTGGGTTAGTAATAGTACTATTGCAGTACATTGTTCATACTGCTGGGTTAGTGGTAGTAATATTGCAGTACATTGTTCATACTGCTGGGTTAGTGATAGTACTATTGCAGTACATTGTTCATACTGCTGGGTTAGTGGTAGTAATATTGCAGTACATTGTTCATACTGCTGGGTTAGTGATAGTAATATTGCAGTACATTGTTCATACTGCTGTGTTCTGTCGTAGCTGCTCAGGATGTTGGCGCCACACACTCGGTGCTCCTTTTGGGTGTATGCCTCTACACAACCCCTGATGTTGTCTTTTGTGTTTGGACAATTTCATTTGTTTCATTCAGGGTTGTGGCTGCACCTACACCAGCGTATCTGGACTTAAAGCTCACCTGGGACTCTGCACGCGGGTACGTCACAATTCAGCTATTCCTGTATATATTTTCCTATATATCCTCATTGGAACACACAGTGTGTGTGCATGTGCAAAGTCCAGTGGATGCATCTTCCTTGAACAGAATTTATGACAACAGATCTATGAGGATTTACCGTTTTGTTGTTTCTGCAGCAGGAGTCAGGAAGAGGAGCCTCGACGTCAGGAAACCGTGGGAGGCAAACCTAGCATCCTCAAAATCTTTTAATACCACACTTAAACATGTTTAAAATTTTTGTGACATCGGTATAAATCATGATCCAAATACGACAATAATCAGATTTAATTGGTGCAGATCTTGGTGTTAATCTTGTGTAAAAGTAGGTGAAAATGGGCAGTTGGCTACAGTGTGGAGAAGCCTTCTTCTGATCCTCAAACTGCAACTGGGAACTTGTGAAAACATGTCACACTCTTCAGCAGAAGACAGTTTTGAGATTTTAACAGAGAATTGTTATCTTTTTTTTGGAATATGTGGGGAAATAACATTTTAAACAATCATGTGATGGGGAATTGTGTGTAACCTGAAATGATAGATACAGTCATATATAATCAGATACAAAGTTTTATATAAATAATAAATGTTTATAAGTGCAGTGGAAAGAATATTTGCATGGGTTGAAAGATGGAGAATGGTACACTCCATCTTTCAATGGAAACATTCATTATTTGTTTTATATGACACCTAAATAGACCTACATTATTTTGTCTATTTTATTGACTTGTGCTTCTACTCAGAGAAGGAATCAGGGGGCAGGTGGACCCAGTAGTACATTCTGGCCGCCAGGCAACGTAGCTGACACACTGAGAGCCTGAAAAACTTTTAGCAGTATCTTAAATTCTGCGAAAAATCATGACAAGAACTTATCAGATTCTTCATTTGACAGCAAGGTAATGGACCCGTGCAGTAATACAAAACATATGGGAGAAAATTGCATGGATCGTACCAAAAATCCATGCTTGTGATGTCACCCATGCAGTGGGACAAATAATGACTGTCACGTGACATAGAATCCACCAATCACATGACAAGGATCTCTTTAGGTGTCATAGGTAATAGTCAGAAAAACAATTACATACAGGTCGGTTTTCCTCATTTCCATTTACACGCCCATTTCAGATCAATCTCCATCAAGGGTGCAAGGGTAGCGGCCAAGCAGTTAGTGTGTTTGTTTCCAGTGCAGAAGGTTCTCGGTTCAAACCCACCTCTGCCCATTCTCCATTTTATGGGGAGTTGCGCCAGGAAGGGCATCTGGCATAAAACCTCCAGCAATTCCCCGACCCTGAGTGAAAACAAGGGAGCAGCCGAAGGGACTTACTTACTCTTCTCCGTCAAGTCTTTCAGCCCTCTACTCTTTCCAGTAAAATCAACTTCCCTGCTTTCACAGCCAACCTCCCGTTCCTCGTCTACCTCTGGACTCCTTTTAGTTATCTGTCTTATTATCATTGATGGTTTTAGTAAAGGTTTTAGCGGCAGGATGCCATTCAGGAAGCAACACTTCCATATTTATCCTGGGTTGGGACCAACACCCAGTTGGGTTTGTTTGGCTCCCCTGGAGATTATTTATCTCATCTTTGTGGATGTGACAAGTGAATTATGCTTGGGTATATTTATTCAAATTCATCAGGAAAACCAGATTTGAAGAATTAATTATCTGAGCACAGATGCAGTAAATACACAGTTTGTGGGTGGATCATTGATTCACGGCTGTTTATTCCGTGTGATTCTATTTCAGGGTGACTTTGAGGCCGGTAAATACAGATGTCTGATCTGCAGTAAAGAGTTTAACTCTGAGAGTGGAGTGAAATACCACATCAACTCTGTCCATTCACAGGTAAAGACTTCACAACATGTCTCCCTCTGAGTTAATCCTGAATTA
The DNA here is from genome assembly GCF_902500255.1 of Thalassophryne amazonica. Lineage (NCBI taxonomy): Eukaryota > Metazoa > Chordata > Actinopteri > Batrachoidiformes > Batrachoididae > Thalassophryne > Thalassophryne amazonica. The sequence continues at coordinate 5,240,623 of NC_047123.1, read as the reverse complement.
CCAGGATTAGATTCCTTTCAGATGTTGTCCAATTTTAAATCCATGTCCTCTTCAAATCTGTCAATGAATTTCGTCACTGTCAGAACTCTGTGTTAACTTTGTGTTAACTTTGGACTTCCTCTCCTTGGCTTCTTGCCATGTGGGTCTCAACAGGAGTGGTTTGTGACAAACAAAAAGGCTTCCAAGAAGTTTGAGAAGTTCCTCAAAAACCAAACCAAGGAGAGTGTCCACAGTATGGACAAGCAGATTGTAGAGCAGTACCACCAACACCACCTCCAACACCATCAGCACCACTACCACCATCAGCAGCAGTTCCAGCACCACGTCCTACAGCAGCCTCTGCAACCACTGCACCACCTGCAGCACCAACCCCAGCTCCTCCATGTGGAACCTCAGAACCTCCCTCCACAGGTAGACGATCATCTCCACCAGCCCACTGTGGTCCAATACACTCCACTAGAACCACCTGTGGGACCAATATGGGTGGACATGGACCAGAAAGAAGTTGTTCCAGGACCAGAACAAGCTCCTATTGAGATGGACTTGAATGCTATTGACAAAGACGACGAGCACAGTAGTGAGTTGTTGGAGGGGAAGCACAGAGAGATGGGGGAGAGAGGCAGGGAGACAGGGAATGCTGATGGGAGGCACAAGGAAAGCTTTGGGTTTGGTGGTAGTAACACTGGAAGCTCACCCAGCAAATCAGAGGTGGATCAGTTGGACAGACAGATGCAGGTCGAGCAATGGAATCTCAAAAGGACGGACATGATGGAGGACCAACAAAGGAACAATACCTAAAAGCACCCATCGCTGTCTCCGTAGCCTTCCTGGTCACTCCTCAACCGGAGCTACATTAGCTAAAGTAGAATACCATGGGGTCACCATCCCCGCTTGAGTAGATGTAACAGTTTTTGACCATGAAGAACACAAACATCTGTGTTTTCCATGAGAACAAACAGGTGAGAAGGCAGCTGTAGATGACTGAACAACAACTTGTAGCTTCAAAACATATGATTTCTAGTTGGAGATTACTTCAATGCGTGAATGTGCAACTTCTCTGGTTTCCACTACCAGGCTGGTTCTAATCCTCAAATGGTTGTCACTGTTTAGCTCTAACCCTTTGTATGTCTATTTACCAACTCCAAATGTCTTATTGTTTTAAAGAGATTATCAAATCAGATCAAAAGGTATTTTAACTGTTAGAGAATGCTACTGTATTGTCTGGACTATATGTCGCCTTGGAGTATTAGGTGCATCTGTACAAAAATGTGCTATGAAGAGGGAAAAAAACCACATTAATTACACCAGTGTATGAGTCATATTTATTTTTGAAATGTGGTGCTATTACTTAATGCACCAAAAGGCAGAATGAATTTAACACGACAGTTGTGAGCAGAAGTTAACAAGCTAATTAAAGTTACCCTGAGGTACAAGAAACTCAAGAGTAAAGTGCTTCTTCTCACCACTGAACAAGAAGAAGCTAAACCTGAATGTTTAATTAATTTTTAATTAATTATACATTTTTAAAACATTATAATGCCTTACCTTAGCCTAGCTGTCTTCCTTGTTGCTATTTTGGCCGTTCCATGTCGTGTAAATAAATGGAGTGCTGAGTAATATGAAGGTTATTCCCTCTCTTTATTCAAGACTGTGGTCTTTCAGTTTGAGAGCATGATTTATTACTGTTGTTCTTTCCCAGACCCAGCACATACTCCGTATATGCCACCTGCTGCTTTGTGGTGTGGATCAGGCCCTCCCTCATTCAGATCAGTATACAGGAGCAGCTTGTTGTCACACATGTAGATGGTACCATCTAGTGGTCATAGAAGGTAATGCAGTATTTCATATATCTATCTATTTAAAGATAGATAGATGGATAGATAGCCAACCAAGTAAAAAAAACAACCAACCAAAAAAGAAAACCTGACTTATAGTCCAGAAAATATGGTACATTATTTTTGTTGGACTTGTTGCGTTCTCTCGTGCCTCTTACGTTTGATCTATATAACTAGAATTCTGACAAATCAGCTGGAGTCAAAAAGAGCAACACTTACTGACATTTGTGATGCTGCAAAGAGATTATTTTCAGTATTTGATGAAGATGACTGAATAAAGCACTTTTTTTTAATTTTTTATTTTATTTAACCTTTTAGTTTCAATATTGGCAAAGCCGTTCAAAAGACACGGACCGATCTTAACATCTAGCGCACAGTGCAACTGTCATTGCTAATATCCGACAGATGCAGGTATCATTTTCACACCCAGCACCCACGATCCATGCTCCCTTGGCCAATTTGTTCTAAAAATGAAGTGTGGGCCCAGTGTTGGTGGTGTGACGCAGCAGAAAGTTCACCATCAATGACCAAAAACCTGTTTTTTTTTGTTTTTGTTTTGTTTTTTATCTAATATGAATGTAATGGGTTTTTTTTTATTAATTTATTTCCCTCTGTTATGCACTTGTGTTGGGTCAGAAAGATGTTATTGGTTAGTAATTGGTTTTGTGTCATTCAGTGATGATAACTTTTCAATCTGTGAAATGTTTTGTAAAAATGTAATAAAAAAACAAAAATACTTTGTTAAATGTACATTTAAAGTGCATTTCCCTTTATTAGATTATCAGATGCCTTTAGAAGAGCTGTCGTCTATGTTTGTACGAGTGAACCACGAGGACTATTCTTGGTTTTGGATCATTAAACATGTTTGTGTTGCACAGTTAAAGGACTCCTTCCTGCTACATTAGTTACTATATTAATTGCCATGTTGCCCTGCTTTACTTTTGTTTCCATGTTTTGGTGCTCCTTCTGCAACGCTTAAATTTATACAGGCAGCATTTACAGTTCAGTCATTGGGGTCGACATCATCATCAGACACCACTTATGCGTTGCTGTCAGTCTTCCAGAAGGTCCTCTTGACGGCTTCCAGTGACGACCCTCTAACATCAATGGCATCCTCAGTGTTGTCCATCCACCTCTTCCTTGGTCTTCCTCTGGGTCTCTTTGGCGTAGGTCACCAGGTCCTGATGGTATCCATCCTCTGGACATGACGTCACCATCACCTTCTCACTGGGGTCCTGATGGTATCCATCCTCTGGACATGACCTCACCATCACCTTCTCACTGGGGTCCTGATGGTATCCATCCTCTGGACATGACCTCACCATCACCTTCTCACTGGGGTCCTGATGGTATCCATCCTCAGGACATGACCTCACCATCACCTTCTCACTGGGGTCCTGATGGTATCCATCCTCTGGACATGACCTCACCATCACCTTCTCACTGGGGTCCTGATGGTATCCATCCTCAGGACATGACCTGACCATCACCTTCTCACTGGGGTCCTGATGGAATCCATCCTCAGGACATGACCTAACCATCACCTTCTCACTGGGGTGCTGATGGTATCCATCCTCAGGACATGACGTCACCATCACCTTCTCACTGGGGTCCTGATGGTATCCATCCTCTGGACATGACCTCACCATCACCTTCTCACTGGGGTCCTGATGGTATCCATCCTCTGGACATGACCTCACCATCACCTTCTCACTGGGGTCCTGATGGCATCCATCCTCAGGACATGACCTCATCATCACCTTCTCACTGGGGTCCTGATGGCATCCATCCTCAGGACATGACCTCACCATCACCTTCTCACTGGGGTCCTGATGGTATCCATCCTCTGGACATGACCTCACCATCACCTTCTCACTGGGGTCCTGATGGTATCCATCCTCAGGACATGACGTCACCATCACCTTCTCACTGGGGTCCTGATGGTATCCATCCTCTGGACATGACCTCACCATCACCTTCTCACTGGGGTCCTGATGGTATCCATCCTCAGGACATGACGTCACCATCACCTTCTCACTGGGGTCCTAATGGTATCCATCCTCAGGACATGACATCACCATCACCTTCTCACTGGGGTCCTGATGGTATCCATCCTCTGGACATGACCTCACCATCACCTTCTCACTGGGGTCCTGATGGTATCCATCCTCAGGACATGACCTAACCATCGTAGCCAGCTCTGCTCAATAATCTTTAATGCATTTTGTACGTTCAACTGCTCCCTGATGTCGTACGTTACGCCTGGTCACTCTAATAAAGTCCCAGTCATTAAGGTCAGAGGTCACAATTTAGGGTTTTTTATGTGGATTTGGGAATTGCCCTGAAAGGTCATATTTGTGAAAGGTCTGTGACTGGGACTGTGGTCATGTCTGTCTTTCTGTTTGTTGACAGCTGGGTTTCTGGAACCACGCTTGCCATCGTTTTATTTATTATAGAATTTTAGAGGTGCAGAATGTCACTGTCTGAGGAACAATTCAGGGGGATCAAAAGTAATTGGACATTTGAGTCCTAATCCTTTTTATCCATTTTGTGCCCAGGTTTGTGGTGGTGGAGTTTTTCTTGACAAGTTGGCAGATAACAAGGCTGCAGGTGATTTCAATTTGTGTGTGTGTGTGTGGTCATTTCGGCTGCTCCCGTTTGTTCGGGGTCGCCACAGCGGATACACCGAGATCTGATTTCAAGTGTTAAGTATCGCTTTAAATTAAAACCATTATGAAATATAAAGAGAATGGTTCAGTATGAAAAATCTGTCACAGCAAGCTGTCAGTGTTGCCAGATTAGACTTACAATATCAAAAGGCACCTTACACAATGAAGTGTCACCAAAGACCACATCTGAATGTTACAGGTTTCACAATATTAAAGCCTCCTGTGCAGCGCCTGTGTTCATCAGTCTGCTTCTTATTAATCAGTGGAAAACACAGCAGTCACACAAGCAAAACTTTATTTAAATGAAGTCCAACATAAATGTACATGTATCCATCCCCTGACTTGTCCATAGAAAACTGGCAATAAGACATGATTTATGTGCATTATTACAAAAGGGGGGGATTATTTACATAACCCATCATCTTGGCTTTGATATCTTTACTTAATTTATATCAAATTGAAGATATTTACTTTGAGTTTAAGGAAGACAATTTTTGAAATCTTAATATAGAGAAGGCTAATTTCCTTTTAGTGTCTGAAATGGCATGACAATTTAAAAAGTGTAAAAGTCCAACAGGGTGACTACTGTTGCAAGAGACTGTATGATTTGGACTTTCTTTAGGTTGCAGAACATGTTGCTCAGTGGGATATAGGTTGGGCTACCAATATGTAGACCTGGGTTTGATACCCAGACACGTTACCTGACTGCAAGTAGTCAAATGGTGTATCTTTAAACACCAAAGTCCTTCCTGTAAGGTCAGCCAAAGGGGAATTCCCACCAGCCAACTTTAGTAGGAAAATGTTTCAGTCTGGATTTCACTTTTTTGGTACATATCTCCCTACTGTTTTATTTGGTCTTGTCCTGAGGCTACGGACACATTTAAGCATTAAGAACCTTCACCTGTCTGGGCAACTTCTACATCCTGACACCACCACCAATTTGGAATTAAGTTGTGTGTCTTTGGCTTCCACTGGGAGTTGAACCTGCGATTCTTTGCTCATAAGGCCAACACTCTAGCAGGTCAGCCATAGGGGAAGTCTTGCAGTGTCTTGGTGGCTTCCCTCACTTGTTTCCTTCCTGCATAGTTACTTAGTTGACCAAATGTCTGACGTTTTGTCTCTGACTATATTAAAGTAAACTGTAGTTAATGCTTCTTAAAGCATTAACAAACACTAGTTTTCAGTTCTGTGGAGACTGTTATCTGTTAAAGGGATATGATGTGTTCTATGTCTGTCTTCCCAACGAATCACATCACACTTGTTGATTGGAAAAAAAGCAGTTAAAGCTCCTTTTGTGTAATATATTTATGATTAAAATATCTTCCTCTTCATTTTGGGGTTCTGTTCTGCCAGCATATCTTTGATATATTAGCGATACACCCAGGAGTCGATTCATTTATTTTCTTCTCATTTTAAATTTTCTCCAGCGTTTGATGTTATTTCATTACTTTCCTGTAGGTGCCGCTGTGGTCCAGCAGGGATTTGAGGCAGTGAAGGGGATCAGATAAATTCGAGGCATTCCAAGTTTATTACTTGAACAAAAGGAAAAGGAAACTCTTGCTCTTTTATAAAATTTGATTTTTTCCCCCTCACTTTTTACACCGTTTTGTGTGAAAACGGATCAGGTTTTGGTGTGTAAATGATGGCTGCTGCAGGACCTCACCGCGCCGACAGGGGGCGGTGTGGAGAGTCGTCGTCCCACAACAACATGGCGGTTCGCTGAAGCAGATTGTAACAAATGGCAATATTTGAAATGCAGCGAGCGGGTTTTATTATTTACGCTTTTGGGAAAACGGATGAGGTCGTTAGTCATCGGCCGGTTGTCTTCGGGTGGATTTGGTGATTTTTGTTCCGTGTGGGAAGTGTGGGATTCGATCCGTGTTTCTAGACTCCGGGAGTCGGACACTTTTCAGCTTTCGCCACGCGGGGAGAAGCTGGTATTTCGAGCCCGGTGAGTTTTTAAAATCAGCCCCTGACCTCTTGTTCCGATAATTCGACTGTCGGTTAGTCGATAGTGAAACGAAACCGTCAGACGGCGAAGCTGTTTTAGCCACTTAGCAATAGCTATCCGCTGTTAGCATCGTGGCGTATAAATAGTTGGTATTTGTTGTGTTTTGTTTTAAAATATGAAGCCGAACGGACTTTCCCCTATCTATTAAAAACCTAAAGTGTTTATTTTCCCTGTGTGTGAGTCGTGTAGCTTTAAGAGTCTAAAGTCATCAGATTTCTTCATGGGCTTTGGTCTGTCAGTCTGAGGATCCTTCAACTCTTCCTTCACTCTGTTCACCTTCCTTTCCTCTCTCTACTTTGAGGTCCATCACTGTTTTCCCCGAGTCATGTCCAAACCACACGGACATAATGTCCTTCACTTTTGGACATGTCCATTCTGCTCCCATGTCACACAATTTGTATTTTTGCTTCTGTCAATACACACATTTTTGTGTCCATTCATAGGGATATTTTCCTTTTAGCTTTATTTTGGTGTGGTGTTCCTCATAAGCATTTGAACCTCAATTTGATGTGTTTTCTTGTATTAAAAATCCTTCTTTGTTCCACTCCACCATGACGTTGTGGCTGGTTCCTAAAGTTGCACGATCTGTACTTTCTCCAATTATGTTCCCAGAAACATCAAGTTCCTTCACAGATTTTTGTGTCTGGCTGTCTTGATGGCTTTCCTCACTAGTCTCCACTCAGTTTAAAAACTGCCTCTTCTGGATATTTACCCTACTGTTTGTACAACCCCAAATCAGAAAATGATGCTGCTCCCTTCTTGTCACTCGCGTTCACCACAGCAGATCCGAGGCAGATCTGCACATTGAATTGGCACAAGTTTTATGCCAGATGCCCTTCATGACACAATTCCACATTACATGGAGAAATGTGGCAGGGGTGGGGTTTGAACCAGGAACCTTCTGCACTGAAACCAACTCCGCTAACCACTTGGTCACCATGCCGGCAGAAAACATTAGGGTGATATGGCAAAAACAAAAGTAGTGATCCTTATTTTTACTTTATCTCTTTTATTGCAGACCGTAAGAACCCAAGATAGTTCATGTTTTGTGTGGACACCTTCAGTTTCATTTCCTGCATCCATTCCTGCATTTAAGGCTCGTCACACATTCACAAAAAATTGGGTCAAGGGCATTTTCTAAATATAAGGATTAATTCTCCAGTTTTCGTGAGACAAGTTAGGGGATGCATATGTAAAAATTTCCAAGTTCTCGAATATGTTTTGGAGTTTATTTACATCAGTCATTAAGAAATACAAAATGTTTGGTACTGTAGAGTTCATGCTGGAGTAGAGACAGATTGGATGGAAAACAGGTCACATCTAGGATTGGGTTTCCCATGCGACTTCTAGCAAACTGTAGCTGAAATTTTATGTTCTTTGTAAGAAAATCATTTTCTATACCACTTCATCTTTGTATACTGGCATAGTTCCACCTTAGAATTGGAATATAATATATAAGATATACCTTACTGAATTTTCAATAACTGGTGATGCAACAGACAAAAGTTGCACGATGCACAGTTTCTCCAACCACAACCACAGAAGCCTATAACTCCTTCAGAGTTGTGTGGGTGCTTGGTGACCAGTATGGTCAAAGTAAATGTAAGAATCACTTTATTTTATTTTATTTATTTTTTGTTCTTGAATTTGCATTTTCCACATCATCCTAAGTTTTTCAGATTTTTTTGGTGGGTTGTATATGTACATTTCATATGCCTACTGTATATCACTTATTTATATTAGAGGGTTTTTCTTGTCAACCAAGCAACAATTTACAACTGGCAGCACGGTGGCTTAGTGGTTAGCACTTTTGCCTCACAGTGAGAAGGTCATGGGATCGATTCCCACCTGTGGCCTTTCTATGTGGAGTTTGCGTGTTTAGGTGGACTGGAAACTTTATATTGTCCATAGGTGTGTGTGCGGGTGTGAATGTGTTTGTTTGTCTATATGTGGCCCTGTGACAGACTGGCGTCCTGTCCAGGGTGTACTCCACCTCACGTGCTATGACTGCTGGGATAGACTCCAGCCCCCCGTGACCCTTAATTGGAGTAAACGGTTGAAGATGTGTGTATGAGCGAGTGGCTCTTCTTCTGCCATCACCATAGATCTTGTTGGTCACAGAGCAGGTAGCTAAGTGCTACCAATGTGTAGCCCGTGGAGAAGACACTTCATCTGCATTGGTTCAGCCCAAATATAAAAGGGATAGTGCTCGAGGATGGAGATGTAGCCTGGAATGGACTGCCCTGTCCATTTGTTTCACACTTCAGAATCTGATGATAAACACTATTGTCTCAGGCCTATGTACGTCGTAGTTCTTCTACTGCTGTTACTATGAATTAGACCAGTGGTCTCCAAACTATTCCAGAAAGGGCCGAGAGGGTGCAGGTTTTCTTTGCAGCCACTGACTCCAGCAGGTGATTTCACTGATGAACTCATCCCACCTGTTCCAAGTGATGTTAATCAGTGAAATTAGACCTTATTGGCTACTGCAAAGTAAAACCAGCAGCTTGGTTTCCTGTATGTCAGTCAGCAGGCACATGTGCTGATAACATCATCAAACTGGGGAACCCAGCTGGCTGATTTTGTCTCCCTTCAGGGAATCAATCTAGTTTTTGTAGACTGTTACTTCTGTGGTTTGAGACGTTCCCAAGTCCAAAGAAGAAGCACTAAAGTATTTTCTTTTATTTGGTGAAAGCATTCAAGGTAAAAATATGTATATTTATTTACAGTCATGCTATTTTCTGAGTATTTGTAAGGGCCCCTTCACACACAACACGATTCAAGCCGACTAGCACACGAAAGAGGAATTGAATGCCATTCGTGAAAAATCAGAGCTGCCTCCAACGCCTCGTACACCTGTCGCTACAGTTATTCACGCACACCACCGACTGAAAGCCAGAGAGTGCCCTGTGACAGCCCATTCGGTACCTCTCACGGCAGGTGTTGGCCAAATTCCAGGTGACACACACAAACATCCAACACCGCTCACTGGACACTTAGAAAATGTGTGGCCATTCACGCTGTTAGCACGAAAATCGTGAGCAGACAATCACTTTTGAGCTGGATGTGAAATTTGTCTAAGTGCTCCCACGAGTGTCGCGTTGCAAAAAGCAACACACGTGTGGCATGCGTGCGTATTGCGTGGGTTGCCACCCCACCCCCACGTGGCGTGCAGGGGGAGAGCACACTTGCATGACAAGCTGATATGTATTTCCAGATATGACCACATGGGGGCCGGACAGCCACGTCTGAGCACACAACAGCCGCGCTGCAGCAGCCACGCTGCAGCGCACCTCGGCAGGCTGCTCCATGTGAAACGGACCGTCACATCACGCAGCAGGCGATCTGAATGTCACTCGTGTCTGGCCTGACGTGCGTCCGGCAGAACACGAGCGCCGCAGGACGATGACAATATGACAAGCCAACAGTGCCACAAATACGCCACTTTCAATCACGTATCATCAAAAATACACCATAACTGTAACAAACTGTGTTTTGTCAGTTATTGCAGTGCTTTTTTTTTCTTAAAAAAAAAGTTTCTCTCCTTGTCAATTTTAGCCATTTTACACTCCTGTGATAAGACAGTGATTGTTGTGCAGTGGTAAAGTTTCCGTCTGCGAATCTGAACTTTTGTAAATTGCAGGTTCGAATTGCAGAAGTGGCATTTATTTTTATTTAACCAGGATTATTTTCTGTATTGCGTCCCCTTTTATTTATTATTGATATCAACCCAGTAATTTTCACAAATTATACAGCTGGTTTTTATTTTGTTTTTCTCCACATCAGCAATGCGATGTGGTGCAACACATTCCAGCTGCTCGCATTGTGTTCATGCACGTGCACAAGTGCGCATGAAACCGTCGCTATGCGACCGTGTGTTCCTCCAAACATCAGTTGGATGGTTCGTGGTTCTCCATTTCGTCTTTGGTTCGCAGATTTTCTTCCGGTTTCTGTGTCCTTCGTGTTATATGTGACGGGGCCCTAATGTACGCAGCATCTATTTTATGTCCTCTTTTTTTATTTATTTATTTTTTCCTCTGAGCAGAATTGAGACCACGAGGAGAAAAGACTTTGTTCCACACATGAGGAGAAATCTATCAAAAACCCACAAGAAATCCAGATTATATGGAAGCCACTGATTCAGAACAAGGTTTACTCTCTCAATGTTTTTTTTTTTTTTTTACATATTGCATTCAAGTGCAGTAGTGAATATTAATATCAAAGACACCAAAGTAAAACTGTCCAAACCTGAAATGCTTCACTTATGCAACAGTTTTACGGTATTGTATAAAATTACACTAAACTATATTTACGTTTCTCAAATATTTTTTCCTGCCTAACGTTAAATTTGCCACTGTGGAATTAATACAAAAAAACTACAAACTCTTGAATTACAGTGATCATATCGAGCATAAAATATTACAGTAAAATTGAGTGAACACCCTCAGGGCCGCAGGGCTGATCAGAGCTCTGTGGATGCCCCAAAATGATTATTAACTTCCAAATTAATGGATATTATTTTTCATATTTTTTTTTGTTGGCATGATTTTAGAAATAATAATGCAGTCATGGTAAATTTTCTGGCCTGGCGACCCACTAGGCTGTTATAACTGTCAAGAAAATACTGCTATTCATAATGTACTAATTTACCATAAAAGGCCGGATAACAGCACCACTCAACTGATTTCATAAGCAGCTGTTGCCTGATTGTGTTCCGTGCATCTCCTCACCATTCAGAGAGTCAAGAAAAGTCATTTAATTCCAGGCAGATGAGCTCTTCTTGCTATCGCAGATTTTTTTTTTCTATGCTACGAAAGTAAACTATATACCCATTTATGATATGCTCCAAGCAGCACAGCACGGGGCATTTGAACAGAAGTGCTTGGAGAGAACGCGCCGTGTCAGCCACACGCGATGGCCACATCTAGGTGTAACTGCAAGAAGGCAAACTATTCTTGATTATTAATTATTAATAATTCTTTCTGTGCATAATATAAACATTTGATGCACCATTGTGCACTGAGCAGCACAACGTCTCCCTGCAGGACATTTGTCCAGTGTGCACTCAGAGGACCTGCTCAGGTTAGCATGTGCATGACCCACTGACTATCTGTGGCAGTCACAGCACATGTCAGCTGTTTTATATAGAGATGCACACCTGCCACCGTTATTAATTTGTGCACTCTCTGGTTGCCAATCCTTAAGGTGCATATCCTCAGTATATACATATATATATATATATATATATATAAAATCGATCATGGGGGGGGGGGGGCTTTCCCACGATTTGGCTCAAGATGTTGGTCACCTGCTGACGATGGATGAGGGAATCACCCAACTGCCAACCACATTGTATTGTATTTGCTATTTTACCACTACATCAATTTAGTTTACAAAATAAATATTATAAATCAAATCTTAAATTTGGTTCATCTGCTTTCGAACTTCAGAAGTTCACATGTTTAACTGCTAAGCTAACTCATAACTAAAACCTCAAGCAAATGCATGTGTTTTACCTGACGGGGAGAAATGCCAAAGTCCAGATGAACTCTCTTGTACTGTTTACGGCCAGGGTTTGGAATAATGGGACATAATAATAATGTCAGCGTCCTTTCAGAGCAACGTCAGCCTGCAGAGCAGCTGAGGGAGTTAGTCCCCACCTCAAGTGGACGACAACGGAAGCGAAATGTCAAATATTTGGATTATGAAATGGACGGGACCTGGGGTGTCCAACCTGATGAACAGGATTTACCAAAAAAGAGCCCCAGAGCAAGCTCTCAAAAGTGTAGTGGAGCTAAGATTTCCCCGAAAAAGACTGCAGATGGAGACCAGGAAGCAATGGACAAAATACCTCAGACATCGGTCAGAAAAACCTCCAAAAAAACTGAGAGAAAAACACCCAAGAAGTGTGTGTCAAAAAAGACTCCTGTCAAACCAGCTGCTGAGGCGGAGCTTCCAGGAGGCGAGAGCGGAGCTGCTGGTAACGTCCAACAGGAAAACGGCTTGCCAAAGCCAAAGAGAAAATACGTGAAGAAGCAGCGTGTACAGCAACAAGCCTCTGATACCGATCCAGCAGGTCAGGAGGTTGAGCGGGAAACGCAGACTGAACGTGAAGAAGAGACGCCACCTGGTGGCCGCCCCAGGAGAGGAGCTGCTAAAGCGTAGGTCACACCTTCCCTCTTTTCTCTTACATCATTTTGCACGTTCTGTTCAGCAGATATACACGATTAAACACCAGGTTAGTACAGATTACAAGTGATAGTGAATGCACCCCAAAGACACGGGAGCTTCTGAAAATGCTCACAAAGGTACCGTGTCCCGTCTGTGAGCTAATGTCTGTAGTTATAACAAGACTTCACCACAAAGTTATAGTGTTAGGTTAGTGAACAGTGAGTGCTTGAAGGGACTGCCCTACACACGCACACACGCACTGCTGTGCTTTGCTGCCCGGTCAGGTCATTTTTTATTATGCTGTAAAGAAATTGTCCACCATGTAGTGCACAAATGACACTATCTGCACTGTTTTAATTTGAGTTTATGCTGCAGTCTGGCATCAGAATAGCTGAGCAGCTCATTCCACATTCAAGCAGGTATTATTTTTTCAAGAGGGACTGATGAAATAATAGGAAAGCCGTCTGAAATAGTATAATGGATGCATGGTGTGTGCAGTCTGGTATGCAAGATATGCTCCATAGAGCCTCCGTATGCGCCAACTTCCACAGTGCTTTTGATGGAGCAATATCTGGGTTCCTCTGCAGGTAGCCACTGTGCATCTCATGTAATTGTGCTAATCTGCCCTCGCTCCCCTGATCACAGCTGCTGCCCACGATCACTGCCCACTCTGGCCAGTGGGATCACCCTCCTCTAAAACAGAAAGAATCTATTTTATTTTACCCTTTAATTGAAGCCTGGCATCAAAATAACTGAGCAGCCAAATCCACATTCAGGCAAGATGCACTAATGAAATAAAAAACGCATCTGTAAAATTAGAGTAAAAGATGTGTATGTGTGTGTGTGTGTGTGTGTGTGTGTGTGTGTGTGTGTGTGTGTGTGTGTGTAAAACCTTCCCAGTTGGTCACAGCGTTCTACCACACTACTATTGCAACAGATAACAGAAGGTCCTTTTTGTACACCAAACTCAAATAGTTTCTTTTGATTGCACCCATTTTCTTGAGGTCCCCAAATATTGATTCAGCACAAATGTTGCACCAGATCCCCTTCATGCCACAACTCCAGGGGTACATAAAGAAAGGACATGGGTGGGATTCAAACCCAGAAGCTTCTTGTTGTTAGTCAAGAGTGTTGAATCGTGTTGAATCATGTGGTAAATAGATTCCGGCAAGTAATGAAGTGAGTCCTTTTAAGTCTGAGATCTGGCAGAGAGTCTTGCTCTGCTCAGAGCTGCTGCTTAAAACCACATTCATGGTTATGATGGAAACATCTGAAGGCAAAAGTTGAAGTTCAAATAAATCCATGAAGCACGGTGACAGTACAGCCCAGTCTCTCATGGACTCAGACGTATAAGCACGTCCCTGTTCAGTGTGTGAGGGTTTTGGGTCGTCTCAGTGCCAAATGGCCAGACCTTGTTTGGTCACTGCTCACTTTCTGTTGAAACATTAACAAGGATTAAAAATGTTATAAAAACTGGAAGTCAGATGAATGTGTAAATGATGAATGACTAACTCGTGTGTGTATATCAGGTGTCATGTGTCTTTTCTTCAGGATTAAATTAAACTGTTAAAAATATCGCTGAATGAATATTTCCAGGGCGCTGAAGTACCTTCATTCTTTTGCGAAAGAGCTGCTCAGTCACTCTGGAGATGATGGCATTCATCCAGAATGTGTTGATGGAACCAGCACAGAGGGAAGCGATCCCAGATCCTTAAAAGGTGCAGTAGAAGTCTGAACCCTCATTCTTTCTTAACCTGTCATTGAGTAGATTTTCTGCACAACATAAATGATGTGAACTACAGTTGTGTTGAAACTTTGGAGAATTTTGACTGTTGACTTATTTATTTTACTTTTTGAAGTTTGTCTGTCTTTGATGAATCTGGTGTTGAGCCACACACTTTACGGTAATGTGCAAAAGTTATGGAACCTGTGATTAAATCATCACCTGTGCTGCCCATTTCTTTTAGACAAGTCAGGAGATGGATACCAGTTAACTTCCAAGTTACTTAATTTTTCACAGACTTCAGTGAATTAAAAATGGAACATTGTTGACACATATGTAAATCTGACTGGAGCAGACAGCCCCAAAAAACCATGTGAATGTGCATGAAGGAGACAACTGAGCAAAGACAACAAGCCTGAAGGTATTAAAAGCTTCAGTGTTCAAGAGGTGGTGGCTAATGGACGCCCAGTGGCAGAACCTTCTATGGGCCGAGTGGACCAAAATTTAATGTTTTCAGCATCAGACTAAATGCCGTGTGTCAAAAAGACAGGAGATGATCGTGGAGGTAGCAGAGCAGAAGATACTGTAATTTTCTGCACATGTAGAGGAGGGACAAAGGGTATATAGGGAGAGGGATGCTGAGAATGGAACCAGTATGCAGGAGAAGGAGAAGAGCTGGACAGGACAAGTAGGTGGTTGGTGGAAGAAGATGCATCACACAGGGTGAGATGGAGATATGTAATCTGCTGTGGCGACCCCAAAAGGAAGCAGTGGAAAGAAAGAAAACAAAATGCTGGGTTTGGTGTAGGCTAAACATGCACAACACCATCCCATGCAGGAGGTAGCGTGGTGGCAGCATCATGCTATGGGGATGCTTCTCTGTTGCAGAAAGTGGGAGGCTAGGTTAAAGAAGAAGAGAAGTAAGCCTCTACAGGTCTGAAGGCCCATTGGTGCCTGTGCTTATCACTCGATTCTGTAGCATGAAGTGGATGGAAGTCTATGACTCCCACGGATGGGAGGCCAATCCAATGTAGGTTACTTCCCCAGCCAAGGCTGGTAGCCATTTACAACTGGATGGACTACGACAATGCAATTGAAATGTCTTGTCTAAAGGAAATGCACAGGTAGTGTGACCTGGAATCTTGCCCAGGTCTACTTATTGGTCGCCCATATCTTTATTCCATAGATAATGGAATAAGCACAACTGGGGACCCCAGAGCAGAGAACAACAAAGATGAGACATAAAACAGACTTTATAGTTGGTCGATGGGCAGGCACAGGTCGATCAGCACAGTGTATTCAACGATGTCCATGATGGGTGAACCAAGAAGACAGTCTATATGTAATGGCAGAGTTTTGACACACAGACACTTGTTATAACCATGCAATGGTCAAAAAAAAAAAAAAAAACGGCAGGCAGGCTAGAAAAACACAAGGAAATGGCAAAGGTCGGTAATGACAAACACAAGGAAAACAGCGCTGGAAGACTTGAACGAGGCAAGACGTTAAGGAAACACTGTGGTTAAATAACATGAAACATAATGAGGAAATAAGTGTGCATGTGAACAGGAAGCAAGTGTGGAGGTGATACGGAAGAAAGGCACAGATAAAAAACAGATTGTCAAGATAAAAAAAAAAACAGACTGCCAAAATAAAAGCACTAATGGAAGTGACAGACTGACACCACTGAGTTACCTGCTGGTTAGGAAAGATAATATTGATGGAAAACCTTAAAAAATGGACATTAGCTTTCCAAAGAGAGATTGACCTGAAGTATAAATCTGGATCTACACAAAAACAACAAAAGAAATTGTCTCACTGTGGCAAAGTCGATTTTATTTAGGTTATATTGTGACTTATTTTAATTTTGAGAAGAAAGGGCATTATGTTTACAGAATCTTGAATTGGCACTCATTTAAATGATTCTGCTTTATATTCCCACAGAACGTAGATATCGGAAGAAGAAACGCTTCGACTCACCAGGAGATGTAGACTTTGTGCCGTGTGCAGATGAGGACGACTTCGACAGTATTAATGACGAAGAGGACGAGGATCAAGAATGTGACCGGGCCAATGTTAGTAGTTTTCAAAGACTTTGTGAATCAATTTGTCACTCATTTATCCCTTTGTGTCCCCACACAAGTGGAAACAAATCAAATCAAAATCAAAATAAGCCGGTGTTTTTAGTGACCTACATGAAGTGAGGATTTATCATGGTTCCACACTGCAGTGGCTGAACCACAGACCTGGCATTGGTCAGATCTTGGTGGGTGGATATATCTACTTTTGGTCTGAATACTTTATACAGTTGTATGTAAGAGTTTGAGCACCCTTGATGATTTCCATGATTTTCCTTTATAAATCATTAGTTGTTTGGATAAATTTCAGTTAAATATATCATATAGCAGACAAACAGAGTGATATTTGAGAAGTGAAATGAGGTTTATAGGATTTACAGAAAGTGTGCAATAATTCTTTAAACTAAATTAGGCAGCTGCGTAAATTTGGGCACCCCAACTGAAAAAATACATCAATACGAGGTCTGTTAGAAAGGATCCGACCTTTTTATTTTTTTCAAAAACCATATGGATTTGAATCACGTGTGATTGCATCAGCCAAGCTTGAACCTTCGTGCGCATGCGTGAGTTTTTTTCACGCCTGTCGGTTGCGTCATTCGCCTGTGAGCAGGCTTTGTGTGAGCAGTGGTCCACCCCTCTCGTCGGATTTTTATTGCGAATAAATGTCTGAACGATTTGGAGCTTTGCTGCATCAGATTTTTCCAGAAACTGTGAGAGACCTCCAGGTGGACACCATTCGGAAAATTAATATGGCTTTCAGGGACGATTTTATGGGGATTACACAGATTAAGGAGTGCTCCAGCCGGTTTAAAGACCGCCCACAGCGTCTGAGAGTGCGGCGCACTCCGAGCGCCGATCGACAGGCTGACACCCCGCTGAAACAACCAGATCATTTCCAAAGTGAAGGCTTTGTTGATCCGGGACGTCGTCTGACTTCCACAAAAATAGCAGAAGACGTGGACATCAAGACTTTTTCGGCACATTCCACTGTTACAGGAGTTTTTTCATGGAAAGGGAAGTGGAGGGACGCGCCACGAAGCCGCTCATGGCGCGGGACAAAAGCACCTCCGTGTTGGTCTCACAGGACAGCTTTCAGATGGCTTTCGGTGGCTTTTCAGTCCTGTGACTATCTGAGAAATTGTGCATGAGCTGGACATGCCAGAACATGTCCTGTGAGGCTTCATCACGGCGTTGCTTTGCGCCATGCGGCTCCACCGCGACGCCCGGAATTCCTCCGCACGTCTGTCTCAATGTGCCGAAAAAGTGCAGATGTCCACGTCTTCCGCAATTCCTGTGGAAGTCAGACGAAGTCCCGGATCAACACAGCGTCCTGTGTGGAAATGAACGGCACATTCCACTGTTACAGGAGTTTTTGTCATGGAAAGAGGAGCGGAGGAATTCCACGCGTCGCGGTGGAGCCGCATGGCGCAAAGCAACGCCGTGATGAAGCCTCACAGGACATGTTCTGGCATGTCCAGCTCATGCACAATTTCTCAGATAGTCACAGGACTGAAAAGCCACCGAAAGCCATCTGAAAGCTGTCCTGTGAGACCAACACGGAGGTGCTTTTGTCCCGCGTCATGAGCGGCTTCGTGGCGCGTCCCTCCACTTCCCTTTCCATGAAAAAAACTCCTGTAACAGTGGAATGTGCCGAAAAAGTCTTGATGTCCACGTCTTCTGCTATTTTTGTGGAAGTCAGACGACGTCCCGGATCAACAAAGCCTTCACTTTGGAAATGATCTGGTTGTTTCAGCGGGGTGTCAGCCTGTCGATCGGCGCTCGGAGTGCGCCGCGCTCTCAGACGCTGTGGGCGGTCTTTAAACCGGCTGGAGCACTCCTTAATCTGTGTAATCCCCATGAAATCGGCCCTGAAAGCCATCTGAACTTTACGAATGGTGTCCACCTGGAGGTCTCTCACAGTTTCTGGAAAAAAAATTGATGCAGCAAAGCTCCAAATCGTTCAGACATTTATTCGCAACAAAAATCCGACGAGAGGGGTGGACCACTGCTCACACAAAGTCTGCTCACAGGCGAATGACGCAACCGACAGGCGTGAAAAAACTCACGCATGCGCACGAAGGTTCAAGCTTGGCTGATGCAATCACACGTGATTCAAATCCATATGGTTTTTGCAAAAAATAAAAAGGTCAGATACTTTTCTAACAGACCTCGTATTTAGTAGATCCTCCTTTTGCAGAAATAACAGCCTCTAAATGCTTCCTATAGCTTCCAGTGAGAGTCTGGATTCTGGTTGAAGGTAATTTGGACCATTCTTCTTTACAAAACATCTCAGGTTTGTTAGTTTCTCAGCATGGACAGCCTGCTTAAAATCACACCACAGATTTTCAGTAATATTCAGGTCTGGGGACTGAGATGGTCATTCCAGAACATTGTACTTGTTCCTCTGCATGAATGCCTTAGTAGATTTTGAGCAGTGTTTAGGATCGTTGTCTTGTTGAATGATCCAGCCCCGGCGCAACTTCAACTTTGTCACTGATTCATGAACATTGTTCTCAAGAATCTGCTGATATTGACTGGAATCCATGTGACCCTCAACTTTAACAAGATTCCCAGTACCTGCACTGGCCACACAGCCCCACAGCATGATGGAACCACCTCCAAATTTTACTGTAGGTAGCAAGTGTTTTTCTTGGAATCCTGTGTTCTTTTTCAGCCATGTATACTGCCCTTTATGTCCAAATAAGTCCATTTTAGTTTCATCAGTCCACAGCACCTTATTCCAAAATGAAACTGGCTTGTCCAAATGTGCTTTAGCATACCTCAAGCGACTCTGTTTGTGGCGTGTATGCAGAAAAGGCTTCCTCTGCATTACAGCATCATACAGCATCTCCTTGTGCAAAGTGCGCTGTATAGTTGAATGATGCACAGAGACACTATCTGCAACAGGATCATGTTGTAGGTCTTTGGAGCAGGTCTGTGGGTTGACTGTGACTGTTCTCACCATCCTTTGCTTCAGCTTATCTGAGATCTTTCTTGGCCTGCCACTTTGGGCCTTAACTAGTACTAGTAGTGCTTGTGGTCTTCCATTTCCTCAACATGTTCCTCACAGTGGAAACTGACAGCTGAAATCTCTGAGATAGCTTTTTGTATCCTTCCCCTAAACCATGATGTTGAACAGGCTTTGTTTTCAGGTCATTTGAGAGTTGTTTAGAGGCTCCCATGTTGCCACTCATTAGAAGAGATGCAACGATGGGAAACATTTGCAAATTGCCACCTTAAATACCCTTTCTCATAATTGGATTCACCTGTGTAAGGAGGTCAAGGGTCAGTGAGTTCAATCAGTAACATGAAAAGGGTGCCAAAATTTATGCACCTGCCTACTTTTGTTTAAATAATTATTGCACACTTTCTGTAAATACGAGAAACTTCATTTCACTTCTCAAATATCACTATGTTTGTCTGCTATATGATCTCTGTATTGTGGTCTGTCTGGATCAGTCCCAGACCTGACATTTGCCATGGTAGGATAACGGGTAAACATTTTCCTTATGAGAGCACCTGAAATAAATTTACAGCAAGTGTTGATTTAAAATGTTAATGTTCGATGAGGAAGAGAAAACAAGAAACCTCGCCTAAAAGACAGTCGCAGTCTTTCATTTAGAATTTGTAACTGTTATTGTGGAATCAGTCCTGGAGACGTAGTTCAGTCTTTGAAAGGCAGGAATCTCAGTATGAAGCTGTGGTATTTGTGTACCTTATGGCCTCGACCATTATGTCTGTTTTCCACAGTGCTTATTGTCTTTCAAACTGCCTTTTGTCCAGGTTTCATACTCCTCTAGCAAAGAACTCAGTGGAATCACTGCAGACTTCATGAAAGTTGCCAGCAAAGCTGCTACGATAAACAAAATCTTGTAAGTCAATTTATTGGGTCAACTTTTCCATGACACAAGGCCTACTCACTGATGATGAAATTCTTTGGGTGTTTGAGATATTCTGTTGTCCAACAAACAAATCTCTTTCCTTGTCTTTTGTAATAACTGGATTAGCTAGTATGCATTATGAAATATTTAGATTAACATTAAAAAATATATATACTGAGTAATGTTTACTGTCTGTTCCACACGCATCCGTTTAAGTTTTTTTTTTTTTAACAAAATTTTTTAATTATATTCTTTTTAACTAATCGAGGCTCAGTTATTTTCTGGTACAAAATGTGAGCTTTTATGACATTTTGTTATTTGCTAAAGCAGTTGATACCACACTGTCATGGCACATTTTAGCTGGATCTGGCCAAGGGCCCCAGTGCAGAGAACCACAGCAAAGGATGGTTTGACCAGGTTTTATTGATCACAATATGTGCAGAGCATCCGGAAAGTATTCACAGTGCTTCACCTTTTTCCACAATTTATGTTACAGCCTTATTCCAAAATGGAGTAAGTGCTTTGTTTTCCTCAAAATACTACTCACAACACCCCATAATGACAACATAAATTGTTTGCAAATGTATTAAAATAACCTAATGCAGCTTTGGCAGCAATTACAGCCTCAAGTCTTCTTGAATATGATGCCACAAGCTTGATGCACCTATCTTTGGGCAGTTTGGTCCATTTCTCTTTGCAGCACCTCTCAAGCTCCATCAGGTTGGATGTGGAGCGTCAGTGCACAGCCATTTTCAGATCTCGCCAGAGATGTTCAGTCGGATTCAAGTCACTCTCAAGTCATGAATCAGCAAGTCTCAAGTCATAATGACCACCAATTGTTTGCCAGCTGACTTGAGACTTAACTTGGGACTTGCAGATTGATGACTTGAGAATGACTAGACAGCGACTTCGTCCCACCTCTGGCCATCACCATGCTTCACTGTAGGGATGGTGCCTGGTTTCCTCCAATCATGATGCCAAAGCATTCAATCTTTGTCTCATCAGACCAGAGAATTTTGTTTCTCCTGGTCTGAGGGTCCTTCAGGTGTCTTTTGTCAAACTCCAGGTGGACTGCCATGTGCCTTTTACTAAGGAGTGGCTTCCGTCTGGACACTGATTGGTGCTAGACAGGCCTGATTGGTGGATTGCTGCAGAGATGGTTGTCCTTCTGGAAGGTTCTCCTCTCTCCACAGAGGAATGCTGGAGCTCTGACAGAGTGACCATCAGGTTCTTGGTCACCTCCCTGACTAAGGTCCTTCTCCCCCGATCGCTCAGTTAAGATGGGCAGCCAGCTCTAGGAAAAGTCCTGGTGAATCTGAACTTCTTACATTTAAGGATGATGGAGGCCACTGTGCTCATTGGGACCTTCAAAGCAGCAGAAATGTTTCTGTTCCCTTCCCCAGATTTGTGCCTCCAGACAATCCTGTCTCAGAGGTCTACAGACAATTCCTCTGACGTGTGTGTCTTTCCAAATCATGTCCAATCAACTAAATTTACCCCAGGTGGACTCCAACTAAGCTGTAGAAACATCTCAAGGATGATCAGTGGAAACAGGAGGCACCTGAGCTCAATTTTGAGCTTCATGACAAAGACTGTGAATACTTATGTACATGTGACTTCTTAGTGTTTTTTTTTTTATAATTGCAAAAATCTCAAAACTCTGTCTGGGAATAAGCACCAGCGCTAATGAAATAGTGCTGGTGAAATAATAAATAGAATGTCCTGATATGTGCACATTATGAAGAACAACGCAGACTGTTATTTCTGCCCATCGTGATTGTTTGTGACTTTTTTTGTTGTTGTTGTTTTCCAGCCGGGATGAGCACCACAGCAGCTCTGTCTTTCCTGATTGGGTTCCGAATGTTGGTGCCTGGCAACTGTTACCACACAGGTAATGGAACAAATCTTAGCTTGTGTCCTCTGTTTGACACTGTAGCAGCTCAGTGAGGTTGTGTAGAGAGAAGATGTTAATGTTTTTCTGAACTTAATAACTCATCAGTGTGATTAGGAGCACAGCTCCTAAACAAACAGCAGTGGTTCTTCTTGCAACTGCAGATTATAGATTCTGATGTCAAAAGTGCAACTACTTTGAATATGGTTGCAAATTAAAATTTTGATATTATCATTTTTGCTCCTGAAACACTTCAGCCCGTAGCTTACCTAGTGGCGAATGCTGATTAACGTAGCAAATTTTTGGTTTCATCTGGGTTCATAAAAGGTTGCAAAATAGTTTGCAAACAGTTTTTAGAGTCTCAAACTAATTTTTTGAACATGTTCAAAATTTCTTTGCGAATTATTTTTTGTGCAAACATTTGTAAAACAAGTGTTTTACAGTAAAGTGTTTGTAAATGATTATAATACATCTTGTTAAAGTTTTTTTGGAACTTTTTTTTTACTCCCTCCTCCTGCTCCTTTTTGTCGTTGCCTACAGTAGCCATAATATTATTATTCCACAGTGCTGATGACCGTGTGTGCATGCAGAGTGTATGTGTGTTATGAACCCACTTATGTTAGGCACGTCTAACTTTTGTTCTTTATCCCAGACTTCAGACTTGGTTTTTGGTGGTTTAAGGCACAAACACTTTCTGGCACTGAATGATATCAAAGCACCAGCTTTGCACTCAACCACACCCCATTTTTTTACAGCGACACACCCACATGACAGTGTAGTGATAGTGAAGTGGTATCGTGATTTAGAGGGTGTGAACCCTGAGCTCAGAAATGACAACTGTGTCAGGTGGAAGCCATTAGTGACTCTTGCGCTGTGTTATGTGCCACTTTCCACCGGGTGTAGGATTGGTTCCTTATTATTTGATAATATGGAAAATGTTTAGTTGGTGGAAATCGGGTTTGAACAGTTTTAACAAAGGTGTATGTCAACTTAATCTATATTTGCTCTACCCTGAAGGTTTAGTTTGATCTTACTTTTTCTTGTTATTACAACCCCTGGCAAAAATTATGGAATCACCGGCCTCGGAGGATGTTCATTCAGTTGTTTAATTTTGTAGAAAAAAAGCAGATCACAGACATGACACAAAACTAAAGTCATTTCAAATGGCAACTTTCTGGCTTTAAGAAACACTATAAGAGATCAAGAAAAAAGATTGTGGCAGTCAGTAACGGTTACTTTTTTAGACCAAGCAGAGGAAAAAAATATGGAATCACTCAATTCTGAGGGAAAAAATGATGGAATCACCCTGTAAATTTTCATCCCCAAAACTAACACCTGCATCAAATCAGATCTGCTCATTGACATTGACCCTATGTGTCTTTTTGCAAGGAATGTTTTTGCAGTTTTTGCTCTATGGCAAGATGCATTATCATCTTGAAAAATGATTTCATCATCCCCAAACATCCTTTCAATTGTCCAAAATATCAACATAAACTTGTGCATTTATTGATGATGTAATGACAGCCATCTCCCCAGTGCCTTTACCTGACATGCAGCCCCATATCATCAATGACTGTGGAAATTTACATGTTCTCTTCAGGCAGTCATCTTTATAAATCTTACTGGAAAGGCACCAAACAAAAGTTCCAGCATCATCACCTTGCCCAATGCAGATTCGAGATTCATCACTGAATATGACTTTCATCCAGTCATCCACAGTCCACAATTGCTTTTCCTTAGCCCATTGTAACCTTGTTTATTCTGTTTAGGTGTTAATGATGCCTTTCGTTTAGCTTTTCTGTATGTAAATCCCATTTCCTTTAGGCGGTTTCTTACAGTTCGGTCACAGACGTTGACTCCAGTTTCCTCCCATTCGTTCCTCATTTGTTGTACATTTTTCGATTTTCGAGACATATTGCTTTAAGTTTTCTGTTTTGACGCTTTGATGTCTTCCTTGGTCTACCAGTATGTTTGCCTTTAACAACCTTCCCATGTTGTTTGTATTTGGTCCAGAGTTTAGACACAGCTGACTGTGAACAACCAACATCTTTTGCAACATTGCGTGATGATTTACTCTCTTTTAAGAGTTTGATAATCCTCTCCTTTGTTTCAATTGACATCTCTCGTGTTGGAGCCATGATTCATGTCAGTCCACTTGGTGCAACAGCTCTCCAAGGTGTGATCACTCCTTTTTAGATGCAGACTAACAAGCAGATCTGATATGATGCAGGTGTTAGTTTTGGGGATGAACATTTACAGGGTGATTCCATAATTTTTTCCTCAGAATTGAGTGATTCCATATTTTTTTCCTCTGCTTGGTCTAAAAAAGTAACCGTTACTGACTGCCACAATCTTTTTTTCTTGATTTCTTATAGTGTTTCTTAAAGCCAGAAAGTTGCCATTTGAAATGACTTTAGTTTTGTGTCATGTCTGTGATCTGCTTTTTTTCTACAAAATTAAACAACTGAATGAACATCCTCCGAGGCCGGTGATTCCATAATTTTTGCCAGGGGTTGTATTACGTCCACCAAGGACGTAATAAAATCGTCAGCATTTATTTATTAATTTGTCTGCCTGTAACTGTTAGCAGGATTACATCAAAACTACTGCACCAATTTTGATGAAATTTTCACCACAGATAGATATTAGGGCATGGAAGAACCCATTAAATTTTAGAGGTGATCTGGATCCAGATCCGGATTCTAGATCAAGTTTCACTTCATATAGGCTTTGAAGGATTACTGTTAGCAAGATTGCATCAAAACTACTGCACAAATTTAAATGACATAATTTCAGCGTCTAAAATATCTTCTTTGTTCTTCAGTGATTTGGAAGAATACCTTCCACAGGAGCTACAGTCAGTTGCTTTCAGAGTCTCCAGAGAAGGTCTCACAAAGGACAAGGAGCCCCTGACAACGCTCCACAGGTTAAAACATTACATTATCATCGATTATGTCAGTGTGTCTTACCCATCATCCTATGCAACAAGGTGCTTTAATGCTATGTGGACTTAGGAGGCATCTGTCACTTTGAATGTTCTATTCTTTAATTGTAGCTGCCAGAACCAAAAAAAAAAAAACACCATCCAGTGATTTTTCTTAACATTTCAATTCATTCTTCTGAAATTTGGCATAGACATTCCCTGGGTCACTGTCTGGTCATGGCTTGTTGACTTTCTGATTGAATCCCTGCAACCCCCCCCCACCTCTTTGGTTTTAATTTGGGGTTTAGGTTGTCGATGATGATGTTGAATTGTTTATTTCACCATGTTTACTAGGTTCAGAAGTGAAACCTGCGTTTGTTCAGGTTGTTTTTAAAAGTTTTTCTCCATAACGACGTTGACCAGGTTTGAGGCGGTGCCTGCACACCCGGACCGCTGGGACATGTTGCTGTATGCAGGTGGACCGGTCTGGGCCACGGAGTGGTGTCCAACACCTGACGGTGTTCCAGCCGCCCAGTACATCGCTCTGGCCTGCCATCGACAGATGGATGACCTGCACTGTGTCAATGAGCTATATGCTGAACCTGGACTCATTCAGCTCTGGGATGTGGGCACGCTGTTGCCCAACAGAAGGTACAGATGACGTGCACGCTGGGAACTCCACTGATACGGACATTTGAATGATCATGGAGATATTTGGGGTTTATCTATAAATAATGTTTTGTACAAAAAAACTTTGTGTCTTTCACTCAGATCATTTTCTTACATTTTACAGGTTTGAAGATTGGACTGAATCTGAATTATGTTGTTTATTTTCCAGAACATCTTTCTTAATCTTGTACATGTTCAGGCATAAATTGCTGTCTTTTTTTTTTTTTGCAGACCCAGCTCCCAGCCGGTCCTGGCCTATGGCTTGGTGCAGGACAAAGGTTTCATTTGGCAGCTCAAGTGGTGTCCCTCAGGCGCGTGGGAGCTTCCCAGCTCAAGCAGGAAGGTCAGTCATTAGACCGGTTTTCCATCAGTGTGGATCTTTGAAAGCATATGCACACCTACACGGTCCAGCATTTCAGGTCTGAAGCTGACAACAACTGATATTTACACTCAAACTTGTAGGTGTCCCCCGTCAGGAGGGACATAGGAATGCTGTCCCTCCATCCGAAACCCTTTTTACCCTATAACTTTTCATAGATTTCAGACAAGTTTAACAAATTTGCAGCAGGGATGTATCTCTTGAAGGTCTAAGTCAGCTTTGATGATGCGTGACCTTGACTAAATATTGAAGGCCACTGAACCAAAACTATTGTCTGTCTGTGATGAAGACCGAACTCTCAGTGACATTCCAAAGATTTCAGACAGGTTCATCAAATTTGTAGCATTCATTCATTCAAGGTCGAAGGCAACTTCAGTGATGACTGACCTTAACCTAATTTTGAAGGTCATAGGGTCAAAAATGCTCATCTGCAACATTATGCTCCCAATAAATGGTAATTGGACTGCATTTATAATCAGACGCTCAAAGCGCTTTTACAATTATGCCTCACATTCACCCCGATGTCAGGGTGCTGCCATACAAGGCGCTCACTACACACCTGGAGCAATAGGGGAATAAAGGCCTTGCCCAAGGGTCCTTAGCGATTTTTCCAGTCAGGTGGGGATTTGAACCCATGATCTTCTGGACTCAAGCCCAACACCTTAGCCACTAGACCATCACCTCCCCCAATACTTAATAACTTTTCAAAGAAGTAATAGAGGTTTACCAGATTGAGAGCAATGTTATTTCTCTTCAAGGTCTAGGTCAAGTTCGATGATGATTGGCCTTCACTTAGTTTTGAAGGTCACAAACCCAGAAATTCTTTCCGTGTACGATGAACACTGACCTTTATAAATTTCCATGGATTTCATTTGTAGTAATTATGCATCTCTTGAAGATCTAGTTCAGGTTCCTGCTCCAGTACTGTAGCCTTCATGCCCTTTTCACTTAAACTTCCACATTTTTCCAAGAACTTTTCCAAACCAATAAAATCATGACTTACACATAAATTGTTCCTGGTTGCCTTTTTTTCTAAATACACTCTTCCCAATAAATAGTTGGAAACTCGTCTCAACAGTGATTATTATGATGCAGTTTGAGGTTGCCTTGTTACATTCTTATTATGATGATATGGCATCATGAAAATATTGCCCAATCAAAAAATGGATATGGGATGACACACATTTCTGCAACGGGGGACACAAGGCCTTCTAGCCATTATCACATTTTTTAGGCAAAATATGAGATATTATGGTTTTATGCTGTTACCTGTATTTGTGTGTGTTGAAAAATTCTTGTGAACATGTTAATCATTTAATATGAACAATGTACGATCACAGGAAGTAGATGTGCTGTTGGTGTTCTGTGTCGACTTCTTTTTAACCCTCGGAATACAAAGTAAGACTGCAGCCTGAAAACAAAAAGCACAGGAAGGTACATAAGGCTGGATCAGTTCTGTAAAATCAGCAGGTGCACAACCCTTCAGAATGATATAAGTCAACAAAAATCAGCTTTCACGTTCACAGGAAGCCAGTCAAGGGAGGTTATGTGCATAAATGTTCCTGCCTGAGTTAAAACCCAAGAAGCCACGTTCTGACTACCTGGCTGTGACATGTATAACTTTGCCTTCCCAATAGTGTTTCATACTTTTAAAGTTCTGGCTTTGTCATCAGTGGTTAGCTGTGAAAGAAGAAAACTTTTGAGCTTTGTACAGCCTGGATGCGTTTGTCGTACAGTTTGACTCTCACGCTCCACGCTGTGCTAACAAAGTGCTTCTTGTTGATTATGTTCTTGTCACACCTCCGTCCCACAGGCTCCTTTTCTTCCCAGACTGGGTCTTCTCGCCGCTGCGACCTCCACTGGGGTGGTTACCATTTATAGTCTTCCCCACCCTGAAGCTCTCCACATCATCGACAAACCGCCTGACTCAGGTAAGGCTGCACCATTCAGCACGTTCCTGATCTCAATCCTTTAATTCAGAAGGTCTGATCTGCTGTTTTTAAATGTGCAAATCACTGAATCAGTTGATGCAACACAAACAGACTTGGGACATGACACGGATCCACTTGTGATTCTTTGCCGGTCCCTGTGGTTGCTGTCACGCTCAGCGTGCTGTTCTACTCTGTTGTGGCGACAAACCGCTGCAGCAAAGTACTGAGACTCAGAGTCACAAAAACG
This sequence comes from Thalassophryne amazonica, assembly GCF_902500255.1. Classification (NCBI taxonomy): domain Eukaryota; kingdom Metazoa; phylum Chordata; class Actinopteri; order Batrachoidiformes; family Batrachoididae; genus Thalassophryne; species Thalassophryne amazonica. Next base: position 5,212,215 of record NC_047123.1, on the reverse strand, counting down.
GAGCACATATTTAACTGCTATTCCAGCTCTGTGTCTGCAAACACTTCAAAAATGCAGCATATTACCAGGTATATGTGTCTCATTTCTAGTCATAATATCTAATCTACACAAGTAACATTCAGTAAGTTATGAGGACTTTATTTTTAGATAATTCATTTTAAAAATTTGAAGTGAGAGTCTTAGAAACATCTTATTTTGATCTGTATCTGAGATGAAACAACCTTTATTTTTTTTATTCACTTAGACTGTTAAGCTGTTGTTATTTGTAAAAGATCCAACACTTCCTAATACTATAAATAAAGTTCATGATTAGCTTTCTCGGCTAATTTCAAGAATATATTTCAAGAGATCTTAACGGCCAGGTGGTGTGGTGGCCAAGTGGTTTGTACACTTATTTCCAGAGCAGAAGGTTCCTGGTTCAAGACCACTCCTGCTCATTCTGTATGTAATGTGTTGTATCAGGAAGAGCATCTGGTGTGAAAGTTGTACCAGATCAGCAGGGCCGATTGAGAAGTTCTGAGCCTGACCCAGAAAAGTACAAGTGTGGTTCTCCATATTTTGCATTCTGAGAAACCGACGTTTCTCGAATGTGTGAAGTTTTGACTCACTGGGTGCAACGTTGAGACATGTTGGTTTCTCAGAATGCAAAAGGTGGAGAACCATGCCCTGCTTTTTTCAGGGTCAGGCTCAAAACCTCTTAGTTGGCCCTTGTAGATCCCTATTCAATCTGCTGCAGTGAACCTAAGTGAAAAGAGAAGAAGTTTCTCTGATTTTACGAACTTGGCCACCCCTGCTGTAGACTGTTGCCCACCCCGGTTGTCATCTTCCACTTTGACTGGAGAGGGCAGTGCTGTCTTTCTGCAGCTTGCAGTAAAGGTTTTTGAAAAATGTCTTTTCCCAGTACTGCAGTGAAACAAAGCCTTGGAGGGGATTACTGGACCACAGTACCATGCTAAACACTAAAAGCTCATGCATGGGGTTCTGCACACCTCATGCCTGCTCGCATTCCCCACCAAGCAGTTTCTGGAGATGTGCAAAGATGGAAAATACAAAAATGATGTTATGCATTTCAAGTACATTAAAACTTCTTGAGATTACTGCAGTGCAGAACACGCCTACAGTGTTACATTTTTTGTGTAGTGTTTACAGTTTGTGTGTGTGTGGGGGGAAGCCTGTGTGTCTGCACCCTTGTAACACATCAGGGCCCCCAAGGTTGGTGCAGGGCTGCAGATGTTCGTGGGTGAGCTGAGGTGGTACTATGGGTGCCACTGCACTAAGATGTATATGATAGAGCCTGACTGATATGGATGATTTTGGGGAGCTGATACTGATATTGGGGAGTTGAAGAAAAAAAAAAGGAAAAATTGTAATGCTCACTTTGCCTCTGTCTCTTGTCACTAATGTAACCTAGGGGTGCTGGGGTCCCAGCAGTGCTTGACAGCATTATAGACTATGCTGTCAGAGTGCCCTCTTTCAGAAAAGCTACATAATGACATCATTTCCAGCAGCCATAGTGTTTTTCTGCATTGTTTATTTGGTAACATAAAATGTTTCATATTGGCAAAAATTATCCGATATGTTCCTGAGAGGCTTCCATCGGCCAACTGATATATATCTGTCAGGTTTTTGTACTTTAAATATTAACGTGACTTGAGATCCTGATCTAACATGCTGTCTGGGGAATTTTAAAAACTGGATTTGGCACTTCAGCCGCATGCGTTTATTCGATTTCATTTGTGACAAGCTACAAGATTTGGAGGCAAACCTTCATGGGATTGTAGAAGGACAACGAGTGGACATTTGGACATAAAGATGATCGCAACATTGTCAAGACTTTGTAAAAAGGAATCATGTCACAACAACGCTGATTTTAATTTAAAGATTTGATGAATGAGATAAGTACAAAAATCAGACGGCGCTTATGTGATTTCAGTATTCGTTATGTCTTCCAGTGTGACGGTGTTCCTCTGAACGGCGGCACACACGCTTGCACAGCACTCTGTCTGCGTCTGTGCACTGACATTATGGATGGTGGAGCCTGTGGTCCACTATTCAGATCACTGCGTCCGCTGCCTGTAGGACTCTGCTGATAGAAGACTGTATGAATCAGATTAATGGCCGTCTTATCTGCAGCATCCATCATGCATATAAACCTGGTTATGGCCGTGTGTGTGTGTCTGTGTGTCTTTTTATCTGTCTTGTTTCTGCCCAGCGGTACAGAATCGTCTGATTAAACACTACCACAGTTTAAAACGGCAGCATTGCAGAGGAGCACTGAGAATAAACAGGTGCATCATTCGATTCCGTGGCATTAAACTCAATTCTCTGTCATTTAAATTTCTGTCACCACGTCTGTACGTTCACGTTCGGAAGCGTCTGTCCATTAAATAACCTCCACCATGTACGAGTCCACCTGCCCACAATATAGTAAGACCCTTCGGCTGCTCCCTTGTTTTTTCACTTGGGGTCACCACAGCAGATCCAAGGTAGAGCTGCACATTGATTTGGCACATGTTTTACACCGGATTCAACACCGCATTACATGGAGAAATGTGGTAGAGGTGGGGTTTGAACCGGGAACCTTCCTCACTGAAACCAAGCGCACTAACAACTTGCCCACCCCCCCTGCCTATATACCCATAATATACTTGGATAAATTAAAATGTTTTGCATAGACGTTACTGTTTATTTTGACAGTACAGTTAGTCTTCTGATGTTTTGTTGCTTTGCCATCGTACTTCGTAATAAGGCTATGTAATTTTTAATTACATTTTTTTGGGGTGGGGTGGTGGTAATTACGGTTAAATTTTTATTTTATTTTTAATTAATTAATTAATGTACCAATATTTTGTGCAATGTTATTGTAGTGTATTTTTATTTATATTTATTCTTTCATTATTGGAGTTTATTTTGTTTAGTGCTTTGATTCCTGGAAAAGTCCAATACAAAAAGTTATAATTGCTATCATTAATAATAAACTTGTGATTTTTCAGCATATACATTGCACCGGAGTATAAACTAGCAAAAACACTGCAACTTGTACACTAGAAAATATGGTAACTCTAGCAGTTCATAGAGGAGCAGGCACAGGCAGCCTCAAACCTGGAACCTTCTGTTTGGGAGGGAAGCGTGCTAATTGCTTGCTCCACCTCGCTAAACAATGTGTTTTAAATGATGTCATGAGCATTCATATGGAGAGTTACAAACCTGAACCATTATATGTTATGTCTTCTTCCAATTTCACCGTTATAAAATGGTATATTGCTGACATCATAGCAATACTTTATGGCATCAGAAATGAAAGGCTGGAGTCCGTTGATCGATTAAACCCACAGAAGCTGATAGACAGATTGGCCTTCTGTCAAACAGATTTGATTTCGTACAGAGAGAGTAATAAGGTAGCATTCCAGATGATGCTGCATGCATTAATTTCATCTTTATCTCTGTGTATATGATGTTGTGACCAATGTGAGACGACCGGTCTAATGCATAAATTAATGGAGAATCATTGATAACAAGAAGCTAAATTCACTGTGTCTGAACTCCGGTCATTGTTTTGGCAACTTGAACTCTCTGTGAGGGCAGATTGAAAACTTTATTTCAAAGGGAATTGTCTCTTTATCCAAGAGAAAAATGTCCAGTGTGGTCCTTTAACGCTCTCTTTTAGTGGGACATGATGAACACTAATTAAGTGCAGATTAGCTATCTCACCAGGCCAGAGGTGGAAATCACTTAGCACCATGTGACGGGGTTAAAGGTGAAATTGGTTTGGGCAGCGTAAAACGGAGTGTGTGCCGATCCTGGTCTAGTTCAGCCACGCAGCAGCCTAGAACGGTTTGAGACAGATAATTACCAACGACTTTTGTCTGTCCAGGCCACAGGATGAACGAGCAAGCAAGTGATCAGAGGAGGTAGTTTCAAATGGCAGAGTTGGGGGGGGGGGGGGGGGGGGGAGTTTGAGCCGGAGACAAAGGAGAGAGCAAGAGACAGCAGAGTGAACGTACATGATTTACAGCACCGTTCTCCATCAGACAAGGATCTATAATTGAAATGACAAAAGATGCATCACCGGGGCATTTGTTAATGTTGGGAGTGATGAATTTGGCATCTTACAGCATCTTGTGTCGCTCTTCTGTCAGTCGTCACGGGTTTACTTGAGATTAGGCAGCAGAGATTTGGAGGGCTGGGGGTCACAGGATGGGGATATTTTTAGTTTCTAGTTCAGGATTAAGGACATAAATGAAAAATATCTTTGGGCTGGACTATAATGTGTTGAGTGTCGAGCTGTGGGAGTTTGTGTAACGAGGCAGATGCTTTTTCATTTAAAGTGATGTGCCGTCCCAGTCACAGAGATATGACGGGAGTTTCTGTCCGAGGTGACACTGCCCTGCACACCAGGACCAGTGTGCACATTGGTGTTTGCGCTGGGACACTTTGGGCTCTGTCTTGATCAGGGTTGCAAAGGGACGGAACATTTCTGTAAGTTTTCCAGAAACCATTTAATCATGTATGTTTTCTGGTGTGATTATTTAAAATAACCACACCACAGAACATAAGTTCTGTGTGAGGGACAAAATAACAGCATGGAGGAAGAACAAAATTAACCATAATGCCGGCGGTTACCGGCAGATGGTAAACTGGATGTTCCATTGTTTTCAGTGAGAGGTTGATGGAAAAATTACGCCCCCTCTGGCTGTAAGCAGTGGCTCTTGCCATCAAAAGTTACAAATTTTCAACTTTTGCTGCAGCAAAAAGGACAAATCACATGTTGTTTTATCTGTAATAAGGAGGAAAAATGAACAGTGAGAGATGGGATTATTTAAGTGCAGAGAGTCATCTGGTTTTAATCAGGTAAACATGAATAGTTTGTGTGATATTACAGAGAGAAATTAATCTATAAGCTCAGACAAAGAACTTTTTAAGATGCCATCAGAGCTTTTTGTTTTAATTATAACCCTGTGCAAAATGTTAAAACTCTGTTATTTTTCAATTAAGTAAATTATTGGCCATATTGTTAGCATTAAAAATGATCGTCATCTACAGTCTGTCACTGCAAATGACAGGAATTCCGCTATGGCCGTTTCCTCCACTGACATATGAATGCGCATAACCGAACAAAGAAACAAGGTGCGAGTGTCTGCGACCCGTGCTAAAAGGTACATTTACCCTAAGTGAATCTTTACAGTTTTATTATAAAGTAATAAAAACACATTTCTTAATTATAAGTTCCTAATTTCTTCTTCAGATGATGACATTTGCTCTAAATTACTGTCCGATGGTGTTGGGGGTAGAAAAAATGTCTGGGACAGAAGGTGTGTAATCTAATACTATAAGCCACAGAATCATCATCGTTGTGTCCCAAGGTTCTTGAAATAGAATATGGTGGACATTTACCATTTATGCAGGTACAATAGAGTTTTGGCAAAAGCTCTCGTTGTCTAGTTGACTGTATTTTGTTTCTGTTGCGTGAAACCAAACCTGCAAATCCAGTGTATGTTGTTCAGTGTGAAACACACCCCCACACACTATTCACAAATAACACTTCTTTACGGCCTCATATTTATTTATTTGCTGTTTTTTACGGCCTTATCAATCATTTTTGACAACTTTAGGGGGAAAAAAATCATTACTTCCATGTATAGTTTTATGATAATGATCCTCTCCCAGTTGTCTTCCAAAAGACAAATAAGAAAATATTGATCAGCAGTCAGCACGATGTGAATTCTTGTCACTTGCAGAGGCATTCTTCAATACGATTAACTGAATATATTTCTGTCAGCAGATAAAACCATATAAATATGAAGCTGTGGTCATGTTCCCTGGGAATCACATTGACTTTGGACACAAAATGGGAAATGGATCAATGCATATTAATGAACATAGTTACATGTAAATATGCCGGATTATAGCAAAATGCTAATTTCCATCCGTAGTCCCAGTTCTCCACAGGATTTTTAATAAACAGGTAAAAATAAAGGTTAGCACGTGACGTGAGCCGTGTACCCAGCGCAAAGCGTGAGGCATTCAATCATTTAACATAATGGATGATGTAATCATACTGGAACACTTCACCATGGATGGAAAAACAAAATGCTAGTAAACGAGCAGAATCCATTGTAGGGTGATTTAATTTTGTAAATATGCTCCCCCATCAGCAAGTTTGCATTCATATGCTGATCTGCATGTGTCCTGTAGGAGCATTAAAAATTAGAGGGTGTTAACTGGCAGTGAACAGGACGGCCACAAGTACTAGCAGTGCACGGCACTCTGCTGTGGATTGGTAGGTAGAACAACCCTGCAGATGTCCACAAAGCCATTGCATGGATCCGGATGTATTCTTCAAATTTCCATACTTTTTTGTACATTTCTGAGAAATTCAAACCCGGTAGACCAGATAGCTCAATGGAATAAGGAGGTTGGCCACCGTTATGAAGACCTGGGTTTGACTCTTACTTATGCTGTCTGTGGTCTTGGACAGGGCACTTCTTCTGCATTGTCTCTGTCCACACAGGTGTAACAGGGTACTGGTCTTTGATCTTGTCTTGGGAGAGTTGTAGATTCTAATTCTAATTTGTGAAAACTAATTCTTTTTTGCTTGTACAATGTGTTGGGGTTGAATGAATGGGTGCAAACGTGGATTTGTTGGTATCCTCTTGTGTTCTGCTCACATGAGGTGTAATAATCTGTAGAAAAATGTTGTGGTTATTGTGGTTCCAGGTTTGTGGATACTTGCTGAACCTGGGTCAGGAGCAGCTCACATTCAGGGCCGACTTCAGACTGTGCTTTTCTTTGGAAAGTGTTAATTACACACTCAAACCGTAAATCAAATTAGGACTTGATTTAGGCTTTCAAAGCTGAATGGAGAACTATTGATGTGTTTTCTTTGAAGAAGAAGACTAAAGCTGAATGTTGGAAGCTCGAAGAAGACTCTGTATTGATCTGATCTCACAGTAATTTAACCCAGAGGTGGAAAGCAAACTAATGATGGGGAACAGTCTGACACCTTCTCTTATTGGATTTTTGCATGGCGTGAACCCCGCCACTGTGTATTTTGTTATGCTGTCACTGCGGTCACGGGGGCGTACTTCTAAAGCGGTGATTAAGGTGCTGTTAATTTTCAGCGGCAGAAGCTGCAGTTTCAGGATTGACCATGTCAGATGGCTTATTTGGGTTTTGATCCAAAACCTTACGGTGATGTATGACATACAAATGGCAGCAGTTTGGTTTGTCAGTGCACAAACAGCATGCACGCATCCAGTGATATAAAACCTGAGATGCTGTGCAGACGTTGCACCTGTGACTGCTGGTGCTGCTGTAGGCTTAACTGAATACGTTCTTGTGTTAACCAACAATTTTGAGGTTAATTGTTCACAGTGACCTTGAACTCAGTGACCTATATTGGACTTAACATTGTTCAAATATGCAATAAATAAGTCAACTTTTGAACTAGACCTTTGTCAATTCCAGACAAGGTGAGATGCATGCACAAAATTGGGGTCAAAGGTCAGTTGTGCAACAGCACAGACAGACACTAGCAGGTGTTCTGCATTAACTGCGTAATGTGTTTGTTAAAAATCTGTTGAGAATTCTGCAGCTCCTCGTACATTTCCAGTTAAAGACAACCACATTTGTACTTTCAGAATATGGCGGCGATAATGAAGCAATATTGGCCCTTTTATACTTAACCTTGCACTGGAGATTTTCCCAGCATGCATTGAGTGGAGGGGCAGTATACTCTTAACAGTTGCTAAATAGCTGGTTCTGCATGTTTTTTGGACTTTAGGATGGAAAAAAATTGACAAATGCCAGGGATCTTCACGCTGCAGCAGAATTTATCAGTGTTCCACTGTCTCCCCAGACAAGAGGCACTTTATTGTTAGGAGGGCCAAACGGTCTTACACTGATGACTTCAGTGCAGAGGTCCTAAATTCTGGTCCTTTGGAAACCCTGTTCTACACATTCTCCTCCTGTTCCTGATCTAATCACAGCCGACTGGCTCTGTCTTGTGCACCAGGTTGTGGTTGATTCAGCGCACTTTATTGACCTAATTAACCGTCGGTCCATCGAAGAGAAATGTGAGACACAATAAAATCGACACTTTAGTCGCTGTAAAAAAGTAGAGCCTGTCTGATAGGGATTTTTGGGAGACTATACCAATATTAGGGAGTAAAACATTCACGATATCAATGTATCTGCAGGTACGTTACGTCCGGAAAGTATTGACAGCGTGTCACTTTTTCTAAATTTTATGTTACATCCTTATTCTAAAATGGGGTAAATTCATTTTTTCCCCCTCAAATTATTATTATTATTGCAAATTTATATAAACACAAAATAAAAACTAAGAAATCACATGTACATAAGTATTCACAGTCTTTGGTCAATACTTTGTTGATGCACATTTGGCAGCATTTGCAGCCTCAAGTCTTCTTAAATATGATGCCACAAGCTTGGTGCACCTATCTTTGGGCAGTTGGTCCATTCCTCTTTGCAGCACCTCTCAAGCTCCATCAGGTTGGATGGGGAGCGTTGGTGCCGTTTTCAGATCTCTCCAGAGATGTTCAGTCAGATTCAGGTCTGGGCTCTGGCTGGGCCACTCAAGGACATTCACAGAGTTGTCCTGAAGACACTCCTTTGATATCTTGGCTGTGTGCTTGGGGTATTGTCCTGCTGAAAGATGAACCGTCACCCCAGTCCGAGGTCAAGAGCGCTCTGGAGCAGGTTTTCATCCAGGATGTCTCTGTACATTGCTGCATTCATCTTTCCCTCAATCCTGACTAGTCTCCCAGTTCCTGCTGCTGAAAAACATCCCCACAACATGATGCTGCCACCACCATGCTTCACTGTAGGGATGGTGCCTGGTTTCCTCCAAACGTGACACCAAAGAGTTCATCTTTGTCTCATCAGACCAGAGAATTTTGTTCTCCTGGTCTGAGAGTCCTTCAGGTGTCTTTTGTCAAACTCCAGGTGGGCTGCCATGTGCCTTTACTGAGGAGTGGCTTCTGTCTGGACACTCTGCCATACAGGTCTGATTGGTGGATTGCTGCAGAGATGGTTGTCCTTCTGGAAGGTTTTCCTCTCTCCAGTGTGGAATGCTGGAGCTCTGACAGAGTGACCATCGGGTTCTTGGTCACCTCCCTGACTAAGGCTCTTCTTTTCCAGTTGTTTAGTTTAGACGGGCTTCCAGCTCTAGGAAGAGTCCTGGTGGATCCAAACTTCTTCCGTTTACAGATGATGGAGGCCACTGTGCTCATTGGGGCCTTGAAAGCCCCAGAAATGTTTCTGTTCCCTTCCCCAGATTTGTGCCTCCAGACAATCCTGTCTCAGAGGTTTACAGATAAGTCCTTTGACTTCATGCTTGGTTTGTGTCAACTGTGAGACCTTATATGTAGACAGGTGTGTGTCTTTCCAAATCATGTCCAATCAACTGAATTTACCTCAGGTGGACCCCAATCAAGCTGTAGAAACATCTCAAGGACGATCAGTGGAAACAGGAGGCACCTGAGCTCAATTTTGAGCTTTATGGCAAAGACTATGAATACTTATATACACATGATTTCTTTTCTTTTTTTTTTCTCTTTTTTTCATAAATTTGCAAAAAAAAAAATAAATAAATAAATAAAGCGGAAGAAAATGGATGGATGGATGGATATTTTTTCACATTGTCATTATTATTTTGAGGGAAAAATTTAATCCATTTTGGAATAAGGCTATAACAACAAAATATGGAAAAAGTGAAGCACTGAATGTTTTCTGGATGCACTGTATTTACATAAAAAATTGAAATGATTCCAAAACTTTTCATTATCAAATCCTTATGACAAGAAATGAAATTGAACCTTGTTGTAATAAGTAATTGATGCTCCTTGAAATTCAGCATCATTGCAGCTGAACTACTTTTAGGTACAGTCAAACTGGGCGATGAAGACCTGATCCTGAACTGATCTGATATTATATATATTATCTGTAATTGGAATGAAACCACTTCAGGAAAAGAGAGTCACACGAGCTCGTCACTGTGAATGATTTGTTTAAATCAGTAGTATTCCTAAGTAGTGAGGTCCTATATAGGACTTTTTCATCTTCTTATTTGAGGAAAAAGTTTTAACTGCTTAAAAAATCTCTATCGACCGTACATTCTGTTGAGTTAAAGTTGTCATCAGCAAAAAAGTGTGATTTGTGTTTTTGTTCTCAGGAGAAGTCAACAGACTGCCGCCCATCTACAAGGTGAGGTCATATTAAACGACGTGCATCTCTTTAGCTCACCTCATTTCATCATGTTCTCCACATACTGCACTGTTATGTGTGTTTTTAGATGTTTGTGGGTGAGGTTTTTTTTTTTTTTTTTTACTTTGGGCCATGTTAAACAACTGGCTACTGGGGGGGGGAGGTGGAGTGATTGGCCATTGAAGAATATTCCATTTGTTGCTGTGAGAAGCTCTTGGGTTGCTTTGTCAGCATGTTTTAGAGAGGGCAAAAATTCATTTTAGTCTTATGCCAAAGCTCATTACATTATATTTATACAAAACTGACATTTGAAAATCTTAAAACTAAATTTCAATATAATAGACTTTTCTGTAATTTTCCTTGCAGTATTTTTTTAATATGAAGACAGCAGAGATAATAAAATTCCCACATGCTTGTTCCTACATAACATATTTCAGAGGAACGACGCCCTCCGGACAGAATGTGCTTTGAAAATTAAGTTAAAACAGCTGTATTGTCCACCTTTATCATGAAAAACGGAAATTTTACCTAATCTTGAAAAATTTATGAAAATGACACCACGCAGCAATAAATCAGTAATGCTACTATGTTACAGTACTATGTTTTTATGTTACAGCATTTAAGTTACATCATAAAATGCCTGCAGACAGTCTTTACATAGCATTCATCAATGACGTGATGGCAAAACAAGGCTTCAGGAGGAATTTGGTGTTTGTTTGTTTGAGCCCACTAGATGGCAGTGTTTTTTTTTGTTTTGTTTTGTTTTTTTAAGCACATTGACCATCACAGAAACTCTACAGTACCCCAGAATTTCTGTAGGTAAAATTGTGGTCAATGTGGAACTGCAGTGTGCCTGAAAGGAACGCCATTCGGGCAGAAATTTAAATGCATCTTTTGTTGTTAACATCATGCTGGGCAAGATGTTGGAGCCTAAATCAAAGGGTGCTTATAAAGCCCGTGATAGCTTAACCCTGTATATTTCAGTATTCTACCTGACATGCAGCTCTCTGACCTGACTGGATTTACATCTGTATTTACTGTCTGTAGCCTGACTTTGCTCTTCATGATGGATGCTGCTCATGTTCATTTTCTGCAGGCAAAAGGAGTTTTAACATTGAAGCTGGGTGCCTTCAAAGCTCCCCACCATGAACAAAGTGGACAAGTCCTGTCTATGGACTGGCTGCCTATAAAACCACACAACATCATTGCAGTTGGATTCTACGATGGTAAGACTTTGCTCTACAGGAATTGGTGTGTTTGAAAAATACCTTTGGGTTATCTGTACTACCATTATAATCTCATTCTGATTAAATTTTTAATGTTTTTTTCCCATATCATCAAATACTTTGTTTAAAAACTGTCAGCTGTTGCAGCTTGATTTGTCCTGCATGTTGAATTTTTATCTTCTCTACCTGCATTGCTCCTCTGCTGTTTTCTGAAGGAGTAGTCGGTCTATGGAATCTGTCCACAAGGTCAGCACTGCTGCGAGTGCGAGAGAAGAACCAGACGACGTGTCTGCTGCCCTACAGATGCTTCGTAGCCCACGGTAACGCTGTCCGTGCACTGGCTTTCTGTCCCGCCTTCAGGTAGGTGCTGTAATGCTGCATATGTGCTGGTACACATTCTCATAATATTTATTGTCGATAAACACTTTTCACTGTGTTGTAGAGAGTAGAAATTACAGTGATAGTTAGATAGCTTCTGCTTCTGAATGAAACAGATATGGTTAGGTAGGTGTATGTTTTTTTTTTTCTATTATTCCTGTGTAATGGTTTAGCAGAGGACCCCAGTGCAGAGAACCACAACAGAAGGCAGGTAAAAACTGGTGACTAGTCCTCAGAGGTACTGCACACTATAGTGGCTGGCAACAGCCTTGATCAATAACAGGCAGAGTTCAAGCTCACGGAATATCAGTCCAACACAATGAGAGCAGCAGAGGATTATCCAAAAATACAGGCAACAGATCAGTGCACAGCAGACAAATCCAAGCTGACAGGCAAAAAATCAGAAACTGAATGGCAACAAAAGAATGCTGTCATTGTTTGGCAGATTGTTGACATCTGGTTTGACTCAGGACTTTTCATACAAATCACATTAATTTTTGTCTCAAATGTCATTGCTGCATAAACCACACATAGACAGTTTGACTTCAGAGTCCAAAATCCTGGTGTGTTGAGAACGAGACGGTGCTGAGATGAGCCGCTTTGTAAGAAAAGGTTAGAGCTGAACAGTTGACATTAACCTTTATGCAGCCCGTCTCAATCCCGCCGAGTCTCTTAAATGACTTTTTTCAGCCTTATTACTCGAGGTATGTGTGTAGACGGAAGGAAAGATGGAGGGGTTTTTAACGTCACTCACCTTGATCCTTTCCCAGGATTCACTGACAGCGTACATCAGCACAGCTCGCAAAAAAAAAGAAAGAGAGAGAGAGAGCAACATCCAGATGAAAAATTGGCTTTTTATTGAACATCTGACATTGGTGAGGGGGTGCACCCCCACCTCTGACAGAAAAGTGTTTCCTCTTCTTTTTTTCTAAATTACCGTTTCCATCACAGTCCTGCATAATTCATGCAAAATATCTGCAACTTCATTTAAGTCGAACAGTTTTTTTGAATGCACATCAAAGATGTTTTTGTTAGTTTGCATGTTTGCACACATCAAGTTGAGCGACACTTTTGTGTGGATGTAGGTAAAAACATTGATTCTTCAGAGGAGGATGACTGTTACGTCTCTACGTCTTTGTCCTGTAATTACACCGGCTTGTTGAAAAAGATTTAAAAAACTACCTTCACTCTGGTGTCTCTCTGAGGTTTTTTTTCTTATTCTAAGTGTTTATCCCCGGCTGACCGAAGACCTGAAGGGGGATCATGTTGTGGCGAATTTCGTCTCTGTCTGTTCCTCTGTCCATCCCAGAAAGGGTTTAAGGTCCTCAGATGAGCTCCTCTTTCATTTTTAGGAGTAACTTTGTGAAACATGGTACAAATCCTTTTATAGGTTAGTAATACGCATATTGTCAAATCTGAGTTGGGCCCATTTTACCAGAGTTATGGTCCTTGAGTTACAAATCCAGACTATCAGTTTCATGAGTGGGTGCCTGCATTCTGGAATCAAATCCTCTCTCATTTTAGTAGGAATTTCTTGAAACATGGTGCAATTCCTTGTTATAGGTGGTAATCTGCATATTGTAATATTGTACAAGATTGATACAGTTTGGCAGAGTTATGGCCCTTGATTTACAAATCCAGACTCTGTCAGTTTCATGAGTTGGTGTCTCCATTTTGAAATCAAATATCACATACCTTGAAATGTTATCAAGATGTAGCCAGCACTTGTATCAAAGTAGCATTCATCAGCGGGGGATACTGTGCTGTCAGAGCGCTCTTATTTTATCTTATTGTCAGATTTGGAATCGTTTTAGGGGCTGATGCATTTCAGTGTTGTTTCATTTTCCCAGTCACCTGCTTGTAACAGCGGGAGAAGACCGGCAGGTAAAGATGTGGGATCTGAGGAGTCCCTACGAACCGGTCACAGTTCAGAAACGCTACCTGACCACTGAGATCTGCTGGCCTTTAAACGCTCCTGGGCTCCTTCTGTCCCAGGAGAATGCTTATGCAGGGTAAGACACTTCTTACTTTGCCATGCACTGTTTTTAGACAGATTCATTTTAAATGTAGCTGATATTTGGTGTATTCTGCATTAAAATTGTCCAAATATTCCCATGGATTAATTTTCAGATAGAATCTTTTTAGCAAAAACAAAACGGGAGGGATTTATGGTGTGAATAACATTAGCTGTGTGGAATGTCTGTCCCCTTCTCTGATGAGAAAAGTATATACTGTATTTTCCGGAGTATAAGTTGCACGGGAGTATAAGCTGTGTTTATCACATCATGCAAGAAGTAAAATTGATTAAATTCCTGTATTATTCATTTATAAGCCATAGGTGTAAAGGAGCACAGTTTATGAGATAATGTCACTATAAGGTCACAAAATATGAGTAAACTGCTTCCTTCAGCCGGCTCCACTAACACGTCGCCGGTAAAACTCGATTTGTGACCGTAAAATCCAGCATGAACGTCCGCATATCATCAGACACAACAGGATTATTCCCTAAATGTTTTACTTCTCTTCCTGAACATCTAGGAATACTGGACACGGAATTCACTACTACGACCATAACATGGGGTCCCTGTTTGTGATTCCACGGAGCACAACTGTGTGGGTGAGTGTGACATGTTTTTGGCCACTTGACTTAATTTGCTCAGTTTGTTTTATTTAAATCATCTCAAGATCTTTGAATTGGGGTAAAAAAGACCAAATTCTGGATACTTGCGTGCTTTATTGTAGATTTCTTGAATAGTTCTGTACGAGGGCTGTCTGAGGCACTGCAGTGTAACGTCATTCACAAAAACACCCAGACTTAGAAGAAGAAATGGGAACTTTCTCCACTCCTGTGCCAGTTAATCATCAGTGTGGGTCATTATTTTTATTTCTTTGGATGATGGTCCAGAGGATTAATGCCATCAGGTTTTGTGCATGGCTCGGAAACCGTTTGCTGAATTTTTCTGATATTTGGTACAGGGAATCCTTTGGGGACTGTCTGGTCATGGTAAGTGGACTTTCTCATTAAATGGTAAATGGACTACATTTATGTAGCGCTTTTTCATCTGCATCAGACGCTCAAAGCGCTTTACAATTATGCCTCACATTCAGCCATTTACACAAACACACTCACCCACCAATGTCAGGGTGCTGCCATGCAAGGCGCTCAGTACGGTTTATATACGATTCCCGCTTTGTGCGCACTTAATGCCAAATTCACACTATGTGTGAAGGGGCCCTAACGATTGATGCGTATCAATGAAAATAAGGAGGTCTTACAACTGAAATATCCTTGAAAGTCAGCATTTAAGCAGAATTCGACAGTTTCATAAATGCTGCCATTGACACAATTTAAGCAATCAGAAAAAAACCTTGGATCACTTGCGGCACTGCTGTGATGTAGCATGAGCACAGAAAGCTACAGATGGCGAACATGCGCTGATGTAAAAGTCCTCTCTCTCTCCCCCCTCTCTCATTCGCTCTCTCTTCCTCTCTCTACCTCTTTCACTCTCTCTGTCTGTCCCTTGCTCGCTCTTTTGAGCAAACTCAAAGCCTTTCAAGTGTAAAATAAACTAAATTTCTAAATGTATCATCAGCGGCGCTCACAGGAGTAACGCTGGATAAACACTGAAGATTTTTGGTGGTTTCCCGTTCAGCGGAGAGAAAGTGAATCTCTGTTTGGCTGTCTCCTCAGCTGTGCGTTTCACGGCATCGGGATGTTGAAGTGGCTGATTTTCAGTAACAATTCAGTTAATTTTTGGGAAAATCTGTGCTCTGCGGTACAGACCATTTGAACCCGAGAGCTGGGTGGAAATTTGCCATTACCGGTGGATTAAAATTCATTTCTGGTGTGGGCTCGCAGAAGAAACAGCTCACCTTCAGAGCAGAAACATCCCCCCTCCTCTCCTGCTGTTCAGCAGTAAACAGCAGAGAACAGGCAGCACGAGAGAGGTTTCACAGATGTGGTTTCTCTCCAATATTGGAAAATTCTGCTGGTTGGATCGGGAAATTACGATCTGTGACTTACGCCGGTATCGGAACCAAATACCGATCCGGTATCCGGGATGTTGATTACTGCTTATGTGGTTTGCCCCTTCTATACTGAAGAGCGACACTGGCGGAGTTGTGAACCTCTGTGCCCATGTGACGTCACACATCGCTGTTATAGCAGCCGGCATGGCCGCCTGCTGGTGGCTTTAGACCAGCCGTACAAAAATGCTCTTAACTTTAACATAAATGATACATTCCTACAACTTTTCATATGGGCTCTCAATATCATAATCTACCAAACTAATTGTAATTATCAGTGGGTTTTCTTTTCCTTTAAGCAGTAGACTATCATCTCCCTTTCTGGAGAATACAGGTTGAATTCCAAAAAAGACATGACATAAGCCTGTCAGTGATGAATTATGTTTTTGTGTGTGTGTGTGTGTGTGTGTGTGTGTGTGTGTGTTTCTTTCCAGTCCTTGTCGTGTAGTGGTTGGCTGAACAGTGTGACGACGGCAGACATGCTGGGTGAAGTGATATGTGCTGTTTTACCTCCGTTGTACGCCTGTGCCAACTACAACAAATGGACAAGAGAAAGACGTTTTTGTAAGTTTCTTGGGGTTTTGTTGTTGCTAGTTGTTGTATTAATCCCTATTTAGATAATATGATGTTACAGGTGCTTGTTTGCTAATAAAGATTCTGTTGACAATTTTAATTTCCTGAAACATTGCAGTGCTAAAATAATGAGCTATAAATAACTATAAATATTGGAAAACAAACTCATTGGTAATAAACCGCTGTCTTCATTTCCTGTCAGCCCGTCTACTTTACAGATATGATGCCTTATGACACAAATACAGCTGAAGAAGAAAGTCAAGAGATGGGAGGGTTGGAGGAGGGAGATGAAGGGAGAGAGAGACTGAACGCTGAACAAGGAGCAGAGGAAGGAAGTGGTAGAAAAGAAAATGAACCCCCAAAGGGCGTTCAACACCTACAAAGCAGCAGCAAAGAAATATTACCTCCAGTATACAGACAGCAACAACGTGGGTAGACACAAGTGACATTCCATTTAACAAACCAAACCAGTACAAATGAAGCATTTCTAAAGTTAAATTCACATTTATGGATCCCTTATTGTGTGACGTGCAGGCTATTATTTTGGGAAAATAAGCTCACAGTCATATATTATGTTTCCCCTATAACAGTACAGGCCTGGCGGGCCACCAGGCCAACGAGAACCCCCCCCCCCCCCCCCCCCAGGCCAGAAATATTTTTAATAACACCAAAGAAAAAAAAATGAAAATCCCTTGTTAACCTCCTGTAGAACCATCTGTGGGGAGGAGAAAAGCAGCATTAAAATAATTAAGACATGCAGGTTAGGTGGACTGAAAACTTTAAATTGTCCTGATGTGACTGTTTGTTTGTCTGTATGTGACCCTGTGACACTCCCTTGGACAAACCCGGTCAAAAATAGTTTCCCTCCATCAGGTCCCGTTTATGATCTAGGTCTAGAATAAAGTGTACTCGTATGGATTGACTATCACATGATCCTGAACAGTCAGCTTTGAAGTCAGACTCCAAGCTTTGATCCTGATTGCTGATCATTGATTTTGATCGCAGTTCCTTGATGCTGTGCTTTCACCCTAATTGCTTAGTTTTAGTCTGATTATTGTTCTTTGATGCATAATTCTAGATCTTTCACTGTCATCACTAATGTCTTTGATCACATCAAAGGAATTAGGATCAAAGGTCAACATTAGGGATCAAAGACTACTAGATGTGTCCGTTGGTGCTGAACATCTGCAAAATGTCATTGGTCTTTCCTTCTTGTATGCTCCACCCCATAATCCTGCAAGACACAAACAAGCCCTCAGAAGTTGTTACCACGTATCAATCTCTGAGGGAGGCTTTGAGAAGAATCACCTTTTTATTATTATTATTTTAATAAATGTAAAGGTGCAGTTTCTTGTGAATCTGGACAAAATTGTATCATGTGAAAATCAATTAAAATCAGGTTGCTAAACGATTTGAAGATCGAAGTATTGAGAAGGAACTTGTGTTGATGTTTTTTACTCTGCTAAAGGTTTGTGAAACACTGTAAAGTCTTAATTCTCTTTGTTGTATGCAAGTAACCTCCACAACGGCAGTGAAGAAGATCCTAATAAAGATATTAAAGATTAAAATCATTACATTTGTTTGAAATGCATTCTGGTACTGGGCAGTTTAAACCAGATTGGTTTTACATATGATGATTAATTCACTGTGCGTTCACCAGAATCACAACTATTTATTGTATCTTTTTTTTAAAACCATGGTTTTTATTGTATTCTGACTTCCAGCATTCGGTAAGGAACTTGCGGCACCGCGCTCCGTGGAACGCATGAAAAAAACTGAGGTCACAGCTGGAATGAATATGGATGTGATGCCACTGGCTGCAGTACATAAGGTATTTATTTATTGTTATTTATAGTTATTATTTGTTCTTTGATTTCATACTCCGTCTTGGTCTCCGTCAGATGGCATAAAAACTCTTGATATTTAGTTTTAGTATGTTCTGGAGTTTATTTTATTTTAAGTGTATGTTTGATTTGAAGTAACATAATTAATAAGAAAATTGACTTCCTCATTTTTATTATCGCTGATACTCCAGAAAATGTAATTTATTAACTACAAAATGAAACTGTTCTTCCTTTGATGTTTTTTATCCCCCCCCAAATCAGTTCCAGCAAAAGTGATATGTTAACTATATTTATTCAACAATAATAGTAATCTCGTTATAAGTGTACTGGGCAGTAGAATACCATACAAACAGTTGAAAATGATCATGCAATATCAACATGATTATAAATGCAGTTACTCATTTTTCTTAAAATAATTTAGAGGTCCTGCGTCTTATACTCTGGTGTGACTTATAAACCGAAAAAAAAAATCACACATCAATAGAACCCAATTGTCATATCGATTATCACCAAAGCTAAAATTCATCACACATTTTATTTATTTATGAATATTTATCAGGTTTTCACGATTTTAATGTGTTTACAATGCATTAATTGTCTAAAATCTTTGCACAGTACTCTATATCATGTAGTAGTGTATCGTATAGAGGTAGTGCAAAAAAAAAAAAGCCAAAGAACATCTTAGTTGATATGTTACTGCATACATTCATAATGTTTTCTGAGTTTAAGTAAGTGCAGTTTGATGATTAGAATTTTAGATTTCCAAGTCATCCTGAATGCAGCATTATGAAGCTGTTTGTGGACCCGGAAGTCACGACTTCGACACCACATGACACTTAAACGAGACGGTGCAATCTCGTCATACCTAACACAACTCCATGACTTTTTTTTTCCTTTGGCCAGCTTTCAGTTTAAAAAAAAAAAAGAAGTGAAAAGTGTGTGTGTGTGTGTATCAGATGGGAAAACATGTCCATTTCCCTACAAGCAGAGCTACTTAGTGTCCAGTTTGTGTTTGAATATATTGATGTAACAGTTTCTGAATTTCTCAAAGGATGTATTTGGGTTGTGCATTAATCAGCGTTGTGAGTGTTCAGAAATATTTCAGATTTATCAGTGAATGAGCTGCGAAAACAGTCATCTGTTCTTCAAATATCACAATATTAAATTCATGTCATTCGAATACTGAATGTTATTTTTGGTTTTTGTCACGAAAGAAGCAAACAGATGCTGCAGAAAAGGGGTGTCTAAAAATGAGATAAAAACACTCACTTTGAGGGAAATGATCTCACTGCATTGACAGATGACACTTGATGTCTTGAATTAAGATTGTTAAATCTAGAAATCTGAAGTTTTTGTTACACTGAAAATTATTTGATTCTTATTGAGATAAACTTGAGATTTAGAAGTGTTAGATTGTTTATCTTGTTTTAGGGCTTATTCTTATTTTAAGTGTTCATTCTGCTTGTTTCTAGATTTAACGATCTTAATTCAAGACATCTTGTCAAGTGAAATAATCTGTCCATGCAGGAAGATAATTTCCCTCAGATTGAATGTTTTTATCTTGTTTTGTGGACACTCCCTTTATTGCAGTGGATGAAAAACAAAATCCATTTAGAATGAAAGGTAGAAAGAAGCGGTGAGAGACGCTGCTCCTCCTCTCAGACTGGCGGCGATAAAGACGAGCTGAATATAATGATGTGTAAAATGAGAAAAATGTCACCTTTGGTGGAAAGGAGCAGCGGAGATGGAAAGCAGTCATTTGGGAATTTGATGTGTTAATCTGAGGAGAGTTGAAGGTGCCTCGCTGGCCTCTGGCAGCGGATGATGGACTCGCGCCGGAAGCTCGCTTTTAGTCTGAAGGGATTAAATGGATGATATAAAGCCAGACAACATCAAAGAGTGGCTAGTGACGGAGGGGCGTTGACCCTCTTTGCTAAAAGAAAAGGAGGACGAGGCACAGATGGTAACACGGTCTGATCCACACCAGAACCGCCCACCACGGTGTGGACTAAAGCGTATCATCGAGCTGGCAGCTGTGGCGAGGATGTGATCACTGTATGTGTCCCGTTCCTGTCCTCAGGTGCGTCTGAGCCCAAACCTGAGCTCGTGCACGTGGCTGGCGTCCGGAGGTCAGGCGGGCCTGGTCAGACTCCACTCTCTGACGGCTATGAGCACCTCCTACATCCAGAAGCAACTCAGGAACAACCAGGCTCAGACCAACGCCGTCAACACTCCGGAAGTACAGAATGCGTCCGAGCAGCCGGTGAGCCACCTGCTACAGCCGGACTTTAACGCCGCTGCAGAATCAGAAGGTGGATCCGAGCACAACTCGCCACACTGCACAGACGCCTGAGGGCGGAAAGAATTCCACACACTGGGCATTTTAGATTACAGAGCGCTACAGACTATTTCCTGGATAGCGCCACAGATAATTGGACACTGTCAGTTTGGTTAGTTTGGGCGTTTTTCACTGCTTTAATTTGAGTGTAATTAGATTCAGAATTACAGCAGATGTTGTGTGGTGCCCCCCCCCCCCCTTTTTTTTTTTTTTTTTTTTTTTTACAAGAACAAAAATAACGACACAAAGGTTTGTGTTGTTGCCTCATAATTTCACTGAGAAGTCGGCAGAGAAGAGGCCCAGAGTTGATGTGAGGAGACAGACACTTTAACCCAATATGCACAATATGAATTTCAGATGGCTTCTTTTTAAGTCCACCAGCCACTAAAGCCTGCAACCCTATCAGAGTTCTTGGTGGCTTCCCTCACAAGTCTCCTTCCGGTTTTGAGTATGTCTCTCTCTCAGTGGATTTTCTGAACTATACTGCCTCATTTCTTTGCATTTTTTTTTTTTTTGGTCAGGGACTTGAACATAAAATATGTAAATAAGCCAGTGGAAGTTGTTAAGACATCCTAGAACTCTTTGCACTGTTAATAGTAGAGTTAAATGAACTCCAAAGGATATGTAGCTCTTGAAATCAACTCCAGATGTTTTGTCTTCTGACTTATCAGTGAAATAATGAGGGGGAAAAAAACCCAAACCTGGTCCTGACACGGCTCCACAGACAAAGAATCAAAGACCTTTGAGATCATTAAAAATGAGATCAAACCAGTAAGTGCTGCTCCTCAGCGTGACGCTCGCAGACTGAACAATGACCTCGTTTCTCGTTTGGAATACGCTGTGATTGGCAGCTCAAATAACTAAATGATCTATGTCCAAAATATTTCTGGACCTGTCTATTTCCTGTGTTTGAGGAATCATAAACACCTCCAAATTGTCAGTCACACCAGCAAACATCACCATTGAGACTCTGAACACGACAGCGAGCGAAAGCTTTGATTTCCGCGTGCGTTTCAGTCAGTGAAGGCGTCGGCGTTGGACAGCAGCCGTTCTCAGCTGGACTCACGATGGACGTCCATCTCAACCACTGCTTTCTGTCTTCACGCTTGAAGCTGTTCTTCAGGTTTGTTGAAACTTTGTGTGTGTGTGTGTGTGTGTGTGTGTGTGTGTGTGTGTGTGTGTGTGTGGTGTGTGTGTGTGTGTGTGTGTGTGTGTGTGTGTGTGTGTGTGTGTGTGTGTGTGTGTGTGTGTGTGTGTAGATTATTTTTATTGATCTTGTTTCAATTAAAGTTTTACGCCCGTTTTTTTCACAGCATTTCCCAGATTTCTTTAATTTGACTATTTATTTGAAACACAATTGTAATTCTAAAATATTAATATAAAATACAGAGATTATTATGTTTTAATGCAGAGCGCTAACAAAACCTGGGAGTTTGTCTTTGTAGTAATATTCACTGTTATTTTTATTTTAACAACTCAGGCTGTATATGAGTGATAATACTTGAATTTTTTTATTGTAAATAAATTGAAGAGAAATATTTTAAATATTTTTTTTTTCCAATTGTAAATTCATTCCTGTCAGACTTTTTTGTTTTTATGCTTCTTAATGTTCTTAATCTGCCTCTTAGTCAGATGTTTTGTAGTTATTATAATTTTGATATAACTTCCTCAACTGAATTAATTTTCTGATGCTTAAATTGTGGTGTAAAAAACTAAACAAATAAATCCTGTCATTCTTCGTTCAGAAGTTTTGTAAGTATTTTCTCTAAGTTAAATTAGAGGTTTAACATCATCCTTGTACTGTTGGATTAGTTCTAAATCTCATTTTCTTCTGAAATATTTTTGATGATGAGAATGTTTTTTTAATGGGAGTATAACTCGTCAATGCAGCAAAAATCGCAACATCTTTCATTGTGTATTCGTACAATTTCTGAATTGTTACACATAATAAATGTATCAGTAATAAATATTTTTGAATAAGTAAACATGTCTGTGGTTAAATGAATTTATAAGAAACACTTTTTAAAAGAAAATGAAAAAAATGGGGCAGAATATAATTTTACCTACATCTTGATTTAAAAAAAACCAACAAAAAAAAAAACCAACAAAAACTTCAAACATCTGCACAGATTCAATTTTATAAACCAATTTGTGCAAATTGATTTGTTCAAATGTTGATTTTATTTCAACATAAACTTATTTTAAAATCATGGTTCCAAAATAGATTTATGTCCCTTTTTCTTCACTGTCAGATTTACAGAAGTGGGTCAGAAGTTTAAATACGCCAAGGTGAACATCTCTTCAAACAGCATTGAACATTTAGTTGTTGATGGAATTACTTGTAGAAACTTCTGAGTGTGACTAACGGGCAAAATGTGAAGTTAATTGGGAATCAAAAGGGTTGTACTTAAAGTCTTAAATGAAGAACCAGGAAAAAGATCTAAAGAATTAAGACTTCCGGAACACAGTTTTGGATCTCCCACTGTCGTCTTCCTCCTTCTGAGAAAAACATTCATGGTACCACAAGCACCTGTTGTTATAGAAAAATATAAGAAGCTTAGAATCAAACAGACTTTACATCATTTACGAAGGAGGAACAAATTAACACCCAGGAACTAAACCATTTTTCTAACGTTCCAACAGAAACACAGAATAAGGAAGTGATGGATGTGGAGGCATCAGATAGAAATGTGACATCCACCTGTAACAGAGCTCACGGTCACCAGAGCCAAAGGTTGACATGTTAATCCTGAATTATTGGAATTAATTGATCAGACGCTTTTTAAGTAATTCCATGCATTTTTGTGTAATAAATTTTGAGGCATCAGATAGAAATGTGACATCATCTACTTTTATTATTACCTTATTTTGCAGAAATTAGCAAGTGAGAATAACGGTATTGCGATCGTAAGGTAAAACATGTTCGAAATCAAGTGTAGCTGCCAGGAGCTGTGGCGTGAAAGTGTTCACTGCATGAAAGTGAGCATAAGTTTGTCTGACTGATAAACCCGATTGTTGAGGTTGATGCATTCCGGGTAGGTTTTTGTCGATATGCAATATGGAGAATTCATGAATTTTCCTGATTGTTTATGGAGTTATTCACCTTGTATGGAAATTGATGCAAGTAAAATTGACATTCTGTTGGATTTAACCACGTTTTGATTAAACTGCAAAATGTGCAGCTGCAGAAAAGTTTTTTGTTTTTTTTTAACCAGTCTATGTAAACTTACGCTGCGACAGGGTCAAAATCCAGATCCAAAACAATGTTTTTCCATCAACTGCAATCTTTTATTTCACTTTATAAAAACTCTCTCCTTTGGTAAAAATTAAATATCAAACATCACAAATGTAACAAGTGAATTCATAAACAATATCACATATGTTGACAAAACGGACTTTCTGAAGTCAAATATTTACACAGGTGTACACAAAGTCAGGAGCAGAAAATACACAATATTTGATGTGTGTACAACAGTTACACAAAGTATGTTCACAGGCAGCGACGACACAAGGTGCATTCTCAAAACATGACACTTCCGTAAGCGAACAAACGGGAACGGAGCTGTTTAGGAATGAAATAAACCCACTGGAAGTGGTTCCGGAAAAGAAACTCACAAACGCACTTTTATCAAAAGTAGTTGATTAAAACGCGTTTGTCTGCGTTACTTTCACTTGTTTTCGTCATTGTCATGGATTCTCGCTATTATTTTCTGACGGGAAAAAAATATACAGCATCTCTTTAAAAACAAGTGAAAATACAGAATTTTAAAGAACATCTCATTTTGATTCATTCTGCATTTGGCTTATTAACTCTGGCAGTTGAACAAGAAATGTCTGACTACAATATACGGACTCGGAGCTAACAACCATGCAAGTATCTGGAAAAGATCAGATGTCAACGAGGCTTTCACAACGTACAAATGTTGATTCTTACGCAGCAACGAACGACATCAAACACTCCATAGTAGCTGCAAAACTTTACAGACGTACGGACTGGCGGGCGGATTCTCAGCCGTCTTCTCGCGTGAGATCAGGGAGGTAGAGACGATGTGCGTTTTGCATATTTTTTAGGTGTGTGGTGTCAATTCCATGGCGCTTTACTTTGCAGCGTGTTTGGTTCTCACGTCAGTCGCTCGTGGCCGTCTTAATTACAACATATTGGAATAACTGTAAACTAATGAGACCATCGCTGAGAATATTGGCGGCCTTTGCTGGCAAGTGCCTTTCTTAAGCTCTGGATCGCAGCTCTCCAGCGTAACGCGGACATAAATCTGAGTGTAAAATGATTCCTTCAAGGTCAGCAGCATTGATTACTTTTAAAAAATACATGATAAAAGTTCAGTGAGAGGTGTGGGCTTTGGTCGTGGTTCACAGAGTGCGAGTCCAACTGTTCTAGTGTGTATACCCCCCACCCACCCAGAAATGGCCTTAAAGTGTAAGACTAATGAGAGGGCAAGAAATCCACAGTTTAACCAATTTTTAAAAAGTGAGCAGGCAGGTCAGGGAGCATGTGCTGGTGGCGTGCATCATGGATGGCATCCACCCAGGCAGTCAACCAGTCTGTAGAAAGTATCAGTCGAGTCATGGACGTTCCCTTGATGTTCTCTAGCCATTGGGGTCCTCAATACTGAGGCACCTATGTGCCGTATCAGCCAGAAAGTAATCCACCATGTGACCAAAATATCAAAGCTGACGTTCCCTCACAATGCAAGTGATGCTCCTCATCTGATTCTCCCCAGCTAACCACTCGTTTGATATAAGGTCACTCCGACAGTACCCAAAGATCCTCAGAAGAGACCTGATCATCAGTCGCCACCTTAGGGAAGTGGATAGAGTCCATGTCTCACAACCATACAGGAAACAGGAAGCACCACAACTCTACAGACTTCATTCTCCTGCAAAGATATCGGCATTACTTCGGTCCAATGACTACATGGCTCCATAAGACCATTCAAGATGTCTCTGTCTGAAGGCCAAGGACCCAGAGATATGAATGTCACTGCAGAGATAAGTTAATGTTTCTGTCAGGGGTGCCAATTTTCTGTGGATCCGCGGGGTTGATGTCGGGGCCGACTCCAGCTCCACTCACCATGGCTTGTAGACAAACCATGTGCTTCGTTTATTTTGGTAAATACTCGCCTGTATGTCGCAAGAGTCCTGGTTGGACCTTTTTTGTGGGTGTGTCCTTCTCACAGCGAATCAAAGCACCTCTTGGTCGAGCGATCAAGGAACACTTGAGCATTTACAAAAACATGAGGAACCCTGAGAAGGTGAGCTGTAATCAACCAAAAAATTCACCTAAATCAATATGTCTGTTAGCCATCTGCGATTAAATTATAGCAAGTCCGTAACAGAGCAACGATATATAAAGTCTTCATATTTTTGATATTATAATTGCCATAACGCTACAAACTCCAATCAAAATTGACATCAGCTTTTTTGTTTTGGCAATTCATGCCATAAATTAGTGATTTACTGTGATTAAAAAAGCAAGACAATAATCAAACCTGTCTTTTTATATACGATGCCACATAACTAGTCAGAGCTGTAGAATTCTGACACAATGTTGATTGTGTACAATGTACAACCCTATTGCCAAAGTGAATTTTTGTTTAGGTATTGATTGTGATCTACTGGTAATAATTATTGCATATAGCAATAGGAATTCCAGTTTGTGCAATTTTCTATTGTATTATTGCAGTATTACTGTTGGTTTAGCTAGTCTTCCTTTTGTTGCATGTATAGTTCATAGTAAGTATGTTTTTAGTATACTCAGATTAGTTATGAGAACATATCTGTCATATCTTAGAATAAAACAAGTTTCCTATATTCACTGGCTGCTTACATCAGTTTGTTCGTGTTCTCCAGTTGTTAAAAACATCACTATAAAAAGCTTCCTAAAAATATCATTCTTACTCTGGAATTTGGCCTCAGATATGCCCAGATTTGCTCCTAGAACCTCGTATTTTATAAAACTTCCTTGGGGGGGCCTCCACACCTTCCCCACATGCCACCATTGGTGGCATCATGGCCTTTTGGGCAATTCCATCTCTTTCCATCATGACCTGTTGAACCATGAACTGCACCTCTGTTCTATAAACTCTCCCACACAGATACACTTCTGATGGCTGAGTCCAGGACGACATTAAAAATCTGGAACTTAGTCTTAAACCAGGACTGTTACAAATCCAGACACGCTGATGCTTCACTCCACTTCTACTACATTCAGAGTATCTACTGATTCAGCCAACATCTCAGCATTGTCCTGGAAGTCAAGGTCAATCAACCATTCCTTGACAACAAAGGCACCTAAGCCACTGGTTTCCACAACACTACCCAACACCCAGCCCATGCAAGCATTGAACAGAGTAGAAGCCAGAACACACCCCTGATGAAAACCAGTTTTCAGTGGAAAAAAGGTAGAGTTCTATACCACTCTGCACAGCACCGATGTACAGTAGTGTTCAGAATAATATTAGTGCTATGTGACTAAAAAGATTAATCCAGGTTTTGAGTATATTTCTTATTGTTACATGGGAAACAAGGTACCAGTACATTCAGTAGATTCTCACAAACCCAAGAAGATCAAGCATTCATGATATGCACACTCTTAACGCTATGAAATTGGGCTATTAGTAAAAAAAAAAAAAGTAGAAAAGGGGGTTTTCACAATAATAGTAGTGTGGCATTCAGTCAGTGAGTCAATTTTGTGGAACAAACAGGTGTGAATCAGGTGTCCCCTGTTTAAGGATGAAGCCAGCACCTGTTGAACATGCTTTTCTCTTTGAAAGCCTGAGGAAAATGGGACGTTCAAGACATTGTTCAGAAGAACAGCGTAGTTTGATTAAAAAGTTGATTGGAGAGGGGAAAACTTATACGCAGGTGCAAAAAATTATAGGCTGTTCATCTACAATGATCTCCAATGCTTTAAAATGGACCAAAAAAAAAAAAAAAAAGACGCGTGGAAGAAAACAACCATCAAAATGGATAGAAGAATAACCAGAATGGCAAAGGCTCACCCATTGATCAGCTCCAGGATGATCAAAGACAGTCTGGAGTTACCTGTAAGTGCTGTGACAGTTAGAAGACGCCTGTGTGAAGCTAATTTATTTGCAAGAATCCCCCACAAAGTCCCTCTGTTAAATAAAAGACATGTGCAGAAGAGGTTACAATTTGCCAAAGAACACATCAACTGGCCTAAAGAGAAATGGAGGAATATTTTGTGGACTGATGAGAGTAAAATGGTTCTTTTTGGGTATGCAGACAGTTTGTGAGATGACCCCCCAAACTCTGAATTCAAGCCACAGTTCACAGTGAAGACAGTGATGCATGGTGGTGCAAGCATCATGATATGGGCATGTTTCTCCTACTATGGTGTTGGGCCTATATATCGCATACCAGGTATCATGGATCAGTTTGGATATGTCAAAATTCTTGAAGAGGTCATGTTGCCTTATGCTGAAGAGGACATGCCCTTGAAATGGGTGTTTCATCAAGACAATGACCCCAAGCACAAAACGAGCAAAATCTTGGCTCCAAACCAACAAAATTAATGCCTCGCAGATGTGAAGAAATCATGAAAAACTGTGGTTATACAACTAAATACTAGTTTAGTGATTCACAGGATTGCTAAAAAAGCGGTTTGAACATAATAGTTTTGAGTTTGTAGCGTCAACAGCAGATGCTACTATTATTGTGAACACCCCCTTTTCTACTTTTTTGTTTACTAATAGCCCAATTTCATAGCCTTAAGAGTGTGCATATCATGAATGCTTGGTCTTGTTGGATTTGTGAGAATCTACTGAATCTACTGGTACCTTGTTTCCCATGTAACAATAAGAAATATACTCAAAACCTGGATTAATCTTTTTAGTCACATAGCACTACTATTATTCTGAACACTACTGTATGACCTCGCTATGAAGTTGAACAACTTCTTGGGGATCCTGCAAATTGTCACAATGTTCCAGAGGGCAGCCTGATCAGCTGAATCAAACACCTTTGTGAAACTCAACACAGGCTGCAAAGGCGCACCAATGACATTTGTGCCCGTGTTCTATGAGTACTCACAGCGCGAGAATGCAGTCGATGGTTGACTTATTGGGTGTGAAGCCAGACACTTCTGGTCACTCAGGAGCAAGTAGCTGGAACTGGAATTTAAGAATAATACTTTCAAACACCTTTCCCAGCACAGAGTGCACTATAATTCCCCTGTAGTTATTGCAGTCCCAGCGATGACCCTTTCCTTTATACACTGGGAAAACAAGTCCTTTCTTCCAATCAGTAGTGATGGTGTCCATCTCCCAGATTGAAACAAATATTGTTTGCAAAGCCAGGAGAACATCTCCACCCGCATGGAGGAGCTCTGCTCCAATACTGCAAATCTCTGGAGTGTTTCACAGCTTTTGTGATCTCACCAACATTTGGTGGTTCATAGTTGACTGAAGAATCAGCCACAAGAAACCTGGCAAAAGGAGATGTCTAACAGCCGTTCAAAGTGGCCAGTCCAAAGGAACAATACACCATCAGGACCGAGTCGTTCACTGCCATAACTGTGGTGACACGAGCAGAAGGTTTGGAAGAAGTGCTTTGAATCCTCTGTGAGCAGGCCTAAGGTCACTAAACCACAGATGGTGATTCATCTGATAACAGATTTCTTAAACAAAGCCTTGTTGTCCACTCTCGGGGCCATCACAGTCCCCTTTCTCAGCTCCCTCTAAAGCCGAGAATTTCCCTTCATTTTTCGCATTCATGTAAATGTGTTGAAGATAAACATCCTCATCCAAGTAATGGCACGTTTGACACAGTCACTCCAAAAATACCAGAGGATCCTTTAAAGAGACCTTGTACCAAAGAATCCAGTCACCAAAGTAGGTAGAAGATGACTCGGATGAGGGCAGAATGGTAGTTGAAGGTTGGGTGTTGGGATTCAGCCAAAGTGCCCTCAGATATAATACACCTTCTTTAGACACTAGCAATTCCGGTCGACAACAATTTTCAGTCTGTTTGTGGAAGAAATCCCACGTTACATTCAGATTGCCAGTTGTGTCCGTGTCTGCATTTCCTTTAGCCAGACTGCGCACAAATTCCTAAGAAACTTCATCTTGAAGTCTGGACAGATTTAATCTTGGCCATAGAGCAGATGTCAGTGTACGAGACTTCAACTGGATCCTCAAAAAATCCACAAGCCCAAGGATTCCCAAACTGGGCATGTTTACAGACCCAACAGTTGTGTAGTATTCTCCAGCATTTTCTGACAAGAACATGATCAATCTCCTTTGCAGCTCCACTGGTGTTAGAATGCCATGTCCAGTGATGTGCCTCTGAATGTTGAAACCAGGCTTCACCATGGTTACCAGATTCATGAGGATCAATACAGTCCTGGTAGCCCACCAGTCCACAGCCAGAGGTCACACTGAAGACACCCATGACCAGTCGTGCATCACTGCCTTTGTGTTGAAATGCATATGGAGGATGGGGTCATGTGCTATTCCAGTACAGATTTTACTCATGAAGGGAATACTTGTGGCACATCATCCCATTACAACCTTTTTTTTGGGGGGGGGGGGGGGTCCGATGCTTTATTCTAAAACACATTCCCCTAAATCTGAATCATTTGGAGCCAATCCTTGTACAGATCCGGGTTTACCGTCGATGGAGAGCAGATATAAATGTGTTTTACTGCGGGTGTGTGTGTCTGTGAAATCTTTAGTAAAACTGTAGTTCCCCAACAGAAAACGCTAATGTGAAACATCGGAAGTTCTTCCATTCCAACACAAATTCAGAGATTTTTTTTTTTAAGGTATACTGCAGACCACATCACAACACAAAGCTGAGTGTTGTAGATCACAGAATTAAAATAAACAAATAAAATTGTATAAACCTGATGAAATACAGGTTTCATGTTAAATAAATTACTGAAAACCACTATATATATATATATATATATATATATATATATATATATATATATATATATATATATATATATATATATATATATATATATATATATATATATATATATATGTGTATATATATATATGTATTTTATATTTAGCAGCTTTTCAACAATTTTGAGTTTTTGGCACATTAAATGTGCCTAAAACATTTGCACAGTACTGTATGTTTTTTAATTTTTTTATAGGTGTGAGAATAAATGTCTGTATGTAACGGGTTTATATACTGACCAGTTGTTCCAGCACAACAGTAAAAAGGTACCAAAACATGGTTTAATGTTTAAATTCCTACATTTTATATTGAGAAGTCTTTAAGGATTTTACTTTTTATCACATTAAGGAATTCTTTTTTGTTAGATTTCACAAATTGTAAAGTGAATAGCTTCTGTCACATTTGCACATTAGGTCAGTCCTTTTCAAATTTAATAAATAACCCCAAAAGATTCCAAACCAACCAACTGATCAAAAAGAATATTTTACATTTGCAAATGTGAAAACAGTGTTTGTTTTCAGAAGATTTGGATTTTGAACAAACGGTACTAAGTTCTGCAAAATATGTAAGTACAACTTCTCCTTAACTGTCACGAGTGTTGTGTTGGACGTTTTGGTCAGTATTTTTAAAAGCAGAATTATTTCATCATGTCCCTGCGACACAGCGTTCGGTGATGTGTGCTCTGAATTGATGCCCTCGATATTCGAGCATTGAAGATGGAGTTTGTCCAAATCAAAGTAACACAGAAGAACATCGTTCAGTTGACACACTGAAACACGCTGACCTAACAGGGATGACGAGGACTCTGTGTAGGTTCTGGTAAAGTGACCCGTTGGTAACGTAAGTGACATAAAATCACCCATGTGTTTGTGGCGCATCACTGGATCTGATACTCCATGTTAGCAGTTTCATATATGCTATGTTGACAGATGACATTGTTCATGACAACAAAGTTGTCTAATTGGTACCATGACACAAGTATTGTGATTAATTTTTAAATGTTATGTTTTTGTTCAACAGTTTTTGAAATTTACAAAAAATTTAATTTAAAATCAAAAAATCTGGCAGTGATTTTAAACATCAGTTAGTTGTGAGACTATACTACTAAAATTGGTCCTTGTATAGACAAATTGTACAAAGTCTAATCAGAATATTCGTATTTCCTTATGTTGCACTTCCTGATTCACTCTGTCCATCATCCACCCTTCTCTCCCTCTCATTTTCTTCATTTATTAGCTCCTCAAAGTACACCCGCCACCACCAGCCAATAACTGTCATGCACACATTTTGTCTGGATGTTGGATTTCACTAAATTGGTAAGTGAAATATGGTGGTACCCGTAATTCTGACCAGGACTGTAAATACACTGAAACGATCTCTTTGATATTTAGTTTTTTTTTTTTTAAAGAAATGTATATGCAGTATTAAAAATACCACAAATGCAAATCTGAAAGTTATCACTCACTTTCCAGAAATAGATCTTTCAATCCATTTTAATTTTTTTGATTAAAAGAGGTACTCATTATTAACCTCTTTGGTGGTCACTCTGAATCCTGCTGCCCCCTGTTGTCATACAGATTTTTTTGGCAGTCTATTACCCAGCAGTCCTTGCATGGATTGGGTATTCAAAGGAGGAGGTGGACCAACAAGGACAACAGCCAAAATATCAGAGTTTCCAGAGGCCCATGACCTACATGGAACCTGCGTCAACATTAGGGATGGGACAACTAGTTGTAATAGTCAACTACAACATGCTAGTACCTGACTAGTTAACTAATGACTTTCATTTGTTGTCAAACCTAGTGAACCTACCCAGTGAATTGTATTAATCAGAATGTTGTTGTTTTTTTTTTCCTTTAGGAAAAAATGTCAAACTACAAATGTTATTAGAGTAGTTTGAGATTCTGTGGCGTCATCTCGTCACCGTCCAGTCCAGCCCCACACGTTGGCAAAAATACAGCGGTGGATCATTTTGAAATTTTCACAATATATTTGGGCCAAGTTAGCATCGAAGCCAAAGTGATTTCTGTTTCATTAAGTCAAACGCAGATCACTATTAAATGATTATTTTTTTTTTTTTAATTTAATGAAACATTGCTTGTAATTGTTAGAACTTATCAACCCGATCTCACGCCAAGTTTGTGATGGTGTCAAGAAAATTGATTCAATGTATTAGTTTGTGATACTGTCACGAATGTGAGTGCATGTTCGTGGTGGTGTCATGAAAATATTTTGTGATGGTATCATAAAATGTGAGGGGGCGCAATGGGGAAGGTATGTTTAGGGTTGAAAATAGTGATTGAAGGTTGACCAAGACATGAAAATGTAACACATTTATTGGTATCATGAAAAAAAACAAAAAAAGTGAGACTGGATTGAACTTTGACAGCAAAAAATCCTTACAGCTGTAACCTGGTGTAAGTTCAGAGTGTCTCTGCAGACACATCTCATCTGAATGGTCTCCTACGGTCCTCCTGCTGCATTTCCTACTTGAAGCCCAAAATTCAGACAAATGAAGGCATCTACCAATGTCAGAAATGTGTGATTTTGGACTGATTTTGACTCATTTGGAAGATCGTAGGTTTGATATTTTATTCACGACAAGTTCTCCGAGGTTACATTTAAGTAAAATCTCACTTGCCAACTAAAAAAATTGACAGACATGTTTTCCCACAACTGCTGCCAAAAACATCTAAGCAACTCAGTCTAAAGTCATCATAGAATCAAATACTATGTTTGTATTTTTTTAAGTATATAAAGGGCTTTTTAAAAAGTGACATCAGATTATCAAATTTGGCGCCGACACCACAGCGTTCTCCCAAACCCAGTGTGTGCACGTGACCACATGGATGATTTTGTTCTCCTCGTGACTGACCGATGTTTCCAGGCCATGGGGTTTGCAGCCGGGACTTGGTCCGGAGCTCGGGGCTCAGTCGCTGGGGTCCTGGCAGTGGGAGCAGTGTCTCATGTCTTCAGAGAAGTGCTCCACCTGGATAGTGACGCTGTAGAAGCCAAACTTGTTGTAGAGGAGTTCGGTGGCCTCCTGCAGCACCGACTGGGGGTCGGTTTCCTCCTCTGCACCAAGACAAAACAGGAAGTCAGTCTGTTCTCCTGCACAACATGGTACAACTGCACCCGCAGTTCTTAAATCCTAAGACTGAAGTGAAAACGGACTCAGTCCACTGCTGAAAGGAACATTTGTGCCGTATTTGGCACACATATTTAGGTGGGTTCTTGAATCACTCGGGCATGGTCAGTCAATGGTCAATCAGTGGGGTCAAAGTCATATCTGTCTGTTTCTTGGTCTAGTCTTTCCATGTCCTGTGGCCAGTTTCTACTCAACTTGGAATGTGGATGAAGGTCAACCCTGGAATTGCCGATACAAGCTTCATTTTGGCAAAGTTAAAGGTCACTGAGTCAAGGTCAAAGGATATTTTCCACTGGATTTGGACCAGACTTGATGCACATACATTATGTAGTAGTTGGAATTTGGAATTGCCCCAGCAAGGTCAACCAAAGGACAACTATTTGGGTTGAGGGTTCAGGCCACTGTCAGGTATTTTGGTTTTATTCTTTTTGCTGTATTTTGTGTCAGTTTTTGAAGATCCAGATACGACATCTGCAGGCAACAAACTGACCGGAGCTAAATCCTAAAGGTGGTAAACTGGTATATTAAAAAAACAAATATCTGTGGCCTTGATGACCACCTGACCTTGGCTTTGGAAATTAAAAAAACAAATAAATTTTAAACATGTAACTGCAATACCCCACATTCGAGGGGCGATTGAGACATTTTGAGCCTGACCCAGAAAAAGAAGGGTGACATTCTCTATCTTTTGCATTCTAAGAAACCAACATTTTGTTGTGTTGTGGCTCGGGATGTTACGTTTGTTAAAGATTTTGTATATTGTATATATGTTTATCACTGTTAAACATTTGTACCTTTGTCTTTTTCTGAATGTTAAAAATGTTGTGCTGTTTTGCACCTGTCTTAACGTAACCCTGAAAATGTACTTGTTATTATTACACTGATAGCACAACTTTGTTTTTGTAGCCACTAACGACTGGGAGTGAGGCATGCTGGGGTCAGTCTGAACTGGGAGTGAAGAGTTGGAGGTTGTTTTTGACTGTTGTAAATTTATGACCTTGTGCTGTGCAGTACAGGAACATTCCAAGCAGATGAAGAACAGATAAGTACAACAGACGAGCCTGCAAGAACAGGATGTGCTGACCTCCAATTATAAGATTAAAAGTTTCTCCACGCAGCTGCAATCATTAGTATACGTGACATAAGATGTTTTGTTTTACGGGAAGAAACTTGTCTTGCGATATGTCCCCCCCACCTTTAGGACAAGTTTCACAATGTGGGTAGGGTTTTCTCCTAATAAAAAGAGTGAGCATGCGCAGCAGTCCTCAGTGCTCTCAGTGGTACTACGTGTACGGACTGTCTGCACTCCTCGCGAGCTAAATTTGACTTTCTGTCTCACTGGTGTTTCTTGACTCTGTTTGTCTTGTTAAAGGTTTTAAGAATGTTTGGAGGAGAAAATACCCAACAACGTTACCGATAGTGAGGTGAACGGAGATGAGCGCCTGCCCCAGAGTCAGAGCCCAGAGGTGCAGACTGTGCATGGACTTTACAGCCTTCACAGACAGCAGCACCTCCTTCACAGAGTTAAACTCGATTCCTTTTGGAGACCCTATAAAACAAAGGAACAGAATATCAGGTATGGAGTTCACCCAGTTCTCGAACTGGGGATGGTTCCTTTTCCAAGGTGGGGAGCCATTGCATGAGGGCATGTGAAATTTTAAACTGCACATTAAATTTAAAGTCAAAACCAACATGTTAAAGTCAAGTCTAGGTGTTATCGCCCTCATCAGCCCTCCATCCATAGGTTTGAAGCCTAGCTGGAATCCACATGGCCTGTTGCTTGGCAACAACACACTGTTGACCTAAAGCTCCCACTGATGTTTGCTAGCCAGTTAGGAGGCTTCAAACATACAGACGGTAAACAATGTCACGTGGCATGTGAGTTTTGTACCTTCCATGAGTATCCTGAACACGTCTCTGATGATGGTGATGGTGGTGCAGAGGACAAAAGCCGAGAACAAGAATGTACAAATGGGGTCGGCCACTTTATAATCAGGCTGGAAAGAGACAAAAGAAATATTTACGGAACACAGAAAACATCAACCTGTTTTTATTTGTCACTGAAGGGATGAGAGTGTAACATAACCCTTTCATCCATATCCAAGACATATTCAGTGACTTGGAAATGCTCAAATATTTGTCAATAGAAAACTGGCTGTAAAAGTAATGATTTTATTGTTAATATAATGGAA
The DNA here is from genome assembly GCF_902500255.1 of Thalassophryne amazonica. Classification (NCBI taxonomy): domain Eukaryota; kingdom Metazoa; phylum Chordata; class Actinopteri; order Batrachoidiformes; family Batrachoididae; genus Thalassophryne; species Thalassophryne amazonica. The sequence continues at coordinate 5,176,312 of NC_047123.1, read as the reverse complement.
GCATGTGTACGTTGTTACTGTGGCTTTGGTTGTTTTTATTTATTTTGTAATGTAGCACATTGAGATTTTAGATTTTGACATCTTTTCCAGGGACGTCTATGCATTTTTCAAAAAAACAATGCAAAACCACATTCTGCGCACATTGCAAAGGCAGCGCTGCAGTCTGAGGGTGCAGAAACTGTACTGGCCTGCCTGCAGTCCTGACCTGCCCCCAATCGAGAATGAGTGGAGAGTTTTGAAATGAAAAATGCAGCAATGACGACCCCGTACTGTTGCATACCTTAAGATATGTTTGCTGGAAGAATGGGACAAAATAACATCAGAATGGCAACATTACAAAGTGGTAAATACTAACTTTTTTGAAATGTGTTGAAGGTCTAACATGCAAGAATGGATGTACTGTGTCTAGTACTATAAGTAACAGGTTTATCATTGTGTCCTACAGCAGCCTGTGCTCAAGGTTCTTGAAATGGAGCAATAGCTCCACCTGGTGGACATTTACCATGAATGCAGGTACAATAATATTTCCAAAGAGCTATTGACAAATGCAATGAAGCTGACCACATTAAACATGAAATATCCTGACTTCATACTGTCTGCAATGAAACTGAAGTCAAAGTAAATGTAAGAATCACTGCAATTCTATGTCATTTTTCCATATTCTTCCATTTCCTTCTGATGTGGGGTTGCAGTTGAAATTTAATAAGAAAAGTTACAGATTATGTATCTAATTATTGGAGGTTGACATGTGGATCATATTCTCATTAAAGGGCGGAGTCTCTTTGACACAAATGTGATTTTTCTCTGACCCGAAAGTAGATGATGATTGCTGCCACCATGACGCCGACACTCTGCAGCAAGTCGCCGACCACGTGGATAAATGCTGCACGGATGCTGGTGTTGCCGTAGGCGCCAAGGAGTGTGTGGGCGTGCCCCTGAATGACAGGACTCTGACCGTCCTCGTCAATCTGTTGGTAACCGCTGCCGTGGCCGTGGAATGTGGTGGAGTGATGAAGGATGTAGGCCATGCTGCACGAAGACACGTACGTTCATTGAATAAGTTCCCGTTCCTGATGTGTCACCGTGACGTCACCCTACTTTGTGACATTTCATTGTATTGTTGCTTTGAAGCTGTAAAGTGCCTTTGAGGAATGTGGGCGTTGACTCACATGATGTTGACGATGACGGCGCAGCCAGAGGTGACTAACATCACGTGACCATTGATCTCGTAATCGTTGCATATAATCCTCTCGATGGCTAAATAGACCAGAACGCCCGTGACGATCCAGATGGACATGACGGAGATGAACGCCCCGAGGATCTCTGTGAAGGAACAGGAGACCGACAGCAAACTGTCGTCAGAGAGGAGAGCACCGAGGTCAACAAACGAGCCACAGGTCATTCACCACCCGATGGGTCACAGGATTAAATCCCGGTCATTCATATTTGTATGTTGATGTTCCTGTATGAGATGCTGATCCCTAAATTGCTCCATTTTGGTTTTACTTCTTTATTCAGATGCTTTGACACTCAGCAACAGTACCTGCTGGCATGAAGATGTGAATGGCCTCAATAAAGATGAGGTCAAGATTTCCTGGTAAACTGTGAAATCTGTCACACAGGTAAGGTTAGACCTTACCTGTGTGAAGCACTTTGAGGCACCTCTGTTGTGATTTGGCACTATATAAATGAAAATAAATTGAAATTGAAAAAATTGTCACTTGATCTTGAACTCAGTGACCTTAACTTTTGCTAAAATGACCTTCCTTTGGCTAACTGTGCCTAGGACATCCCAGAATCCACCATCTTTAGCCTATCTGCCAAATTTGGTCCAGATCAGGTTGAAATTCTAATCCTTTGATTTGACGCCGATGTCAAAGGTCAACCTTCATCCACATATAATGTTTGGTGGAAACTGGCCAAAGCGGGACCACAACCCATCTTGACTTTGACCTTGACCCTACTGATTAACCTTTGACAGTTTGTACCCATCTGCATATGTGTACCAAGCTTGGTGCAGATCAAAGTTTTGACCAGTGACTCTGATGATTGACCTTTGGCAAAGAGGTTAAAGTAGTGGATTTGGGGCCAGAGGATTCTCAGTTCGAATCCCTGTCAGACCAGAAAATCATGAAGGGCTCGTTAAACCCCACGCTGGTCCCGGGGTGCAGTTGGCTGCTTTGTGTGGCAGCACCTTAACATCAGTGTGGGCATGAATGAGTGAATGCTCTGAAGCACTTTGAGAATCTGCTTCAGACAGAAAAGTACTATAGAAATGCTGAGTGCTGTGTTTGGGTCAAAGCAAAGTTTTGACCTTTGACCCCAGTGACGTTACACCAGTATTTGACCTCCTCATGACACTTAAGAAGCTTAAACAAGGAACTTTAGCTAATAAATTATGGGTCGTTTGTTTTGCCAGCCTGGGTGGTAGTGACACGCCCACTTTCAGGGGTCTGGCCCAAGGTTTTAGGATGAATATATAAACTCACACACAGAAATTAGAACCCATTCATCCTTCCAAACATCCATCCACTCAGAAGCTTCCTGACCTGATCTGTGCCACCCAAAGTTCATGGTCTTAGTGGGAGGTCTGGAGGAGATCCACAGGGAGAACAGGCTCACCATCATACTGCCAAAGTCTGTCAGGAGGTGGGCAGCATCCGTCATGATGGCCAGGCTGTGGGCCAGGTAGCCCCCTGACAGAGTTCAGAAAACAGCTGTGAGGAATAAACATCCAAATGGTTCTAATCCAGCCTGAGACGTGTTTTATGACCGAGACGCTCGCGTGAAACTCAAACTACAGAGGGAGCGGATATTATCACTCGAGATCATTAACCTGTGGAGAGGATCGGACAGAACTCAATGTCAACAAAATTTTCTGCTATATCCACAACCAATAGAACTAGAGAGATGATCTAAAGTTTATATTGATCAGTAAAGTGTTTGTGATTGATTGGTAACTATCAAACAGTGTGCAGAGTGCTTCAGGTTTGCAGCCCTCTGATGTCTTTCATTTTCAGTGAGGTGGTTATTCTCTTGATCGCATGTAACATTCTTAAATCCTTATCACTGAGCTTTGATCCTTGGATTCTGACCACTCAACTTTGATCCTGATATTATGTCCTGATACCTGAGCTTTGATCCGGATCACTCATCTGTGATCTCAATCTCTGATCTTTGTTTTTTTTTTTAAACCTTTCCAGTGATGTCATTATTCTGTACTGGGGTTTGTTTGTTTGTTTGTTTGTTTTGTTGTCTGTTTGGATCAAAGGAATCAGGATCAAGGGGCACATCCTGACCGTTGATCCTGATCACTGAACAAATGAACAATCCTGATTATATGATATAAGGCATCAGGATCAAACATTAAAGCCATAAAGTAGGATCAGGGTTAAAGGAATCTAGATCAAAGATTAACACCAAAAAATCAGGTCAGGATTAAAGGAATCCAGATTACAAATCAACAGTCAAATCAACAGTCACATTCACCCCTTGTTTTGGTTTGGCACCTAAATTTGATAATTTCTTCCTGGACCTGTGGTCTTCCTCTCCACCAAATTTAATTGAAATCATGTCCTTGTGAACTTTCTAACCAAGTGACAAACCGACAAACAGACGTTTAAAGTGAAAATGGGGATATTCAAATATTAACAAACTATCAAACAGCAGCAAATGCATGACCTCCTCGGCAGAGGTGAACCTCTGACTCTGAAGGTCTGTTCCAGACTGTGATTGATTGTATCGATTGTTTTAACCTGCACATCCTGTTGTGACTGTTGTGATGTTTATCCGTATGTTTTCCTCTTCAGTCTGTGCCATCTGCTCCTACCTATGACTTCACCAATCATGAAAATGAGGCAGATGGCTGCAGCAATGCAGAGCTTCTTCTTGGCCAGGAGCTTGTCGACGTTCTCCTCGCACCTTGAGGCTTTGCTGTGGTGGCAGTGGACTCCGACGGGTCGTTTCAGCTCGATGGCTCCAGACACGCCTCCATTCTTAAAAGGGAAGCTGGAATACTGCTCTTTGGGGTCTGGGAAGGAGCTACGGGGACACAGAAGGTATGTGTTAATGGACAGTGATAGAACACACGGTGATGTTTCACGCAGAGAGGTTCTCGGTGGTCTGACATGCTAACAGGGTCGGCTCCTTATTGCCATCATAGAACTTATGGTTTGTTTGAAGGCAGCAGGATATATCAAACGGACACCAAGGAGCCTCAAGAAAAGGTAGTTGACAGGTGGACTTTGGGTCTGTTTAATTTTGGTGCAGATCTGGATCATGGAGTGGACCCTGTCTTTGATCATTGATCCTTCAGCTTTGATCCTGATTCCTTTCAACCTGATCCTACCTGTAGTCTGTAATCAGAAGCAATCAGCAAACAGGATCAAAATTTGGCAAACAGGATTGAAGGTCATAATCCACCTCTCGATCAGGGTCAAACATTATTGTTCAGTGTCTACAGGTGTCTCTTAGTCCAGATTAAGATAATTTTCTAGATTTAGTGGAAGAAAATGTACTTTCGAACAGGGAAGGGTCAATAGACTGAGGGGACTGTGTGCACGTGCAGTTCTCTCTGTACTGTAGGTGAAGCAGTTGGCCCCGTGCTTCTAGAGGAGACTGGACTCAAAAGTCATCAGCTCGTAATGTCACCATCTGGTTGTTGCAGCCTGTCGGGGATCGTGAGCAGCGGGCCGGCTGGGTGACGGGTTCATCCAGGGTCACATTCACACACCAGATGCCATCACACACACACTCATGTAAGAGTAAACACAGTGCTCTAACGTGCGACTGGATACTTTTCCAGATGTGGAACACTGCAGTCATTCCCAGAACCCAGTTACCCAACAGTCACCACTGTAAATATTCTGTACGACAAAACCTGCTCACTGGCACAAACACTGCAGTCTGATGACTGGCAGAATATCTACAACCGTCCACATCTCAAGTCTATATCTGACCGAGTGCCCACTCTAAATCGCCCCCCTTCCCCACATCACTGTCAACACTGAGGCTTTGAATTGGCGAATGCTTGTGTGACGCGAGGGAGTGGCTTTAATGATCCTGCTGTGGTGTCATAACCTCAACCTTTACCCAAACCCTAACCTTAACCATCACCTAGAACTGAACCTAAGCTTAACCTTAACCTTTACGCAAACCCAAACCTTAACTATCACTGTACACATATTCTTAACCGTACTGCAGTCCAGCATTAGGGCTCCCCAACTGGTTCAAAATGCTGCTGCCAGACTTTTGACATGAAGCAGAAAGTTCTACCACATTACACCCATTTTGGTGTCTCTTCACTGGCTTCCTGTCCCTGTGAGATCAGATTTTAAGGTTCTGTTATAAACCTATAAAATTATTCATAGACTGGCACCTCCGTACCTAGTTGACCTACTTAAACCCTACGTACCAGCCCGGACTTTGCAATCTCAGGGTGCAGGACTACTTTGTGTCCCTAGAGTGAATAAAAAGTCTGCAGGTCACAGAGCTTTCTCTTATCTTGCCCCTGCATCAAAAAACAGTCAGATTCTGTGGAGACTTTCAAGTCCAGACGAAAGACGCACTTCCCTTTCATATGGCTAGCATACTGACATAGTATGAAACTATGCTTCCTGTCCTTTTGAATTCATTATATTAGCAATGGAACAGGTCTCAGTCTCACTTCATCTAAATTGTGGGTCTGTTAGTGAAGCTCAGTTCTAGCGGCTAACAGTATTCTCTCTGCTTCCCTGTTGATTTGCTGCTGGTAGACTCAGACCTTAGTACAGGTGGAGTTATTTCCAGCCGACTGATTCTGCTCTTTTTCTCTTGGCTTGAGGTACTGAGGAGACGCCCAGGGCGCTGGACTGACTACGAGATGTCCCGGCTGAAACTGAGGCAGTGGCCTGTGGACCACCTTACTGAGGGTGGCAGTGTTTGTGCCACTGCAGTCTGCTTTTGGAATGCAGTCTTCTATGAGGACAGCTTTGATGCTATTCTGGCTTTTCTGTTTCCTGTTACTTCAGATTGGTAAAGACTTTGTAACTGTTAGAATGGCCCAAGCAGTGGGTCACCCCTTTGAGTCTGGTCTGCTTGAGGTTTCTTCCTCATTATCATCAGAGGGAGTTTTTATTTACCACTGTCACCTGTGTGCTTGCTCCAGGGGTTGGTATGGTTAGCCTAACCTATCCTTAACCATAACCTTCACCCAAACTTGAAGCTTAACCATCACCTTAAATCTAAACGAACATGAGCTTAACCATATCCTCACCCAACCACATTAATCCTAACCTAACTTTAAATATACTGTGACTCTTTACCCAAACACTAACCTTAATCATCACCTTAATCCCAAACTAACCTTAATCCTAACCCAAACTCTAACCTTGACTGTAAGGCTTAAACCTAACCCTAACTTAAACTGTTTCCTTACCAAAACCACACTTTACCCAAGCACTAATTTTGTTTATTTGTTTGTTTGCTTGTGTTTTCCTGTTCATAGAGCAGGTAGCTCAGTGGGATAACAGGTTGGCCTACCAATATGCAGGACTGGGTTTGATTCCCAGTCATGCTTGCTGTCGGTGTCCTTGGACAAGACATCATCTACCTTGTTTCTGTCCACCCAGCTGTAAATGGGTTGTGGTCTTGTTGGGTGAAGTAACCCGTGTCAGACTGGCGTCCCGTCCAAGGGGACTCGTGTCCCGTCCAGGGGGACTCGTGTAAAGTCTCATTCACTTCACGCTACAGAATCCGGGGATAAGCAGCGGCACCAACAGACCTCGGGCCTCTTGAGGACTTATGTCTTTTCCTTTTGACATTCCAGAATCCACAGATCCGTCCCTTTGTCTGTCCCACCTTCTTTCGTTTGTGTTTTAGTTAGTTTAAATGTACTGCATTCATGTAGTACTTTTCTAACCTTATTCAAATACTCAGAGTTCTTTACAGTGATGCCTCACATTCTCTCTCTCTCTCTCTCTCAGCTCTGCTCAGTTTTGACAGTGGTGTGTCAGAAGTCCATTTTTTGATAAACTGCTGAAAAATTAATGCATCCTGCAGTAAAACTCTTCAGTAACATGTTTTTATGATCCTGAAAATTGCACATTGAGGTTATTAACGCTTCCTGCATTTTATGATAACTATCAACATATTACTCATGATATTGTTAAATGTGTTTCCTTGCATGGGAGCACCGTGTGTGCGTGTGTGTGCGTGCGTGCGCTTCGGATGACTAACAATGAAGTTCTCTGTTAAAAGCTGAAGTGAAGGTAGGGGGCGGTGTTTCACCCACATGATGCAAATAACCTGGACTTCTGCATGAGCTGTTTGTACATATTTTTATTAACAGCTCATCCTTAATCCACATGTGGCTCGAAATACAATCAGCTCTTCACTGATTCAAAACTTTACCAGTGTGAGTTATTGATGAAGTGTTTTGTGTGATCAGCTACTTTAACATAAACAAGTGGACAGTCTGCACGAACCCACATCACCTCGGGCAAACAATGTGCTTACCATGACTGACATGAAGGATTTTACAAAGTACAGTTCAGTGATTTTGGTCTTTGACCTTTGGATCCCAAAGTCAGTGGGCTTCTGGGGGTCAGTGTACCAAACACATATGCCAAGTGTGGTGACAGTCAGTCACTAAAAAAAGAAGTTATTGCACCTGCAAGATGTTTACAATGTATGTTCCAGTGACCTTTGATCTTATGGCCACAAACTCTCTAGTCTTCTTGGAGTCACTGTGTGTTATGCATATCCCCAGTTTGGGAACAATCGGGATGCTACAGCTGAAGTTATCTTGCTCATAAGTGAAATTTCAACAAATGCACACAGGAAGTAAGTCACAGAAACAAACACCAAAAGGGGATGTCAAAATAAGAGCAACACAGGAAGTGAACACTGAAAGACTGATGACGTGCACCTGTGATAAAAAGAATTGAGAATTCTGTTTTAGGAACAACCTGTACAAGCACATTTAACCACTTTGCTGAGCTCACATCTCTTTCAATTAGATTCACTTCCTTCAGATCAAAATACCTGACAAAAGCTGACGCTTAATTAAAGAGTTCTTTGGGTTTATTCTCTTTTCTTTCTATGGTTTACTGAGATGGTTCATAGTCTGGAATCCTTAAACAAAACAAACATCTATGTTATACACATCTCTGGGACAACGGCACAGAGAACAGCAGCATGTGGTTCTGGAAGTAGAAAATTGGTTCATCAATCGTTTTTTTTTTTTTTTTTTTGCAACAAAGTGGCTGTGGAAAAGTCAGATTAATGCAGGCGAACAAGCGTTTTTTGAACGCTCGTTTTTGTAGATGGAAGAGCATATACATACATACATACATACGAGGTCTATTAGAAAAGTATCCGACCTTATTTTTTTTTTTAAAACCATATGGATTTGAATCACGTGTGCTTGCGTGAGCCAACCTTGAACCTTCATGCGCATGCATGATTTTTTTCACGCCTGTCATTTGCGTCATTCGCCTGTGAGCAGGCTTTGAGTGAGGAGTGGTCCACCCCCTTCGGCGGATTTTCATTGTCAGGGAAATGGCTGAGAGACTGCTGCTTTGCTTGATCAAATTTTTTTTTAGAAACTGTGAGGCACATCCATGTGGACACCAGTCGAGAAATTCAGGTGGTTTTTGGTGAAAATTTTATGGGCTTCAAAGACATTAAGGGATGTTACTGTCACTTTAAGGACGGCCCACAGCAGCTGTGGGGTGCGCCGCGCTCCAACTGCCGTCGACAGGCTGAACGACCATTTCATTTCTAAACGGATCACTCTGTGGATCCATGACCATTGTGTGCACTTTCTCTGGTTATCACAAAAGCTGGACATCACCCATTTTCCTGCAGATTTCACTTTTAACAAGAGATTTTGTCGTGGAAAGCCGAGCTGAGGCTTCACGCATCATGATGGATTCGCTGCTGGACCGACACAAAACCACCTCCGTTTTGGTCTCACAGGACGGCTTTGAGATGGTGTTCAGACAGCTGTTGGTGGTTTTTCAGTCGAGTGATTATCCAAGAAATTGTGGATGTGCCTGGACATGCCAGAACATGTTCTGTGACGCTTCATCATGGCGTTGCTTTGTGCGTCGCGGCACCGAGGAAATGAACGGCACATTCCACTGTTACGAGGAGTTTTTGTCATAGAAAGGAGCAGACGCTTCGCGCGTCACGACGGCAAGCGAGACAAAGAACAACTCCGTTTCAGAGTGCCAGAAGGACAAGCTGGGACATGCCTTTCAGTGCTTACCAGTTGAGTGAGTATCAGAGAGGTGGACATGTCTCAGCTTGTCCTTCTGGCACTCTGAAACGGAGTTGTTCTTTGTCTCGCTTGCCGTCGTGACGCGCGAAGCGTCTGCTCCTTTCTATGACAAAAACTCCTCGTAACAGTGGAATGTGCCGTTCATTTCCAAACTGGACGCTGTGTTTTATCCGGGACGTCATCTGGACTAGCACAGGAATTGTGAAAAGATGTGGACATCAGCACTTTTTCGGCAAATTGAGACAGACGTGTGGAGGAATTCCGCGCGGTGCCGCGACGCGCAAAGCAACGCCGTGATGAAGCGTCACAGAACATGTTCTGGCATGTCCAGGCACATCCACAATTTCTTGGATAATCACTCGACTGAAAAACCACCGACAGCTGTCTGAACGCCATCTCAAAGCCGTCCTGTGAGACCAAAACGGAGGTGGTTTTGTGTCAGTCCAGCAGCAAATCTATCATGACGCGCGAAGCCTCCGCTCGGCTTTCCACGACAAAATCTCTTGTTAAAAGTGAAATCTGCAGGAAAATGGGTGATGTCCAGCTCTTGTGATAACCAGAGAAAGTGCACACGATGATCACGGATCCACAGAGTGATCCGTTTAGAAATGAAATGGTCGTTCAGCCTGTCGACGGCAGCTGGAGCGCGGCGCACCCCACAGCTGCTGAGGGCGTCCTTAAAGCGACAGTAACATCCCTTAATGTCTTTGAAGCCCATAAAATTTTCACCAAAAACCATCTGAATTTCTCGAATGGTGTCCACATGGATGTGCCTCACAGTTTCTAAAAAAAATTTGATAAAGCAAAGCAGCAGTCTCTCAGCCATTTCCCTGACAATGAAAATCCGCCGAGGGGGGTGGACCACTCCTCACTCAAAGCCTGCTCACAGGCGTATGACACAACCGACAGGCGTGAAAAAAAATCACGCATGCGCATGAAGGTTCAAGGTTGGCTCACGCAAGCACACGTGATTCAAATCCATATGTGTGTGTGTTTTTTTTTTTTTTTTTAAATAAGGTTGGATACTTTTCTAATAGACCTCGTACATATATGTGTGTGTGTGTGTGTGTGTGTGTGTGTGTGTGTGTGTGTGTGTGTGTGTGTGTGTGTGTGTGTGTGTGTGTGTGTGTGTGTGTGTGTGTGTGTGTGTGTGTGTGTGTGTGTACACACACACACACACACTTATCATAAGAGAAGGGGAAGGAGCACGAATCCCTGTGAAAGCGTGCGGCAGCATGATGCAATCTGCAGCCTCACCACTAGATGACACTAAATCCAACACATTATTTTAACTTCTATTAACTTGAATGCTGCAAGTTGAAGTGACTCAAAATACGAGTTAGTTTAATCGGTAGTTTTAATTTATGTAATTCAGACTTCAAATATTTAAGTTCGAGTGACTTCTTGTTTTACAGACTTAAAAAAAATGAGTTCTCCAGCGCCCCCTGAGGGCTGTTCTCGCTGTGTTACTGCTGTTACTGTTTGAATCACTTCACAGTATCAAATGTGAGGTTTAACACAGCAACCACATGAAATGTTCAAACCGGGACACACACACACACACACACACACACACACACAGTTTTGTGTTTGCTCCACATGGAGTGAGGGGAGGAGCCATGATGTAGCTAATGAGGTAGAATAAAACTAATTTCGGCTCACTTGAGACACACACACACACACACACACACACACACTCAGAGGATGTCTGAGCTGAAAGGAGCAGTGGAGCAGGAGCAGTTGTTCGATGACACCACTGGGGCATGAGAGCAAACACTCCCAAAGCCACGCAGGCGACATGAGCACATGATGCATGAGGCAGGAGGTGAAACACACACACACACACACACACCTTCAGCCGCACGCGCACCACAGAACAGGATGGAGAGTCTTTGTATAAAATGCAGAGTCACTGCAAACACAAAATCATGAACAAATCTGTGCCTGTATCAGGACTTAACATTAAACACCTCCTTTTTTGAAGAAAATTGGTTAAGTGCCCACCGAAATTAAATTAAATTACAAGAAACACATTTAATGAATGATAAAAGGACAAAAATGGGCACAGACAGATGAGTTATTTATCTTTTTTTTTTTTTTTTAATTTGTGATAAAATGCGACGGACGAATACAGTAATAAAAGAGTATCTTTTCGCTGTTCTGGAAGATCCAGTGTGGACCATATGTTGATCTGCCACGGGTTTCTGACACAACTCCAGATACACAGTGCATCTGGAAAGTATTCACAGTATTCATATTTTACTATGTTACAGCCTCATTCCAGAATGGATTCAATTATTTTTTCCATCAAAATTCTACTCACAACACCCCATAATGACACCATGAAAAAAGGTTATTTTTTAAATTTTTGCAAATTTATTAAAAATAAAATAAGAAATCACATGCACATAAGTTTTCACATCCTTTGCTCAATACTTTGTTGATGCACTTTTGACAGCAATTTCAGCCTCAAGTCTTCTTGAATATGATGCCACAAGCTTGGTGCACCATCGCCCCAATCTGAGGTCAAGAGCACTCTGGAGCAGGTTTTCATCCAGGATGTCTCTGTACATTGCTGCATTCATCTTTCCCTCAATCCTGACTAGTCTCCCAGTTCCTGCTGCTGAAAAACATCCCCACAGCATGATGCTGCCACCACCATGCTTCACTGTAGGGATGGTGCCTGGCTTCCTCCAAACATGACACCTGGCATTCACACCAAAGAGTTCAATCTTTGTGTCATCAGACTAGAGAGTTTTGTTTCTCCTGGTCTGAAAGTCCTTCAGGTGCCTTTTGTCAAACTCCAGGTGGGCTGCCATGTGCCTTTTACTAATGAGTAGCTTCCATCTGGTCACTCTACCATACAGGCCTGATTGGTGGATTGCTCTAGAGATGGTTGTCCTCTCTCCACAGAGGAATGCTGGAGCTCTGACAGAGTGACCATCAGGTTCTTTGTCACCTCCCTGACTAAGGCCCTTCTCCCCAGATCGCTCAGTTGAGACGGGCGGCCAGCTCTAGGAAGAGTCCTTGTGGATCTGAACTTCTTTCATTTAAGGACGATGGAGGCCACTGTGCTTATTCAAAGCAGCAGAAATGTTTGTTTCCTTTCCCAGATTTGTGCCTGCAGACAATCCTGTCTCGGAGGTCTACAGACAATTCCTTTGACTTCATGCTTGGTTTGTGCTCTGACTGTCAACTGTGGGACCTTATATGTAGACAGGTGTGTGTCTTTCCAAATCCTGTCCAATCAACTGAATTTACCCCAGGTGGACTCTAATTAAGCTGTAGAAACATCTTGAGGACAATCAGTGGAAACATGAGGCACCTGAGCTCAATTTTTAGCTTTATGGCAAAGGCTGTGAATACTTATGGGTGATTCTTAGACTACGGGCACTTATTATGTCCTTTGATCATATTGTATGAAAAACAGAAAAAAGAGGAAATTTCACACTTTTATAGTTATCTTTACAATGAAAGTGTGTTAAGAAATTTGTTCTAGTAGTCTATGATGACTTTTTCACCTTTTTTCAGCATCATTATATGCAAATATTGGCGTTTTGTGCTTGTCCCACACCCAGACTTTTGATTTTCAGTGATAAAAATGAATGGTAAAGAAATGTTTTTCTAATGTTTTAAAATATCTCTGAATAAAATATCAGTAAAATATTCAAAACATAATGTGGGTGATTCTTTAACTACGGGCACTATTGGCCTTGTAAATGTAATTTCCACCACACCATTGCCTTACAATATAAAGTGCCTTGGGGCAACTGTTGTGATTTGGTGCTATATACATGTGCTCTGATGTCACTGTTTATCGCCATAGAAACTACCCAAACAATCTTTCATACAAACTGTTTAGGGACATTACAGTGTTGTGGTGGAAATTACAGCAATAGTGTGGGACAACTAAATTTTGTTAAAAAATCACAACAGTTGTATGACACTGAAGATCAAAAGTCTGGGTATGGGACAAGCACAAAACGGCAATATTTGCATATAATGATGCTGAAGAAAGGTGAAAAAGTCATCATAGACTACTAGAACAAATTTCTTAACACACTTTCATTGTAAAGATAACTATAAAAGTGTGAAATTTCCCTTTTTTTCTGTTTTTCATACAATATGATCAAAGGACATAATAAGTGCCCGTAGTCTAAGAATCACCCTTAAACACAACTGATAAAGAGGAAGATCTGGGATTAGAACACTCTAACACTGGGCCAAAAATACACTTCAGGTCACCTCCTAAAATTAACAAATGAGTATTTACAGCTCGAAGTAAAACGTGGTTTGAAGATTTCTGCAGCACTCGTCTTGCTGACCTGACACGACCCGATCCCTTAGCAGGATGAAGTGTCACATATCTGATCATCCGCTGGATATCTTCATCCGTATCAGGTTCACAGCGGCTGATTGCTGACGCGGCATCAGCACAAGAGGTCTGAGTGAATATTTAGTGTCTGTGAAATTATATAAGGTCCCTCAGACGAACAATAATCACCATCAGGCATCACGAGCTGCTGCATCAGAACAGCTTTTCATAAAAGACACAATGACACGCCCGCAGGGAGGAAAAGGTCACCCTTTAAAAAAAAAAAAGGTGAGATTTTCTGTAAAAGTGAACAAAATGTTGATGATGATGATGACAGTGTCTGGTTTCAGTGGGATCTGCTGCAGAGGTCAGCCTTGTTTTGGGGAAATTATTAGATGTTGAGGCTGATGTCGACAGAAGGTACCACTGAAATAGAAGTTCGTTAACATCTGGTCTCCAGGGGCTGATCTAGAGGGGTGCCGGTTTGGAAACACATGGCTGATGCCCAACAGACAATCGGTAACATCTCATTTTAATTTTTGTGTCACTTTTTTTGGCATTTTTGTCAGCTTCTCATTAAAAGAGAGGGTCACTCAGTAGAGTCAGGGGGATGGATACATGAACATTTCCAAGTCACTGAGCATGTCATTAGACTTCATGTACTTCAATCTTTAAAACATATCATCAGTATGGTACTCTGTGGTGAATCTGTCTGGAGGAGGCAGTTCTCAAAAACTAAGTGACTGTGCAAGAAGGGAACTCTGGAGGGAAGCCACCAAGACACCCAACACCTGGAGTAATCGCCTTCTGTGGCTGTGATGGGAGAAATTGTGCATTTTGCATCACCACTCATGGCTTCATCAGTAAATAATAAACTGCATGTAGTTCCACGATGGTGTAAACAACATCTGACTGAATGCTGTTCTGAGATGTGAGTTAGTTGGTTTGTTTAGTGGGATTATGTCCATTCTAAAGAAATCGTGATTAAAATCAGTCTGGCCTGAAATAGAAATGATTAAATTCTGTGTTGGGCGTTAACGCCGTCAGCATTCCACTCAGGATGATGTGGACGAGCTTCCCTCACCATCAGAACAGCTTTCTGGACTTTGCATCAGTGACAGACTCATGTTAACCCCCGGAGGCGTTTACGTCGCCTTCACACGCCGCCAGAATTCTCACATTCACCACTGAAGAAGCCACGCGACAGCGAGGCCAAACCGTAATGACACAGTCGTGAATAATTCATAAGTGACGAGATCATCATCTCTGATTCTGTGTCACCTGTAACTAAAAACACATTCAACTGTTTCTGGAGATAAGTCGTATGTTCACTGCAGCAGTCGAGGTGGTTTTGTTTCACCAGAGTGTTTAGATTCAGACATTATTTTACCAAATATGGGCAATTCAGTTTGACAGACTTCACAGGTGGGATGAAGCCACCATCAAGTCACGAGTCCCAAGTTATAATGACCACCAATTGTTTGCAAGCTGACGTGAGACTTGACTCGGGACTTGCAGATTGATGACTTGAGAATGACTCGACAGTGACTTTGTCCCACCTCTGCAGAGTAATATTAATAATAACAATAAATACCATTAAAAAAAAAATCAATATGTGAGTGGCAGCAGATCGAGGCATGAAGCAAGGAGCCGCAAACCTAATTACTACTGTTAGCATTCAACAGCCTGATCACAGAGGGAATAATGAAATTTAACTGGACTGCAGTAACCTTGGAGAAGACTCTAATTATGCTGTGTGGACTCTTCTTGTCCTTCACAGACAGACAGTCCACTGAAACTGCATATAAAGGAAAACGTAAAAAAAAAAACCCTTTCAATAAAAGATTCATAAAAATGAAGCAGCATCCACAGAAGGCTGTGTCTTTGAGAAGCAAAGACGGGCAGAAGACATCTAGTTTGACAAAAGATGTGTGAGAAAATTACTGAAGTGTTTAAAAACAGTGTTCCTCAGAGAAAGACTGGAATTGATTTGTATTTTTTTCCTCCCTCTAAAGTGCATAATATTAAACAATTCAAGGAGTCTGGGGGAATTTAAGTGCTTCAAGGGTAAAGGTGCAAGCATGAACACCTGTGATGTCCATTCCCTGACCGCACTGCATCAAGAATGGCCATTCATCAATAGCTGATATAACCACGTGGGCAAGGGATTACTTATGAAATCTTTGTCAGTCACTACAATACGGAGTTACATTCATGAACGCCACTTAAAACTTTACTGTGCAAAAAAGATGCCTCATGTTAACCTTATCCAGAAGTGGCATTGACTTCTCTGGGTTCAAAGGTATCTGGGTTGGGCCATCATGCAATGGAAATGTGTGTTTTGGTAAGACAAATCAGGTATACCAGATCATTTTGGAGAGCTGGATGCCATGTTCTCTGGACCAAAGACAAAAAGTCCCATCTGCCAGAGGGACTTTTCCTTACCACTGTGGCCTGTGTCTCTTCTCTGAGGTTTTTGTAAGGTTAGACCTTTGGGAACCACCTTGGGGTGACTTATGTTATGACTTAGCTCTACATAAATAAATTGAATTGACCTTCCAGACTGTTACCAGCAACAAGTCCAAAGGCAGGGTCTGTCATGGTATGAGGATGTGTGAGGTTTGGCAGAAGTTATTTACACTTCTGTGAAGGCAGCATTAGTGCAGAAAAGTACATTGAGATTTTAGAGCAATATGCTGCCTTCAAGACATGTTTTCCAGAGATGCGACTTTCCACAATATAATGTTGTAATATTCTGTACATATTACAAAGGGATGACTGCAGAAAAAAAGAGGGTAAGGGAACTGGACTGACAGTGACGTTCCACATTTCTATTCATTTATGGGTTCATCGTGATGTAGCCAGAGTCAGCACCGCCACCGCTGCCAACATGACGATGCCCAGATGTGAGCTTCATATTGGCTGTTTCTGGTCTCAGGAGAAGACCTATGGGTGACATCACGCAGGGTTTGTCCAGTATATATATATCATCTATGGCAAAGTAAGATTATTGTTTCCGCTATCTGTGGGAGTAATTCTGGAGCTCCCGTCCATCGGAGGGTAGCGCACTATGAAGGGGATGAGGGAAAGCCATTTGGAGCCCTTTAGAAGTGTTTATTTCTCATTAACCTTTACAAAATATATGAGAAACATATTAGATTTATACAGAAATAAGCCATTTTCCGAGCATTTTCTTCCATGTTGGATTATTTTTGTTTGAGCAAGCAGCCATCTGATGTCACCGTGGCTCTCTACTCTGATTGGCTGTCACTGTGCACTTCCCAGCATCCCTCACGCAAGTTGGGGGAACCGCCATATGATTTATGACATCACTATCATTGCTATCATAGACCGTATCTATCACTACCAGATGTAGTTCAAGGCCGTCTGTTTGTTGGAAATTTCTCCCCCAGTGGAAATAATTATTTTTTCCAGACAACGCAAATTTTGATCATGTTGTCAGTCATATGATCCTTCTTTTTAAAGGATAATAATTAAAATTATATTGGTGCCAAACGGAGGGGTGTGGGCAAGAGAGCAGCTGAAGGGACTTCAGTTGCTCCAAATAAAATTCTTTTTATGGCTTAAATCTTAAAGTTCAGTGGCCGTACACCTTTAATGAATCTGTGACCACCTGATTTGTAATATTTGAATCTACTAACCCTTATGATTGTCAAAGAATATTAGAAAACAGTATCACTTTTGCATTTTTGCTGAGTATACTGGAATTTTGTATTTATTTGGGTTGAAATTACCTTAAAGAAAATAACACTTTGGTAATACAGGTCAATTTTTTTCAATCAAATGAAAAGTTTTTTGTTGTTAATTTTTGTTTCAAACAGAAACCAAAATAAATAAAAACTACACAAAATATTATATTAAACCCCCATTTATCTTAAAATAATCTATTTAAAAAGATCATTAACTCAGTCAGCTGACTGCATCGCCCCTCTCTCGACAAACCTAGGCCACGCCCCCGTGATGCCTTAATTCACTTTATCATATTGTGCAGAATGTGGTTTGAAATCCGGATTAGATGCGCGTCCCGGTGTCTTAAACATGAACAAAGAGCTGCACTGCAAAGATGGCACACAACACGCACGCGTGGACAAACGCGCACACGGTCATGAAAGGTGCAAATGGTGCGTGAAATCCTGAGTGTGCACGTGCACATCTGTCACATGCACGCGTAAAACAACTCAGTTTTTGCGAAAGATTTGACAGATTTTTATTTTATTGGTTCGAATAGTGACAAACTGACAGCTTGAGTAATCGATCCGTTTGATTAGCGTTAATGAGCGCTTTAAAATCAGTTATTTAACAGTGATTAAAAAAAGATCTGTGATGGAGTTGGATAAAAATGTGAATATTAAGAAACATTTTGTTTTCACATTTTGCCGCATTAAGAGCTGAAAGTTCGATAAAATCAGAATACCAATTTATTTCCTATATAGGCGTGACTGTACAGGGTTGCATTTTTTTGTTTAAACATTTATATTTTGTAGCTGTTGATTTGATTTAACACTTACTGAATAATTGTTAGTCAAAACAAATGTATATTATTATTATTCAAGCATAATTGTGCAAAAAAAAAATCCTCTTTGCGATTATTTGGAATCCGCGCTGATTTTTGTAATCACCTTAATCTTTACTTATTTTAAGTGCTCTACAATTTTAAATTTGATTAAAGCGAAGCATATTTTTTAACATTTGTCATTTACATCTATAAGATGATTTGGCCAAATCAAAAGTGTTTTTCTTATTTTTGCAGAAATACTGATTTTATTTTTTCCAATGAAAGACGCCTTTTCAAACTGATGCACGTTGATTTGTGACAATAATATATTACCTCATAATTATTATAAATTTTGAACAGTACATATTTTATTTTTAGGGCATTCAATCTTTTTTTTTTAAATCAGACCTTTTATATGTATAAAATATAAGAAATATATATATATATATAATAAAAACAATAATGGATTGAGCGTATCCGCCCTTTAACGTAAGACAAATGATCACTTTTACAGCCGGTTATCTTCAGACAAATTAGGAGATGATTTCAGTGTGGAGTTAAGTTTCATTCATCAGTTAAGAAATGTATTTTATTTATTTTAGATCATGCGGGATTGTTATATTTTGTGATTGAGGAGCATCCATTCAAAGTATTTTTGCACAAATGAAGCCAGCTTTTTAAAAATATTTTGGCATCATAAAAATTTAAATAGGTTCTAATTTGTTGTGGGTTTCCTCAACCTTGGGAATACAGCTGCAATTTATCGAATAAAATTGTGAAGCGACTGAAGGAGTCGTGCGCAAACATTTATTTCTGTTTATTTTATTTTTTTATTTCTTTATCTTTTTTGCGTGGGGGCGTGGAAGTGGAGCCTCCTTAATGACAGATGATGGGTTTTTAGCACTGCTCAGTGAACTGGCCCCGGGGCCATTTGTCACTGGCTTCTGTCCCCAAACGAGCCAAGCGTGGAAATGAACCCGTTCATTCACCTGGAAACGCGCAGCCTGCTGCACGCGCACCTCAGTTAAAAAACAAAAAAACACTCACTTTCCTTCAACTTCACCTTCATTCATCCTCGTGTGAATTATGCCGAAATGGAGACATGTCCCACCTTTGCAGTTTCAGAGAATACATTTTTGCGCTCTTCTCGTGGACCAGGTGGGATTTCTCCAAATTCGCAGCCTTCTTCTCCATCGGTGCAGCTCCTGTCCTCTTCAGCAACGATTGAAAAGGTGGATTTCTTTTTTTTTTTTTTTTTAATCCTGCTGCGGGGGATGCTCGATCGGTTCGAATCCCTGATTGTCACCTGTCAGTGTGGGGAAGCGTTCCAGAGAGTCCCGACCTTCATTGCGGTGTGGAGCGCAGAGCACTGCGGCTGTCCGCGGACACCTGACTGATCACATCCGAACGGCACCGAATCGCTTTAGTGACGTGTTCCAATTTACAGCAAACAAACACCCTTCCACCTGAGGCGGAGGAACCATCTATAAAATATGTGGGGGGCGACCGTGGCCTTCTCCACCAAAAAGTGACATTTCATACAAAACAAAACTGTGTGTGTGTGTATATATATATATATATATATATATATATATATATATATATATATATATATATAAAGCAAATTGTTAATGGGGGGGGGGGGTGGAAGAAATACATTCCAGTTTCTTCAAGGTTTTTACTTGACACACACGGATTTATTTATTTATTGTATTAATTTTTGGCAGCATGATTATTTTGTGCTAGGGTATCAAAATTAGAAGGAAGTCTTTTTTTTCTAAATATATATACATTATAAGGCACTATAATGACTTTATTTATTACTTTAATATAAAAATCATATATTCAAAGTGTTTTAACATGAACAAGTTGCGCATACCATAATTAAATGCCAAACAAATTAAACACGAATCAGTGCAAAATTACAAAACTCATTATCTTCTTCTTCTTTTTGCTGCTCCCATTAGGGGGCGCTACAGCAGATCACCATTTCTATCTCAGCCTGTCATCCCAAGTACATTTTAAGTGGGGAGAACATGCATGTTAATTTACACATATACATAACAGATGAGGAAAAATGTTGGGGGGGGTGGTGTTCCTCTGCCCCCCTTCTTTCCTCTGTTCATGTATTTTAATTATAATGGGTTTGCTTCCATTGATTACACATTGCTAAAGGAATAACAGAATAATTAATGTATAATTAAAACTATATCATTGCAAAACATTAGATTTATGTCAGTCTTATAAGAAAGAGAGACATAAATGTGCATTTAAATGTGATATTTTTGATCATTTGTGAATCGCTTCAGGATTAAATGGTAATTCATTTCAAAATATACTAAAGTAATAATTAGTTATATGCAAACAAATGTACAGTGATAAAGCATTTGCTGTGAACATATAAAATCCTAAACTGAGTTATTCTTTTGAAAAATATGACTGCAACACTGATGCTGCATTCACTGTCTCATAATTATTGGAATTTTAGGTTTTATGGTAATAAACTGAAGTTTGCCAGTAAATTTAATGCCATAAAAACAAGAGTTGCTATGTATTATTTCAAAGTTGGTGGAAGAAAGTGAAGAATGTCTGCCTTTTATTTGGGTTATTCTTTTGTTCCTCGCCAAAATTATCCAATGAAAAACTACAGGTGGTTTCTTGATGTTCCTTCACCTGCACAAACAAGAGGTTTTCTGCCTTTTTGTAATCTGCATGCATTATATGCACTTGCTGAAGTTAATATTTTACATACACTTTTGGCAGCATAAGAAATAAGATGTCATGATGTTAAAAGTGTATTATACATCAAATACTGAAAATGCACTGTTGAAATTGAGGAAAAAACTTATACTGGTTTCAAGTTTGTGTTCTTTCTGTGTTTATGCAGTTATTTATAATCCAAACATGCAGCACTGATTACAAATAACGTATATTTCGCAGTGTTATACTAAATCCGATTTTTCATCCAAAAATATCTATGTGGTGTTGATGCTTCTAACTTGTGATCCTGGTGATTTTATTTTATTCCGATATTCAAGTCATACGATACGTACTTGACTGTAGTATTAAGAGAAGGTTTGAGAAGTAAGTTCCAGTTCTCCGACAGTTATAAACACAGCACCATTTTACGCTGCGTGACGTCATCACGCTGCTGGTGTTTGTTTTCCGCGCCGCGCCAGAGATGGAAACATCATCGAGCAGCAGGAAAACGGACGAACTAATGACGGATGAGGGAATGGAAGCGGACGATTCTGGACTCAGGTCTGACAGGGTTTCGGTTAATGTTTAGTCTGTCGCACAGCTCATGTCGTTTCCCTGAGCGACTGTCTTTATTTAGTTATTGCAGCTAGCTGCTAGCATCCACGTCCCCGCGCTTTGTGTTCCAGCGCGAACAAAAGCGACCTGATTAAAGACACTTAACGAGATAAAATGTCTTTTAGCAAGTCCTTTACACCTGGTTAGAGATGAGATCCAAATAAGTGTATGCTTTATTATGAATATGTCGATTATTTTAGCAATTTAACTACAAAGTTGCACGAAATATCACTGTTTTACTGAATCCACAATAAAATCTTCAATGTACAATTTTCGTCTCACTAATTAAAATAAAATTAGATGACAGTATTGGACTGGGGTGGCTCTAAATGGTGCTGATTTATGTAGAGGTATAAGAATATGCACAGTAAGCTTTCACTCTGGTCGCACAGCATCCGAGGTGGAGCGCATGTTGATTTGGCACAAGTTTTACGCTGGATGGCCTTCCTGACGCAACTCCACATTACACATATGGAGAAATGTAGCAGGATTGGGGTTTGAATCAGGAGCCTTCTACTCTGAAACCAACCACAAACATTACATTACTACTCTATTAAAAATCACAAAAGAACATAATCAGTGCTGATTAGGGTGCATTTTTATTGGTCGACATAGTTAAGTGTTGTCCATGTTTGGTGAAGAACCTGTGGCCGATGATCAGCCTGTTTGCAAAAAAGCGTGCAGAATCCTCATGCACATTTTCAAGATAATTTCAGAAGTAATTATTGCAAGATGGGAAGTCATATTCACAAGGTAGTAAGCAGTAACACATCACTTTCTATTGAATGAGTCAGTTGTCCTTGCCCATGAATACCGGTACTTAAAGACCTGTTCAGGCCAGGGTTTGTAATCTGGTTTCAGCGGGATTTGGGCCAAATCCCTGAGAGACTTTTTTTTTTTCTAAATCTGTATGGCGGCAGTCGGCTTTAAGACAGACTGTTGAGCAGGATTTGACACTGTCTGAACGCAACTCCGGCTTGAATCCGGCTAGCTCTGAACCATGGCCTCAAACTACGCCCGTGCGGCCGCAGTGTCTTCTCCAGTAAAGCACTCAAAGCAAGCAACCTTCTTTCTCTGCAGCGCTTTATCACCACACACAAACGCGCACACACCTACACTCTTGTAGATGTCGGCACCAGAAAATCATCACAGGATGTTAGAGCAGAATTTATGTCATCTTCATTAACAGACTGCAGGTTAATGATGTGACCTTAAGAAGATAAGTTTTGGTGAAGTTATGAATTAATTCCTTTCTGAAATGTCACACAAATTCTTGTTTACATATTTGAAGCCAGGTGACTCTCTGCACTTAAATAATCCATTAAGCTGTTTGCTATTCCCAGTCATTAAAGATAAAACACAGCCAGTTTGTCCTACTCGCTGCAGCAAGCAGAAACACCCCATGCAAGCACACAGCTTGGATTTGAACTGTATTGAGCTTGGACATGTGTAAATGATGAGCCAGATTTGAAAGAAAGGTCTAAACACTAGCCAGCTAGAAAGCAGTCTGGATTGAATCTGGTTCAAGCAAGAATACTAACCCCGGTCTGAATGTGTCCAAAAAGTCACAGCTGAGTGGACATAAATCCTTAAAATCTGCCCTTTAGGCTAATCCTGTCAACCACACCCCTTAATGAAAGGATTTATTCAAATCTGTACCATAATGTGGAGGCATAGTGTAAACTCTACCAGCCAAGTGATGACAGCCTTACTCATGCGAACGGCGACCCCGCTCTGCCATGCTGTGCCCGGGCAGCGGTGTGATTTCCTGGGGAGGGTTGGCAAGTTCTCCCTCCCTCCCTCTTATCCACACCAAGAGTAGAGAACTTCACTGAGGAGAGCAGAGTTCACGGAGATGGAGCAGAGCAAACGGTCTCTCTCTTCTCTCTCTTCAGGACAGCAGTGTATCTACAGGTCCTCAGAAACCTTGAAAATATGGCATTCTTTAATCGACTGTTGCCTTTTCTGTCCATTTGTAGTCTCACATCTTTGATCAGCTATGTGTGGTCAGAAACAGGCAGTATTTGATGGAATAATTTATTTATTCTTGTTTCTAAACTGTCTTAAATTCCAGTTACATTGAGTTTCCCTGGACTTGTAGATGCTTGAGAGTAAGTGGAATGCCCGTGTTGAGCACCAGCATGGGGCCGCCTGTGAGCGTACAAGGCATCTCTGATGGCTACCAGCTGAAGCTAAAATTAATCAAGAGATACATGACTTGAAAATAATTGTTGACATCATTCATCAAGCAAAAATGTAAATTGTTCTTTGGTTCCAGTTTTTCATGTGTGGATTTGTCAGTTTTTCCTTTTGGTTTGGACTGTTGGTTGTATAAAATGAGATTTCAAGATGTCTCCTCAGACTTAAGGATTTCTGATTTAATTTTTTTTTATATTTTCTGAATTTTGTAGAAGAGCTAAATGATTAATAATTAAACATTGATAAATACTTGATACATCCTTACAGCCAGCACATGTCAGGTCTTGACATTGTATATGGGCAAACAAAGTGCTGTGTCAGATAAGTAGTCAGCACTTACACAGTAAAGCAAGTGGGGGAAAAAAATCCTTAATGTTAACCTGTTATGTCATGTGGGAAACTCCAATCTAGAGGATCACCCTAGGCTGAAATATTTGAGCTAAAGCACCTGTTCTTCGTTTAAACTCAAACTGAAAGCAAGTCTCTACAAGTTGATATAAATTAATTAAAAATAGAAAAGCCAAGATGTTTGCTTGCATAAGTAACAGGACGCTTTGGTATAATACCTGTAAATAATTAGTTTTGTTGCCAGTTTTCTTCAGACAAGTCAGGGGATGGCTACATGAACATTTCCAAGTCACTGAATATGTGTTGGACTTTATTTACATTGGTTATGAAGAAATACAGATAGTATGACACTCTATGGTAAATCTGACAGTTCTCAAAAACTAATTGACTGTGCAAGAAGGAGAAGAGTGAGGAAAGACACCCAGACAATCCAGAAGAAGTTACAAGCTTCTGTGGCTGTGATTAGAGAAATTGTGCACAGTGCAATTTTTGCATTTTGTATCCCGTTATACAGCTTCACGATGAAGTGGTACAAAGGAGGATTTTCGTAAAAAAGAAGACCTGAAAGTTCAACTACAGGTTGCCAGAAGGTACATCTGAGATGCAAGCTGAGATTTGATGTTTTGGTGAAAGAAAATCCTGAAAGAAAACGCTTCAAAACAGCCTATTTCTCAATAAATCCAATATGTTAGTCATATATTTAGTAAAAGTTAGCGAGAAATAAACACATCCAATTCTAAAAACACTGTTTTTGAAACCAGATGAGGCCTCTGAAGTGATTTACAAGACATCTCATGGATGTTAGCATGCACGCCCCATGTACGCGCATCGTCTGAGGTCAAGGGTCATTTCCGTTACATGTGTATATCCTGAAAATGCTGTTAAAAGGAAAATAAAAATATTTCTTATGGAATTCCCCCCAGGTAAATATTTTTAATTCAGTTCAATTTAATTAGCTTATAATGCACCAAATCACAACAAAAGTCATCTCAAGGCGCCTCTCTCGGAACAATTCAACATAAAATTTAAATAAATAATTAAAAATCAATAAAAAAAAATTCAAATACATAAATAAAAACAGAAGTAAAAGAATAAAACAGATGAAAAATAAAAAATGTTCTCAAGAAAGAGAATAAAAATGGGTTTTCAGTCTTGACTTAAAAACGTCCACAGACTCCGACTACCTCACAGTCGCAGGAAGACTGTTCCACAGGGTGGGTGCACGATGAGAAAAGGCTCTTTGACCTGCTGACTTCTTCACCCTGGGAACCCAGAGAGCCTCCGCATTGTGCGACTGCAAAGCCCGAGCCGGCAAGTAAAGTTCCACCAGATCAACCAGATAAGATGGCGCCAGTCCATGAACAACTTTAAAAGTCAACAACAAAACCTTAAAATCTGCTCTCACAGAGACAGGGAGCCAGTGGAAAGATTCCAAAATGGGTGTGATATGTTCAGACCTTCTGCTACGATTCAAAAGTCTGGCGGTAGAGTTCTAAACCAGCTGAAGACCCCTAATGCTGGACTGCGGTAACCCTGAAAGTAGAACATTACAATAATTTAGTCAAGAAGAAACAAAAGCATGAATCAGGGTTTCAGCATCAGCCATAGACAGGATGGGTCAGATCCTCGCTATATTTCGCAGATGTAAAAAAGCAGTCCTAGAGACATCCTTGATGTGGAGGTCAAAAGACATCGTGGGATCAGAAATTACTCCAAGGTTCCTCACTTTGTCCGTATGATGTATAACACACAAACCCAGGCCGAGCACCAGCTGGTCAAACTGATGCCGATGTCTCGCTGGACCAACTAAATTTGTCAGTTTTGTGAAATTGGAAAGACCGTATAGCTTTAATAAAGACTTTTATGAAACTTCATGGAAATTGTGTACATGAGCATTGTTAGTTTTGACTGAGAAAGTGGGTATACACCTCCCCCCAACCCAATTTTTATTTTTAATGTGAGATGTGTGTGTGTGTGTGTATATATATATATATATATATATATATATATATATATATATATATATATATCTACACACATGAGGGTAGGCTGAAAAGTTCTAAGGCTCACCAAGAAGGAGAAAATCCATTTCAATAGAACTTGGCATGCATTAAGTTCAACTCTTCTGATGATTAACTGTGTTATTTTCTTCCAGGTTGTGAGGTAGTTTGTGGTTCATAGCCAAGTTTGAAAGTTCGTGGTAGAGGGAATCGGCAAAAATGGACAAAATCTGGCATCGCGGTGTGATTAAATACCTGCATAAGAAGGGGTTAAAGCCCAAGGACATTCATGCGGATATGGTTGCTACATTATGGGATGAAGCTCCCTCCATATCTACAGTGCAGAAGTGGCAGCTGAATTTAAGAGGGGCAGAGAGAGCCTTGAAGACGACCCATGGTCTGGGCGGCCTGCAAGGCTCTCTCTGCCCCTGTCTGATGGACGACAGACGATCGACGATTAATCAGCTAGCAGATGCTGTGGGAATATATCGTCAGAGAATTGAACACATTCTGCATGAAGAACTTGGAATGTCAAAGGTGTTAGCTCGGTGGGTGCCACGTCTTCTGTACATGTAAACATGTAAATTTCCACAGTCATTGATGATATGGGGCTGCATGTCAGGTAAAGGCACTGGGGAGATGGCTGTCATTACATCATCAATAAATGCACAAGTTTATGTTGATACTTTGGACAATTGAAAGGATGTTTGGGGATGATGAAATCATTTTTCAAGATGATAATGCATCTTGCCATAGAGCAAAAACTGCAAAAACATTCCTTGCAAAAAGACACATAGGGTCAGTGTCAATGAGCAGATCTGATTTGATGCAGGTGTTAATTTGGGGGATGAAAATTTACAGGGTGATTCCATAATTTTTTCCTCAGAATTGAGTGATTCCATATTTTTTTCCTCTGCTTGGTCTAAAAAAGTAACCGTTACTGACTGCCACAATCTTTTTTTCTTGATTTCTTATAGTGTTTCTTAAAGCCAGAAAGTTGCCATTTGAAATGACTTTAGTTTTGTGTCATGTCTGTGATCTGCTTTTTTTTCTACAAAATTAAACAACTGAATGAACATCCTCTGAGGCCGGTGATTCCATAATTTTTGCCAGGGGTTGTATTTTGACTCTCAAGATGAAAGCTTCTATGCCAAGGGAATCGAAGCACTCAAGCACTGCTGGAAGAAGTGTGTGGAGTTACAGGGAGACTATGTAGAAAAATAACTGAATTTGTTCAATTCGACAACTGCATCATAGTCAGCCTTAGAACTTTTCAGCCTACCCTCGTGTGTGTGTGTGTATGTATGTATGTATGTATATATATATATATATATATATATACATACACACTCAACAAAAATATAAACGCAACACTTTTGGTTTTGCTCCCATTTTGTATGAGATGAACTCAAAGATCTCAAACTTTTTCCACATACACAATATCACCATTTCCCTCAAATATTGTTCACAAACCAGTCTAAATCTGTGATAGTGAGCACCTCACAGGTGTGCCATACCAAGATGCTGATTAGACACCATGATTAGTGCACAGGTGTGCCTTAGACTGCCCACAATAAAAGGCCATTCTGAAAGGTGCAGTTTTGTTTTATTGGGGGGGGATACAGTCAGTATCTGGTGTGACCACCATTTGCCTCATGCAGTGCAACACATCTCCTTCGCATAGAGTTGATCAGGTTGTCAATTGTGGCCTGTGGAATGTTGGTCCACTCCTCTTCAATGGCTGTGCGAAGTTGCTGGATATTGGCAGGAACTGGTACACGCTGTCGTATACGCCGGTCCAGAGCATCCCAAACGTGCTCAATGGGTGACATGTCCGGTGAGTATGCCGGCCATGTAAGAACTGGGACATTTTCAGCTTCCAAGAATTGGGTACAGATCCTTGCAACATGGGGCCGTGCATTATCCTGCTGCAACATGAGGTGATGTTCTTGGATATATGGCACAACAATGGGCCTCAGGATCTCATCATGGTATCTCTGTGCATTCAAAATGCCATCAATAAAATGCACCTGTGTTCTTCATCCATAACAGACGCCTGCCCATACCATAACCCCACCGCCACCATGGGCCACTCGATCCACAACATTGACATCAGAAAACCGCTCACCCACACGACGCCACACACGCTGTCTGCCATCTGCCCTGAACAGTGTCAACCGGGATTCATCCGTGAAGAGAACACCTCTCCAACGTGCCAAACGCCAGTGAATGTGAGCATTTGCCCACTCAAGTCGGTTACGATGACAAACTGGAGTCAGGACGAGACCCCGATGAGGACGACGAGCATGCAGATGAGCTTCCCTGAGATGGTTTCTGACAGTTTGTGCAGAAATTCTTTGGTTATGCAAACCAATTGTTTCAGCAGCTGTCCGAGTGGCTGGTCTCAGATGATCTTGGAGGTGAACATGCTGATGTGGAGGTCCTGGGCTGGTGTGGTTACACGTGGTCTGCGGTTGTGAGGCTGGTTGGATGTACTGCCAAATTCTCTGAAACGCCTTTGGAGACGGCTTATGGTAGAGAAATGAACATTCAATACACGAGCAACAGCTCTGGTTGACATTCCTGCTGTCAGCATGCCAATTGCACGCTCCCTCAAATCTTGCGACATCTGTGGCATTGTGCTGTGTGATAAAACTGCACCTTTCAGAGTGGCCTTTTATTGTGGGCAGTCTAAGGCACACCTGTGCACTAATCATGGTGTCTAATCAGCATCTTGATATGGCACACCTGTGAGGTGGGATGGATTATCTCAGCAAAGGAGAAGTGCTCACTATCACAGATTTAGACTGGTTTGTGAACAATATTTGAGGGAAATGGTGATATTGTGTATGTGGAAAAAGTTTTAGATCTTTGAGTTCATCTCATACAAAATGGGAGCAAAACCAAAAGTGTTGCGTTTATATTTTTGAGTGTGAGTGTGTGTGTGTGTGTGTATGTATATATATATATATATATATATATATATATATATATATATGTATATATGTGTGTGTGTGTGTGTGTGTATATAATTAATGTTGTGAGATATGACAAATTACCGCTGATGTCTTATCTCGATTTTCTGCTCTCTTTTTTTTTTCTTTTTTTAAAATTTCATAGTTGATTTTGTTTTGTCCATCGTTATGAAAAGGCAATATAAGAAAACATAGAAGAAAACCTTCTGTGTTTCTCGTCTCCACATTGATCTCTCTACCCAGACTTAATGTCCTCCTTGCGTGTGATGGAGGACATTCGCCTCTTCCATTTTCACTTGAAGGCATCATTCTTCATTCATCCTCAGGGTAAATGGGATTCTTCTCACTAATAAATAAATCTCCACTGTTATACTTCCACAATATGTTCAAGGAGGTTCATTTTCTACCAGATTGACTGATCGCCTTCTTACACCCCTCTGTCAGAACAAGGAGAATTTAAAAATGATGCAGATCTGTTTCTTTTTGATCTGGTCTTTTGTATTATGTTACACTGAAAAACTGTCTTTCATAAGCCATTTTTTAAAACATTTTTATTATATAAATTCATTCAGATTTCTGTCTGCATTCTGTTCATTTTTTTCTCCCCTATTGTGCCCTGTGACAGACTGGAGTCCTGCCCAGGGTGCACCCCGCCTCACACCCTGTGACTGCTGGGATAGGCTCCAGCTCCCTCATGACCCTTAACTGGAGTAAAAAGGTTATAGAAAATGGCTGGATGTTGAACTAGTGTGTGTTTCTTTGCAAAATGTTTTTTTTTTGGGGGGGGGGGACCCATGATTGGCTGGATTATTCAATTAGAAGTCACGTATGTAATGTATCAGAGGGTATTTCTGCTGAAGTGATCAATGTTGGTCTGAATCACTTTTCTTATGTAGATTTCAGTAGTAACTGAAGTGCAGCATGTGGAATCCCGAGTTGTTGGAGAAAAGTCTGCTGGACTCTTCTTGGAATCTTGTTTTCTGAACTTGCAGTGGGAGTGGAGATGATTCTCTGAGTGGCCTGCCAAGCCATGTCCCTCAGTGCCCTTTGACCCCTGCGATATCACCACAAAAACAGACCACGAGCCAGTCAAAGGCAGAGCCTCCGCTGCTCAGGACGAGTAAAAAGACCATCTATACCGCTGGCAGACCGCCGTGGTACAACGTCACTGGGACCACGTTCAAAGAGGCCTTCGTCATTGGTGAGCAAACAGGAACCGGCCTTTCCAGCAAACAAACCAGACCCCTGACGTAATGTAATTCTGGACTAAAAAGTTTGAAATTCAATTTTCCTCAAATGTCACACTTGATGTTCACAAACAATACATGTGTTAAGTCAGGGAGAACGTCTACTTCATTTCAGTTGAAAGTTGCTTAAAATAATACATTTGTTTCAGTTTAATTTTTTTGGTGGGGTGGACAAGTGGTTAGTGCACTTGGTTTCAGTGTGGAAGCTTCCTGGTTCAAATCTTACCTCTGCCACATTTCTCCATGTACTGTGGAGTTGCATCAGGAAGGTCATCCGGTGTAAAACTTGTGCCAATTCAACATGCAGATCGGCTTCAGCTTTGCTGTGGAGAGGAACTGAAGGGACTTAACATTTGTTTCAGTTTTACTTTACTGGTTCTGCAAGTTTTTCAGTGATTTAGAGGATTACATTCATAAAGTTGACAACCCCTGAAAACAGGATGTAACAATCAAAGAAATCATTAATTTTACAAACTTAGATGTGTTTTGGGTTCGATGTCATTCTGGTTTTAATTGGTCACCCAACTACTGTATATAACTTTTTCTAATCTTGTAACTAATTCAATTGTGAAAGTTTTAAATTCTAATCTCATTTTCAACATTTCACCCAGTGAGTCAAAACTTCACACATTCTTGAGAAATGTTGGTTACTCAGAATGCAAAAGATGAATAACCACGCCCTCTTTTATCCGGGTCAGGCTCTGTCCTACTCAGTCATCCCTCATAGTTTCTTTGTAGAGGAATTTCTGGAAACTTTTGAAAGCATAGAGCTGCTCGTGACTGTCCCTTTGTAAACATGGGGCGGGTCAGTGCCTTCACAGGTTGGGAATTACATGCACTTCATGTGAATTCATAGCTGGTCCATTTAATTAATTAATTTAATTTATATAGCGCCAAATCACAGCGAAGTTGCCTCAAGGCGTTTCACACAAGTAAGGACTAACCTTACCAAACCCCAGAGCAAGACCACAGGTGACAGTGGTAAGAAAAACTCCCTCTGATGATTTGAGGAAGAAATCTCAAGCAGACCAGACTCAACGGGGCGACCCTCTGCTTGTGTCATGCTACAGACACAATTGACAAGATGAATATACAGGAAATTTTGGGAAAAATTTTGTCCAGCTATGTAAACAAAGAACAGAACAGCTCATATTACAGCAGACGCAGAGGGAATGTTGCTTCATTCTCTCTGCAGGTTACCTTTAAGCTAAGACATCTTTATGTATAAACAAAGTAGCGTGAAATCTGAAACTGAACTATCTTTTGTGTGACTCAGATAGTCCGGCGGCTAAGGGACAAATTTTAGGGGAATCATGCACTTTTTTACAAAAGTGCCAAAACTTTATCAGAGGTACTTTATAGTGTCCTGAAGTATATAAGATTTGGAGACATTGAATCCATAAATGTCTACACTCTAAAAACTTGGGTTTAAGAGAATAACCATTTTCAGCCTTCTACAGCACATAATTCATGACAAACTCTTATCCAAATGTCTATTTAAGTTTATAATATAAACTTGAAGGTTATGAATAATGTATTAAGGCTAAGTAGGGATGCTTCGAATGTACTTCAGTGTGCTTACACTCTTACAAAAAGCGTTAATCTAGGGAAAGTGACTAAATATTGTCTAACTCGTTGTGAATATCAATATACCTATGCATTATAGCTGTTTGCAAGCATAGGGCAAAGGAAAGATGATACTCATGCACTCTAACATATTTACACTCTAAAATAACAGTGTTTGAACAGAAAGAAATGCTTTTTTATTAATTTCAAGAAATCAATTTTGTTTTTATGGCCATAACCATTTAGTTTACAATTTAAAACACTCAGTTTACCGTATGCTATATCTTCCATAACATAAAATCATGACTCTATATTTAATTTAATTAAAGTGACTGAAAGCTGTTTACATGCATAGAAAAAGAAAGTATGCTACAAATGCACTTAAACATAGTTTACACTCTTAAAAATAATGGTAAATTAATGTTAAAATTTAAGAGCACTGTAGTTCTGTAACAGTTACTTCTATAACTTAGATTCTGCATGACTATTTATGTTCAAATCCAGTAACACAAAAACTGTAGCACACTACTAGAAAGAGTAAACATTTAAACATCTTCACCACCATCATTATGTTGTTTTGTTGCAGTTTTTATAGATGTTGTTGTTGTTGTTGTTATCATTATTATTTTATGTTATTGGTATTAAGACGATTATCACCATATTTTGTAACTGAAAACATTGTAAATACCTGGTTGGCAAACTTCCTAGATATGCACAAATGTGTCATGAATATTTTTAATGAACTACTCTCTACAGCTTTCATGCTAGGAAGATCACAGTGACCTAATTTTATGTCTCAGAGGTAGAGGCCTGTTAAAGATACCTGCAGGCCTGAAATGAGTCCTGTACCTCTTTCCATTTTGAAACATACCACCCTGCTAATGTATAAGGATGTACGACGACGTATGACGCCACACAACAGACGATACACGATCACATAAGCTCAGTATAGCTTTGCACTAGTTGCAGTAGCCATTCTCTACAGCTTAACAATGTCCAATCTTGATCACTGGCCCCCTACATAATAACCATATGATCGTATTGTCATATGAATAGCAAAATATACACTGTATTATAACCATGCAAACACCCTTTAAAAAAAAAAGCAGGATACAGGGCTAAAATCAAATGTCTCCCACTTTGACATGACTTAATATAACCTAAAGAGTCCCTGGACAAAGTTTGGCGCTTTTGTAAAAAAGTGCACGATTTTATCCCTTAACTGCTGGACTAAGAAGTAACCCGGCTTTAGTGCTGTAATGCACAAAATGTATTTACATGCTTGTAAATGACATTTTAAAGCCTCGAGTTTAAGAGTTTCTGATGCTTCCCTGTGGGGTTTTTTAATGATCAGCTGCCATCTTGCTGATTAGCACCGTAAGCATCTTGCTCAGAATGAGTCCCAGTTGCAGAAAGAGAGATGCAGCCGTTTGCTGTAAATGGGAATAGATGGAGGGCGAAGTTGGCTTTGTATTTTTGGTACACAGGCAGTTTTTGTTGTTGACGAACTGCAGTAGACCATTGAACTCGACACCCCAGTGTACTTTTAATGCATCGCTTTAACTGTGAGGGGAAACCCCAGTCTGGATCAAAGGTGGGTGGAAGACAACTAACAGTAAAATATTACAAAGCGTAGGGTTTGTAACTGATGCTCTGTGCAGTGTAACGTGGAGGGAGATGACAATGAGATGCACCGATAAGTGATTCCAGTGAGAATTCAGGAAAATTGGAGGCGAGGCCAGAAAAGTGCTCGTTTTATTGCTGAAAGAAACAGCAGCTTTATTTGCTGAAAAAAAAAAAAAAGAGTTCAGTGAATTTGCTATCTTATGGTGAAATTGATATGGAACACAGTAAAAAGGTTTCTTTTTAAGAGCTCAGCTTTCCAAGTCAGAAGCAGTATTTCTCTACTGTCTCCAAAGCCATAAGGAGGAGCACAACACCATTTTCCAGTCAGCAGTTTTAACTGTGATGGGTCTTATCTGAGCAAAAAGCGTCTCCAACACTCCGCCAGGCGTTCTTTAGCTGCGTAGGCTATTTCCTTTATTCCATGCGTGCAAACATTTCCAGCAAATTCTGCGAGTTTTCCTCAAGCTCAGGTCCTCTACCAGAGTCCTGGGAGTTTGACGGATCGGTGCAGCTGTTCATAGGACTGCACTGTTCTGGACACAGACCTCTTTTTTTAATCAATATCTTTTTATTGTTTTTTTCAAATTTAGAAAATAACAAACACAAACAAAACTGTACAAAGAATAAAGAAATCCCTCCCCTCCCGCCCTGTGCTATACCGGTTCAAGAAACATACCATATTCCATC
Source organism: Thalassophryne amazonica (assembly GCF_902500255.1). NCBI lineage: Eukaryota > Metazoa > Chordata > Actinopteri > Batrachoidiformes > Batrachoididae > Thalassophryne > Thalassophryne amazonica. Next base: position 5,142,256 of record NC_047123.1, on the reverse strand, counting down.
TGGTACAAAATCATAATAAAAGGATTTGCATACAAACTACAGAATTGAACAATTTAGATCAGATTTTTAGCAGACACGCTGTCAAAATAAAAAAATAAAAGGCATTGCTTTGGAATTTCCCAGAGGAACCTTTAAGTACGTATATCTTATTTTTTCTAAATTTATATGTGCCATTACATCTTTCATCCAATGAGCGAATGTTGGAGGCCACGCATCCTTCCATTTGAACAAAATTAATCTACGAGCCAATAAAGAATAAAAAGCAATCATTTTTTTTCTTGGTTTCTGTTCAAAATAGATTTCCGGGATGCTACCCCAAACAAAGCAATCTGAGGACAAGGGTACACAGTTTTTCTGCAGATACTGGAAGAGGCCTCAAAAATGGAATGCCAGTATCCACAAAGTTTGGGGCAGGTCCAAAACATGTGCACAAGTGTAGCAGGTGTTTGTTTGCAACGATCACATGATGGGTCCAAATCTGGTTTGGAAACTTGTCTTTAGACCAGTGCAGACGGTGCACAACTTTGAATTGGACCACCACATGTCTGAGTGAGACCGAAGATGAATGAATGTTACGTATCACCTTTTGCCACACAGAGTCCGATATAGTCTTATTCAAGTCCATTTCCCATTTCCGCTTAAGGTCCTCCAGATTGGTCTCATGATGTAAGGTATAAATCCTACTCAGAAGCTTTTTAGAGTCAGTTTGATAATCCCTGGACACAGACCTCTGATGTTGTGGCTGGAATCTGCTGATTGCGTGTCAGTGTGGGGATCACATTCGTGCAAGGGTCAAGATTTGTGTGGTGGACACGGTGGGATCACTTTAGCCCGCTCTCCTTCCTCTGGAAATGCAGATCTGTCTTAAAATCCTGAGTGACTTCTCTTATCAGGTGCTGGAAGTGCAACTTGCAGATCAGCAGCTCTGTGGACTTCTGGTAGTGACGGATCTCCCGCAGAGCCATGGTACTGGTTCTGTAACAGTGCGGATTCTTCACGCCGCCTGTAGGTGTAGCGCTTCATAGCCGGCTGCTTTCTGGACGCTTTTCCACCAGTTGATTTTCGGACGGTCTGCTTGGTTCTTGTCATATTTGCAGAGCAACAGCTTTCTTCTCAAAGCGGACACACTTGACCATAACACACACGTTGCAGTTGCGGGCGGTAATGGTCTGAAATTCAGCAGGAGCGTGGTGGGCAGGAACAGCTGCGGGATGAAGAAGAAAGTAGTCCCACACAGGGCTGTACTTTACATTTCTCTAGCTGAAAAAATGTGCCCCACCTCAGAGCAATGCAAGGTCCCTCCACAAATCTGTGTCTGGCACCAGGACTGACCAGGCTCCAGCTGCATCATGGGATAGCATTGTGTAGTCCATTTGCACACTGTGGAGGTCGTAGATCATCCGTGTGCCAGTTGACAGCTACTAAATGCCTAATATGCATTCAGACACCCTGTAGATTGTGGCACTGTGCTTTTTGTCTTCTATATAATATACCAGTTTGAGTCTTTGGCCGTAACCATGGTGTTGTGTTTTTATCTATTTCCCTTTTGTAGGTCTGTGTGGAGGAAGTGCTTCTGGGAAAACTACTGTAGCCAATAAGATCATTGAGGCATTAGATGTTCCCTGGGTGGTTCTACTCTCCATGGACTCTTTTTACAAGGTGAGAACTCGGCTCAGTGAACTCATAAGACTTTACCTTTGCTTCACGTGTGCCAGTTATCACAGGGATATGAGATTGATAATTAATCCAGATCAAAATCTAGATCTGAGGCTTTGGTAGATGCATGAGTGAGTTTCCTTCAGATTAATTATTGCCTGGTGTTCACATTATGCAGTTGCATATAAAGTTGTGAGTAAGGTGTGTGACTGCAGCTGTAGGTGAAATGTAATTTTTAAATAGCTCTGGGGCATTTTGTGATGAATAGGTTTAGGAGTGATGATGAATTTTTGTGTGTCTTGTGAGCTGAGCCCAAGTGGATTAATGAAACTTGAGTGAATTGGTCATTGTACAAGTGTGACACGTTTTGTGCAGGAGCTCACACAGCTGATGTCTACAAGTTTATGAAGAGGCAGAAGTAGTTCAGGTTTCTTCATCAACCTGATGGGGTGAAAATTTAAGTATGCTGCATCTCTGGAATTGTTTCCTGTTATTCTCTTGTTAGACCACACACTCACCTTGAGAAGGAGGCGTAGCCCTTCTCTAAAAGAACTTCAAAGCAGGTGGTTTCTTACTGGTTTTGGCTGGCTGTCACTGGTAGAATGCACAAATCTTATCAGTGACGCCATGTGACCTGTATCATTTACTGATGGCAAAAGAATAGTTGTTTAAAAAGTTCCCAATAATTTTACTCTACTAGTTGACTTGGTCGGTTTGGTTCAGTAATGTTGAAAAGTGAAAATTACAACTTTATTGTCAGTCATTGGTTAATTTCCACTTATGGTACGGTCTGTGCAGTCTTACAGCCCCTAATCAGGGGGAAAAAAGGTTAAGGCGAATGCAAAAAAAAAAAAAAAAAAAAAAAAAAAAAAAAAAAAAAAAAAAGGAAGCTTTTTTTTTAATTTATTTTGACTTTGATTTTAATGCAGACATTTTGCATACAATATTTCATAATATATATGTGGTCACTTTCTTTTCATTTAATATACATCCATTCCTGCTTTTTAGGCCTGTAACACATTCCAAAAATAAATTGAGATGGGGCAGTTTTGGGGTCAGTAATGGAAAAAATATTATGCGATGATATGTCAAACAGGTGATGGCAACATTTGGTTGTAATCATGATTTGGTGTGAACAAAAGGCTCTGAGGAACAAAGATGAGCAGAGGATTTCGAGTTTGTCAAGAAATGCATGAGAAAATTTGTTAAAAACAATGTTCCTTGAAGAAAGCTTGGAAGATATTTGCATATTTCTCCCTCTACAGTGCAGAATATGATTTAACATTTCAAAGAATCTTGGAGGAAATTCAGTGTGTAAAGGGTGCAACCCTAAGATGAACACCCATGATCTCTGATTCTTGAGATTCTCTGTTTGAAGAACTATCATTCATCAATAGCTGATATAACCACATAACCACAAAAGAGTGATACAAAGTGGTTAATCCTTTACTGTCTATACTTTTTTTTTGAATGTGTTGTACACCTTAAATGTAGGAATGGATGAATATAACAAATAAAGATGATCACACAAAACATGAAATATCCTGGGTTCATGCTGTCTGCAGTGAAATGGAAGTCAGAGTAAATGTTATTTATTTTTCTCCCATCATTTTCCATAGTGTCCATATTTTTTGATTGGGGTTGTATAAAACTGGAGGAACCATCTGGAGTAGTTAATGATTACAGTCTAGTTAAAAAAAAATACTAGTGAATGTTCATATGCCATACATGGCTGATCATATTTTGGGAGTGGCTTTTTGTAAAATATTGCTACCATATGTGGTCCCTTCAGAGCATAAAAGTTTGCTATTAATTTGAAGGTGTTAATCTGTGAAGAGACACGTTAAGTTATGAAAACATCTAGTTTCTACTTTTTGTAACCTCATATTCTGTTGACGACTATTGATTAAGGAAGAAGTTTTGATTCTGTCTGTCCTCCACACATAAAATTGGATCAAGTGACACATCGTGAGAGCAGAAAATGAATGGCACCTTTCAGTAGTGAAGTCTGCTGTCAATTCAATCCATCACCTGTGTATCATCACCTACATGTCTGAAATTATAAATGAAAGATAATTGACATCTAATTCTAATCATCATCTAATTCAAAGTGTTCAACCTGTTTGGAATCTTGAGGACTTGTGTTTGTATATCTCTGTGTCAGGTGCTGAACAAAGAAGAACAAGAGCTGACAGCAAGAAATGAGTATAACTTTGACCACCCTGATGCCTTTGACTTTGAGCTGCTCATCACCGTCCTCAGGAAGCTGAAGAAAGGTAAAAGCATCAAAGTGCCAGTGTACGACTTCACGTCCCACTGCAGGTGCAAAGAATGGGTAAGACCACTTCACCACCTGTGACTGTCTGACACACTCTGATAGCAACCGAGTGCAAGAGTTCAGATGGAACGTTTATCTGCACACACTGAATTGTGATGAGGTAGTTTTAGTTATGAATTGAGCGTTATGACTAATGAGGTGAAGTTGGACTTCTGCTGCCTGGTTTCTTTGGTGTTACGAGACACAATCTTTCTCTTTACTATACAGTCTTTAGTTGACATTTTAGCTGGTCTCTGCCTGCTGTTACCATTACAATTAAACAAGGAACTGATGCGTCACAAAGAGCTGTCTGATTGATACCACCAGCTGATACAACCAGCTGATTCATCTAGACAGCAGTGCATCACAAAAATACAAATTCTCTCATTCATTTAAAATATATTAAAATCTATGTTCATATCTTGCAGGACACTGAATTGTTTATTTTATTATTAAGTTGGTGAGACTCATTTTTAATGCTTTATTGTTTATCACTTACGTTTCTGAGTTAAAAAAAAAAAAAAAAAGATTAAGAAAATTATGTGATTCATGTGTGCAGGCCCAAGTTAATATAATCTACATGTGAGTCTCTTCACGAGGAGTCGCCAAGAGAAGAAGCCTGCAGAATTTAAATCCTACTTGGTACTGTATAAATTATAAAGTGACCCCACTTAGCTGGCGGCATAGCAGTGACTTGTCTCTTGTCATTGTAATATACGCCCACTCTGCTTGAAAATAAATGGCCGCTTTTTGCTGTACCTCTGTCTCGTATAACTGATGTTACCAAGGGGTGGTGGGGTCCCAGCTGTGCTTGTAAGTATTGTAAACAATGCCTTCAGAGCACCATCTGCTGGACAGACTACATAATGGCACCATTTCCAACAGTGTTTTTTTTATTTTTTATTTTTTCATGGTTTATTTGGTAAAAATAAGTTTTCATATTAGCAAACATAATGCTGATGCGGACCAGTCAGAGTTCAGATTTTGTTGTGAAAATGTATCTTAATGCACTGTCACCAGCTTTTCATGATGTATTGAAACAGTCTTAGAAAAAAATCATTTGCAGTTCCTTGTGGATAGTTAAGGGTTTTCTTCGCCGTTTCGTGTAGCCTGTAAAATGCAGTGAGTGGATTGATGTGTGTAGATAAATGAAGGACTCCATCTTCTGCAGGTTAACAAAATAACTCAATACAAATGCCATCATCTTGTACATCTTCAAATTACAAAGGCATATAATGACTACAAACTGCTTAAAACATCACAAAGTTTGATTTACAAGATCAAAGCCACCTGCTGAACACTGCCACCTGCTGGATACGTAATGGAAATTGGAGCAGTTGTGGTTGAAGTTCCATACATTTAGAAATGATCTAGTTTGTCAGGTTCCTTCATTTTCACTACTGCTTTTTTAAAAATGTTGTTATGATGCAGTTTGGCGTCACTTCATAAAGTGAGTAATTTAATATGTTTTTGCACAAATTTAGACAATAGCTTTGAAAAAGAGGGTCAGACAGGGAGCAGGATGGAGAGGGTTAAGATTGTTTTTGTCCAGACCTTGTGCAGTTAAAATGAGTCATTGTGACTTATCACTGAATGATTTGGTGTGCTGTAATCCGCAAAGATTATGCCTAATGTGCTAATTATTACAGATTAAGCATGCAGGGCATTAGCCAATCTAAGTGCCAGATTGTCTACCAGGAGCACTGTGAGGACTCAGTCGAGCATTGTAGCGCTCTGACAACCGCTCTCTATTTCTTTGCGATGTAATTTCATGGCTGAAAGGTGCAACAGCAGATGGGAAATGGCCTATCATGACTTGTGACTGAGAAATAATTTTATAGGCCTTTTGTAGAATGGTGAATTTAATTAAGTGTGGGTCCCAGGAGAGCCAGTGGCGTTATGGTCCAGCTCGCTGTAAGATGCATCTACCCTTCTACCAGTCAAGTGAAAGAACAGGACGACACATATCACTTTTCTGTCTCTTTCTGTGAAAATCTTGGAGGTCAGTTTCTCTTCGTCTTTCTCAGACACCCACATTTAAATACGTTACGAACCCACTGAGTCGCCTTTTCAGGAATGTGAGCAAATCAATAGTCAATTGATACCACGGAATTAATTTTCTTCTTTTTCTGCACACATTGTTGTCTTCCTCTCTTTCTCTTGCCTTGTTTTTCTTCTCTTGTGCCTTCCCAGAATCAATACTTTAGTGTCCGATTTATTGACTTTAGCACGACTCTGGTCACAGGACAATATTAGGATGGTGAAAAGCTTAAGAGCATTTTCGCTCTGATTGAGAGAGCAATTAATCTTACATACGCACAAACACACACCTTTTGGACTGTGTGTGTTTGCGTAGGGCTGATGATGGTGAGGTGGAGCATATCAAATGATCTATAATCCTGATTGGATGATTGTTTGTTACATCATTTTGATATTTTTCTTCCTTTCTTAAAGAAAACAATATACGGAGCCAATGTTGTGATCTTTGAGGGCATCCTGGCTTTTGCCAACAAGGAGCTGCTGAAGGTAAGAAAAGTGTCAGAATAACTCCTCTGATTGGCTACAGTCTGCTCTTTATTTAAAGCTACAGTGTGTAGGACTTAGTGCCATCTAGTGGTGAAGATGGGAATGACATCATGATCTTCTTTCCCTTCACATTTTTACATTGGTGACAGGGATTCACACAAAACATATAACCCAACATTTTGCAAAAAAAAAAAAAAAGGGCGGGGGGGGGGGGGGGTTCTTAAAGTTGTTAGTCTGTACTACCAACCAGTAGACTGTCTTGGTCTGCTGCTGTGACTTGGTCTGCTGCCACTGTGACCTGGACCTGGATAAGCGGTACAAAATGAGTGAATGAACATTACGGCCTTGATCGTCATGACCCCGTAGTGAGGCTCTACCTCATCCAGAGTCTCATCTGCTTCAGGCTGCAGAGTCTGCAGCTACACACCAACACCAGTGGAGCTCAGGGCCTGTGTGGGACTTACTTCTCTTCTTTACATAAGTTGTTGCTCATCATAAAACATCTACCATCCAATACATTTTGTGTAATGAGTCCACACTTTCACACACCAATTCAGTCATGGGAAGTTAGAGAAAAACTGTGTGCACAACCTTGTTTTTTGTTTGTGGTTTCACATGAGGTCAATTTGTGACTAATTGTAGGAAAAACCATTTTTGAATCTACCCCCACCCCCATTTATTGTAACAGATTTGATTAATGGCGCTGCCAGCTCGTGCACAACCATCAGGCTGATTCATACTGAACCAATTATTTGATCCTGAGAAGAGAAATTAAATCAGCCACCTGCAAATTTATCTCTTTGCTCATGACTGAACAGAGGTACAGTTTGTGCACTTGTACAAATTTCTATGATCTTAGTGCAATTGTAAAACCAAGGTCTGGTTCTGGTTCTGTCCCGGTTCATGGCATGATGTACTTCCTTTGGTGCAACTCGCACCAAAGTGTAACTCGCACCTGTAGAAAAATGCCTCATAAAAGATGTAAAAGACATATATGTCGCACCTTTTTCTGTATGATCAACTCTTTAATTTAAGATTTTTGTACATTGTTGAAGTGTACTTTTTTATGATTGCCATTTATTCTTTTGTTATGGGACTTTATTTTGTTTAGTGCTTTTATTCCTGGGAAGTTCTATGTAAATAGTTATTATAATTACTATTATTAACAACAAACTTGTGATTTGTCAGTGTATAAGTCACAGGGCCTCCAAAGGCAGTAAAAAAAAAAAAAGAATGAACAAACAATATACTCGTATACTCCCCAAAATATGGTCATTTGTAAATCAGTTGTTGATGTAGGGGTGGTCATCAAGTGGTTAGTGCACTTGGTTTCAGTGTGGAAGGTTCCTGGTTCAAACCCCACCCTTGCCACATTTCTGCCACGTAATGTGGAGTTGCGTCAGGTGTAAAACTTTCAACATGCAGATCCACCTCAGATTTTGCTGTGGCAACCCTGAGTGCACACAAGGGAGCAGCCGAAGGGTCTTACTAGGAAGTCAGTCATCAAACTTGAGCTTCTTTTAACAAGTAGTGGTTTTTATCTGATGATAATAATAATAATAATAATTGTATTTGCATAGCAGGTTATCAAGTAGTCATTACAAAATGTTTTACATTGTATCAGTATATGGAATTAAGTGAAAAAACCACAAGTAACCATATGTATGTCTGGTTATTTTAGAAAACTACAGTATCACGCAAAATAATATGAAAATTAAAAACTATCCCTCTTAAAAATCAACTTGCTCATGAATGCACCTACGGATATTTGTGTATGAGGTAACGACCCTGATCGTGAGGAGAAAATTAATTGTGCAGTCTTTATAATGAATATGTTGTAGAACCAAAGGAAATTCACCAGAATAAAAGGGGAGGTTTTTATTTATTTATTTATTTATTTATGACTAAATGATTCTGCAGCGGTGCATCGTCCTCCTCTACCTTTTTATTCAGGCGACACCATGTGTGAGTTGGGGGGGGGGGGTGTGTGAACTGGACCGTGATGATAAGCCGTGCAGTCTCCCCAGAGACCCGCCCTGCTCAGGCTGCTTCACTCACTAACAGCCATTGTCTGTGGTGATTCATGATGTTTTTTTGTCCATCCATGTAACGGGAGTCTGTCCTAGAAGTCTGTCTGATATGCTAATTCGCCGGTTTATGAAGCTGCGCTGCCGCGTGCACACGAATGCAGTCATGATTTGTTTGATGCATTTGGATTATTAGACGTATGCAGAGCTATTAAAATATAGTTATTTTCTATACTGGGATGCACGTTGCTCCTTATGTTTGTTTTATCCGTATTAAAAAGGGAGGACGGCAGCTGTGCCATTTGAAATGACTGAAGAGAAAGACCTTATTTATTGGGACAAAGCAAATGATCTTTACCCGTGTGTGCCATTTAGACGGTGCAGTTTGACTGTAGGCATCGATCAGTTTTCTGAACCTGTTTCATAAAGTTAAGGATCATAGGTAAAGCTGGAGCCTGTCCCACCACTCATTGGGCTAGAGGAGCGGTTCACCCCGGACAAGCACACAAGGACCAGGTCTGAAGTGAACCTGGGACATTCTCGCTGTGGTGCGACAGTGCTAGCTGCTTATCCACCGTGCTGCTCACTGTAATAGGCAGCATGTTACCTAATAATCTTGAGCTACGGCCTTGTTCTCTGAAAAGTCACTCCTTTACCTTTTTCATAGACACATTGCTTGTTCAGCGACATGTAATCTTTCGGTTGTTCAGATTTGCAGCCGGGAGAATCCGCGGACTTATTGTGTGTCTGAGTTATGTCTGTACCTCCTCCGTCATTCTCCGCGGAGTCTCTCACAGAATGCTGCAGTAGCTTTGGTCGTTTGGTTCTTCACTCGGTAGGTTTTTGTCTCCCCCGGTTTTGCTGAGTTGACATTCAGTGTGTTTGCTCCTTTCTTTGGATCAATGTTGGTCTTTGTTTTTAAAATGGTAGCAGTGTGCTTCCTCAGCTCATGCCCTTTTGTGATCATCTTCTAGAACGTTTTCAGTCTTGACTTGAAGGTTATATAGCTGTTGTGTGTTTTTTCTTGTCCTCCTACACTCATAATGCATATGGGGGTTTTGCTCCATATTTACATTATGACACTAATAGAGCAGCACCTGCACAATGGACAGTATTACAACCTGACAAAGAAAGGGGGAAAGAAGAAAGGCACGTTTGTGAAGGTTTTTAACTGAAAATCTGAAGTGAGTACATGAATTCCCTCTCAGTATCGTTTTGTCTATCTCTGTATCTGCCAGCTGCTGGACATGAAGGTGTTTGTCGACACAGATTCAGACATCCGTTTGATACGGAGACTGAAGAGGGACGTTTCACATCGTGGCCGAGACATAAGCGGCATCATCAAACAGTACAATACATTTGTGAAACCGGCCTTTGAGCAGTACATCGAGCCTACGATACAGCTCGCTGACATTGTAGTGCCCAGAGGTCAGTGGAGATATTTGACAAACTTTATACAATCTGCTTGGACAATGAGAATTTTTTTGTAATTGTATACTCTTTACATCACCACAGTAGATTTAAAAAAAAAAAAAAAAAAATGAAGCTATAAACATGTTCTTGCAGTGTAGACTTTTAGCTTTAATTTCAGGGGGTTAACAAAAATATTCCTTCAGCACTTGTTTTATTTGGTCCCTCCATTTTTCAAGTCTATAGGTAATTGGACAAAGTGTTCTTGATTAAGCAAAGAAAATGATGATTGTTGCATTGGCACTGAAGTTTTTGCATAGAGCTGTTGGTGGCAATTTCATTTTAAAGAACATTCTTACAGCATGTTTGTCTTCATCTCGCGTTGCATTGACAGGTGGAGATAATTTTGTAGCACTGGATTTGATTGTGCAACATGTCCACGGTCAGTTGGAAAAGGTAAGTTCTTAATGTTTGTATCTGGTAGTTGAGCAGTGATGCACAGTAGGAATGACAGATACATCCAAGATGGAGTTGGAATTACACCAAGGATCAGATCTGAGCCCTTTCTTGTTTGCAACAGTGATGGACAGTTTGATGGATGAGATCAGACAAGATTGTCCATGGATTATGGTGTTTGCAGATAACATTGTGATCTACAGTGAGAGTCGAGAGCAGGCTGAGTCTAGTCTGGAGAGGTGGAGATATGCTCTGGAGAGAAGGGGAATGAAAGTCCGTAGGAGCAACATTGAGTCCATGTGTGTGAATGAGAGGGAGGCCAGTGGAATAGTGCAGTTACAAGGAGTAGAAGTGGTGAAAGTAGATGAGTTTAAATACTTGGGGCCAACTGTCTAACTAATGGAGAGTGTGGTAGAGAGGTTAAGAAGAAAGTGCAGGCAGGGTGGAGTGGGTGGAGAATCGTGGCAGGAATGATCTGTGACCGAAGAATATCACCAAGAGTGAAGAAGAAAGTTTACAAGACAGTAGTGAGACCAGCTATGTTGTACAGCTTAGAGACGGTGGCACTAACAAAAAGACAGGAGGTGGAGCTGAAGATGGAGCGATTTTGTTTGGGAGGGACGATAATGGACTGGATTAAGAATGAGCTCAGGTGGGACGGTTTGGAGACATTCAGAAAAGACTTTGACTGGTTGGACTTGGACCCAGGGTATACAGGTTGAAGGATGCTGAGGATGGAGCCACCAGGCAGGAGGAGAAAAAGAGGTTTATGGATGTGGTGACGGAGGACATGCAGGTGGTTGGTGAGACAGAGGAAGATACAGAGGACAGGCTGAGATGGAAACGATTGATCTGCTGTAGCACCACCTAACGGGAGCAGCCAAGAGAAGGAGTTGGACATTGAGGAGGAGTTCACTAGTACAGCATGATTTTTGGATTGTCTTGGTTTCCACCTATAGAATGTACAAATAATAATACAGTATATTTTTGACGTTGAAGTAATTTTGAAATATAACTCGCAGGACCGGACAAACAAATGAAAAAAAAAACCATGAGATATAGTCCAGAAAATACTGTAAGTGGTGAGCCGAAAAACAAAACATTGCAGTAATCAATTCTGGATGACACAAAAGCATGAATCAAAAACTTCAGCATCTCCAATCGATAGCATTGATGTGCTCCTTGCAGTATTTTGTAAATGGGAAAGAGAACAGCCCTGCTGCAGCCCGTTAACATGTGCACGCTTCCACAAATCTACGAGTTACATTTGGTCATAAAATCACAACAATAAACCAGTGGACGTGCAGGTTTGATAAACTTTATGAGGATCTGTTTTCACAAACCTACTTTGTGCAGTTTCTTGTTGTAAATGATCCTTTATTTATTTATTTATTTAAAGAAGGGCTTATGCGTTTTTTTCTTGTGTTTTTCACTATTTGCGCACACCTCGGTGACCCTGTGCGTGCATGGCCCCTCTGACTGGATGAATGCTGTGCAACCGTTCCAGCGTGAGATCAATGTGAGGTACTGTATGTCTGCTGTAGTTTTATCTTCTTCCCCCTGTGTCCTTCTGGACGTGCTTTCAGTTTCCATCTGTGAAAGCGTTAATTATGAAAACAGTCAAAACAAAAGCATGAATAGTCATTTTATTTGCGTTGCAGCTGAGCTCCCAGTGAATGATTGAATGATGCAGCAGAATTACCAACCCGCAATGAAAACACATGGAACCTTTCAGCCTGCACATTAAACCTCTCACTCAGAGGAAGGTCACATGACTGTAGCTGTGTTGTTTTCTGCTTTGATGAGTCTTCTGTCGGTGTAGTATCGGAGCATATCTTGTCTCCTGGCGTTGTTTGTGCAGTCCTTGAAAATGCTTATCTGCTTTTGTCCAGTTATTGATAAGAAATGCAGCACAGACCTGTATGGAGTATACCGTGTTTCACTTTAGTTTTACAATAAGTACAATATTTGAGTGTACTGACGTAAGCCGCTAGGTCGCATTCCTGCTTCTCCATTGTTATTCTTGTCTTCTTGCTCTTACCCACATGTTTAGGTGAAATCTGCTGTGTGTGGCCTTTAAGTGTGAACAGGACATGTGCTAAGACAAGTGTAGCACGTGGTCATTAGCACGGCGGCAGCTTCCAGGCACACCCGCTGCTGGCTGAGTGAACTACAAAATGAATTGGCGGATTATTGTCTCAGTCAGTACCAGTGTTTGTCTCAGTCCCAGTGGAATGTGATGCAGTTATTTAAACAAATGGTGAGCATTAGCAACTGCTAATGTACAGTCAGAGACGTTTTAACGCTGCACCCTCAGCCATCATGTTTTTTTTTTTTGTTTTGTTTTTTTTGCTGTGCTGGTAACAGCGTTGGGCTTGTACAGGAAAACTGTAGATGAGTGAGTGCATGGGAATAACTCAGAGCAATAAATGCCAGTATCTTGTAACTCACTAAATTAACCGATCTCACAAAGCGAGAGCTGTGTTCGGGTGCATGGCAGTAAGTCGGACCCGTCTCCGGTGGAGGTTGGCCTCCACCAGGGCTGCACCTCGTCACCAATCCTGTTTGTGATATTCATGGACAGGATATTGAGGCGTAGTCGGAAGGAGGAGGGTTTCCAGTTTGGTGGGGTCAGGGTCTGATCACTGCTTTTTGCAGATGATGTGGTCCTGTTGGCTTCATCGGCCTGTGACCTCCAACACTCACTGGATCTGTTCACAGCTGAGTGTGAAGCAGCTGGGATGAGGATCAGCACCTCTAAATCTGAGGTTATGGTTCTCAGCGGGAAACTGATGGATTGCCTACTCCAGGTAGGGAATGTGGTCTTGCACCAAGTGAAGGAGTTCCAGTACCTCGGGGTCTTGTTCACAAGTAAGGGGACAATGGAGTGTAAGATTGGCTAGAGATTCGGCACAGCAGGGGTAGTGTTGCATTCACTCTACTGTACTGTGTGACGAAAAGGGAGCTGAGCCAAAAGGCGAAGCTCTCGATCTACTGGTCAGTCTTCGTTCCTACTCTCGCTAATGGGAATGAGAGGTTGGGTCATGACCCAAAGAACTAGATTGCGGGCACAAGCGGCCGAAATGGGCTTCCTTGGGAGGATGGCTGGTGTCTCCCTTAGAGACAGGGTGAGAAGCTCAGTTATCCGTGGGGAGCTCGGAGTAGAGTCGCTGCTCCTTCATGTTGAAAGGAGCCAGCCTGGGAACACCTCGGGATCCCCCAGTCAGAGGTGGTCAATGTGGCCCGGGGAAGGGAAGTCTGAGGTCCGTGCTGGAGCTGTTGCCCCGCCAACCCCGAACCTGGATAAGCGGTTGAAGATGAGCGAGTGATGAGTAATGAGGATGTAATCAGTGGACAGTGGCCAACTTTGATGCACCAGATCAATCAAAAATCAGCTTTATTCAGCCAGTGTAATGTCCCCTAGACATGTCTGCCACCTGCTGGATGTTCAGGTGAGTGTCGGCAAATGTTAAATGACAGCCATGGGGAGAAACATGACGCCCAGTGCACGGCCAAATGGGAGGTGAAATATCTAATAGAATGGTTAAATGGATAGAATGTATGACAGGGGATAATAGCAAAACTTTTCTTTAGTGGAAGGAGGAGGACTGCATTTCTGTTGCACGTTTCCATTTATGTAGCAGATGCTCAAAGTGCTTTGCAGTGATGCCTCACATTTACTTTCCCAGTCAGGTATCCATTTTTATACCCGGGTGGACTGGGACAGTGCAGATCAAGTGTCTTGTCCAAGGACACAGACAGCATGAAGCTGGATTCTAACACAGGTCTACATATTGACAGGCCGGCTCATTATCCACTGAGGTACCTGCTCCAGAACTGGAGCTGGATTGAGTGTTTTGGAACGAGAATTAAAATGTCATTAATCGGAGGCCACGTCCTCATCTGTTCCTACGGGGTTTAATCTTTATTTTCATCGTCCTTGTTTTTCACGCTGTGTCTTCTTGCCACAGATCGGCTCTGGCCTCGGCTCACCAGGGGCAGCCTTTACCCAAAACCCTGAGTGTCATGGAATCCACGCCACAGGTTCACGGCATGCACACCATCATCAGGTCAGAAAACACACCACTCTGCCCGGAGAAGATACCAGACTCCCCAACTAGTTGGGCTTTTATTGATTTGTCATATCAAATCAAAATTCAAACTGGCCAAACGTCTGTACTTATTTATTCCAGTGGAAACAAGGAACACATTAAAGATATTTAACCCTGTGCTCTTTGGGAGTGGGTGTGACCGACTAGTCTTTCCAAATGGTCACAAAATGTTTTCCCCCCTTGATTTATGAAATATGTATTTCTAGAATAAATTTGACTTCTATTCCAGTGGTACTTGTAGTCCGGATATATGGTTTTATGTGAGCCTGATCGCAGATCTTAAGCTGGATTTTGATTTGCTGTAAAACCTGTAACATTTCCTCTCACAGAGACGGTGTAGATGTTAGCAAGGTCGCGTGAGCAGTTTTGTGAGATGATAAGTTCAGGTTGGTCATGTCTTTTGTCGTGTTTGTGCAGGAACAGAAAGACGAACCGTGACGAGTTTATCTTCTACTCCAAGAGATTAATGAGGCTCCTGATAGAACACGCGCTCTCCTTCCTGCCTCTCAAGGTGAGTTTGTCTCTGTGTGAATCATTCTGATCTCTTTGCGCCGTGATGTCGTGCTTTCACAAAAGTGGAATTGTCACGTGAATGTTAAGATGCAGCTTTCACGATGGTAAGTTGGCAGAATGTTTCCTGTCCATCTTTGCAGTCGGTATCTGTGGAGACGCCGCAGGGTGGAGCCTACGAGGGGAAGAGGCTGAGCGGGAAACGAGTGAGTCTGCGTTTCAAGAAACCGAACCAACATGTTTGTGCTTCTAAGAACTGGGCTCAGGGTTCCGTAGTCCCTCTGACAACATTCAGTCTGTTAATCGGTGATGCTGCTGCTTTTTTCTTCCTGGTTCAGAGCTCGTGTAATCTTTGAATGTCCATGTGCCACACTCAGTGTGCGTGTGTTTGTGTGTGCGTAGATCACCGGAGTGTCCATCCTGAGAGCCGGAGAGACCATGGAACAGGCTCTCACAGCCGTGTGCAAAGACATCAGACTGGGAAAGATCCTCATCCAGACCAACCACGACACAGGAGAACCAGAGGTTTGTCCTAAAACAACTTCTTCCGCTACCTACGACCGTGTGACGTCTCTGCGTGACGCTAACGGCCGACACACCGCAACACCACAACAGAAAATAGTTGATGTTAAAGGCGTTTTCTCATAAGAGTTCTGGGCGACGTCTGGAGTTCCCCGTTCACACAACAGGAGACTGTCCGTGTCAGACACGTTCTCACCAGCCAGCAACCTCCAGGGTTGAAAAATATGAAGCCATGAATCTTAAAACCTGCAGTTCCTTTGAATGGCCACTTGAGGCTCACGCCCACAGTGAGTCTCTTCCTATAAAAGTTCGTTGTAATCATCTTTAGAACTTTGTACCAAAAACAGGGTTTTGGTCTCTGTAGCTACTTTCTTTGTTCATGACGCTTGTACAGGAATAAAGGTTTATTTCAATCGTTTATACGATTTTTAGCCATGAAGATGTGATTATAGGGGGCGTGGCTGCTTTGAGTCACAGTCCGCGCTCCGGTCCAACCGCTGGAGTCTCGACCATATTTGTTCTTTATGAGCATTTCACGTTTTCCTTCATAGGTTCAGTGCGTTTTGCCATGTTCGCATTACCTTCTGTGCTAACAAATCTCACGGGGCTTTTAGTGCTGCCGTTTCACCACAGCGTGATGCCGCCACCGCCACGTGATTGATTTTTATATGACGTACAGGTGACCGCTGACACAGAATGCTCAGCTGTGATCTCATAAAATCATTGACTTAAAATTCACCCACAATCCTTCTGGTGAACTCAAGTCTCAGGTTCATGGAATTTTTATTTTTAAACAATCGTTTCATGTTTGTCACTTTATCATGAAACTGACTGAAGTTGGTCAGTGTCTCTTGGTGGCTTCCCTCACCTGTCTCCTTTGTCAACAGTTTTTGAGGCTGTCTTGCACCACAAAGATTCACAGCTGTCGTACTTTTTCCATTCATAATTAAATAAGTTGTATTCCAGAGGATAATTAGTGACTTGTTTTTATTTACTTTATTTTTTTTTTTTTTTACAGATTGTTGGTTTTCGTTTAACTAACTGATACGGTGTTCATGCCCGTTATGTATTTTGTTCAGTGTATTTGATTCACATTGTGAAGTTTCTTTGTCAAGATCTTACTTGTATGTGTGATTGTAAATGTTTTTTTTTTTTCAACAGCTGATTCTGTGATATGTTTTTTTTTTTTGTTGTTTTTTTTCTTTCTCCCACAGCTTCATTACCTTCGCCTGCCAAAGGACATCAGTGAGGATTATGTTATTCTGATGGACAGCACCGTGTCCACTGGAGCTGCTGCTCTCATGGCCATTCGAGTGCTGCTGGTGGGTTTTCCTCCGTCCAATTTTTAATGATTCATCAGTTTGTGTTCTTTTTAAAGATATCAACATATAGTACCTTAGTTCTTAGGTTTCCATTTGATAGCATAATGATTATACTTTTTATTTTCCTATAGTATGCTAACAGTTACTTTAGATAGATAACAATACACATTACATCATAGCTTCTGTTTATATAACTTTAAATGCTGTCGTGTTAATTATACACATAACTTTAGTTAGTGTTGGTACACAGGATGTTTTAGATGTTAAATATTTGCAGCCTGGTCTTTGTTCCTGTGGTTCAGCTTTTTCACACTTTCTGTATTTGTTCTATTAAAGTCGACTCGGTCACTTTTTTAAATTCAGAACAAATAAGTTTCTTGTTTCTCTCTGTGTTTTCTGTTAAGGACCATGATGTGGCAGAAGATAAGATCTTCCTGTTGTCTCTGCTAACGGCAGCACTGGGCGTGCACTCTGTGGCTTACGCCTTCCCAAAGGTCCGCATCATCACCACCGCCATCGACATGGAGGTCAACGAGCAGTTCCACATCATCCCGGGCATCGGTGAGGTTTTACATGTTTCACGTGACTTGGTGACCTGCAGCTCAGTTTGAGTCTGAAACACTAGTTTTGTGTAAGTTAGTGGTGACGTGTCCACTGATCGATCCGTATCTGTGCTGCCATCTTGTGACAAAAGCTTTTCTGCATGTTGTGTGAGACTTTTATGTCTCTTGTCCACCTCATTTCAAGTTCTATAATTTTCTGCACTTAATCCGGGACAGTGCTATGATTATTTTTTAGAATTTCTTGTTTGGACCTCCAACACTCTAGCGCCACCATTGACTTAAATTTTGAATTGTATGCCTGATTTTTGAAAATCATGCTCTTGGTTTTCTTGGATTAAGTGGAGTTCTGTGCACTCTGTGGTGTCTGATATTGATATGTTATAAAATTTCCAACATTGGACATTTTAGATTCTGTGAAGTCTTTAAAAGATTAAATAAAACTCAAAAGCAACACATTTTGTACAGTCTTGACAAAAATTGGCATAATTGACATTCAGACCAAGCCCCACAGTTCTATCTTCAAAGTTATTTCGCTTTTCAATCATAGTCATTTGAATCTGGGGACTGAGCTGACAAATAGGAAGTGAGGTCATATCTCCGCTGCATTTTTATGTATCAAAGCCAAACTTGGCACAAGGGTTCGCGACCCCATTGTCAGGAAGCACCAAAAAAAAAAAAAGAAAGAAGTAAATAAACTGCAGTGTCATTTGTCCTCTAGAGGGTGCTGCTTCATATACAGTGAGGAAAATAAGTATTTGAACACCCTGCAATTTTGCAAGTTCTCCCACTTAGAAATCATGGGGGGATCTGAAATTTTCATCTTAGGTGCATGTCCACTGTGAGAGACATAATCTAAAACAAAAAAATCCAGAAATCACAATGTATGATTTTTTTTAAATAATTTATTTGTATGTTACTGCTGCAAATAAGTATTTGAACACCTACCAACCAGCAAGAATTCTGGCTCACACAGACCTGTTAATTTTTCTTTAAGAAACCCTCTTATTCTGCACTCTTTATTAATTGCACCTGTTTGAAGTTGTTACCTGTATAAAAGACACCTGTTCACATAATCAATCACACTCCAACCTGTCCACCATAGCCAAGACCAAAGATCTGTCTAAGAACACCAGGGACAAAACTGTAGACCTGCACAAGGCTGGGATGGACTACAGGACAACAGGCAAGCAGCTTGGTAGAAGACAACAACTGTTATGATTATTTATTAGAAAGTGGAAGAAACACAAGATGACTGTCAATCTCCCTCGGTCTGGGATTCCATGCAAGATCTCACTTTGTGGGGTAAGGATGATTCTGAGAAAGCTCAGAACTACACAGGAGGACCTGGTCAATGACCTGAAGAGAGCTGGGACCACAGTCACAAAGATTACATTAGTAACACATGATGCTGTCATGGTTTAAAATCCTGCAGCAAGGTCCCCCTGCTCAAGCCAGCACATGTCCAGGCCCGTTTGAAGTTCACCAGTGACCATCTGGATGATCCAGAGGAGGCATGGGAGAAGGTCATGTGGTCAGATGAGACCAGAATAGAGCTTTTTGGAATCAACTCCACTTACAATGTTTAGAGGATGAGAACAACCCCAAGAAAACCATCACAACCATGAAGCATGGGGGTGGAAAGATTCTACTCTGGGGGTGCTCTTCTGCAAAGGGGACAGGATGACTGCACCGTATTGAAGGGAGGATGGATGGGGTCATGTATTGCGAGATTTTGGCAAACAACCTCCTTCCCTCAGTAAGAGCATTGAAGATGGGTCATGGCTGGGTCTTCCAGCATGACAATGACCCCAAACACACAGCCAGGGCAACTAAGGAGGGGCTCTGTAAGAAGCATTTCAAGGTCCTGGAGTGGCCTGGCCAGTCCCCAGACCTGAACTCAATAGAAAATCTTTGGATGGAGCTGAAACTCCACACCTGAAAGATTTGGAGAAGATCTGTGTGGAGGAGTGGACCAAAATCTCTGCTGCAGTGTGTGGAAAAACTGGTGAAAAACTACAGGAAACGTTTGACCTCTGTAATTGCAAACAAAGGCTACTGTACCAAATATTAACACTGATTTTCACAGGTGTTCAAATACTTATTTGCAGCAGTAACATACAAATAAATTATTTAAAAAAAATCATACTTTGTGATTTCTGATTTTTTTTATTTTTTTTTTAAGATTATGTCTCTCACAGTGGACATGCACCTAAGATGAAAATTTCTGACCCCCTCCATGATTTCTAAGTGGGAGAACTTGCAAAACCGCAGGGTGTTCAAATACTTATTTTCCTCACTGTATACTCTGGCTTTAGTCCATGTTTCTGCCAAGACTTTTGTCTGAAAGTCAGTGAAAAGACATTTGTAACAAAATGGAACCTCTCATTTAATTTCAATTTATTTTATTATACAGCGCTAAATCACAACAAAACTGCCTCAAGGCACTTCACATGAGTAAGTTATAACCTTACCAACCCCTAAAGCAAGCACACAGTGGTAAGAAAAACTCCCTCTAGTGGAGCAGATAACTGTAACAATTGTTCATTTCTGGAAACAAGCACCAAAATTGGCACACATGCCCCTTAAACATTACTCTTTTGAAAACAACTGAGTATCCACTTGAGTTTTCAATAGGTGGCCAGGTGGGGGTCTGTTGAAGAATTACACAGGGGTCAAAAATTAAAAATGTTTAAATCATACTGAAAACTATACCACATTATTTGTATGAACCTAACGATGGATTATTATGGGGTAAAGACATTAAGGATGGTGACAAAGATCAATTTCAGTTTGTACAGGGGTCAAAAGTTAAAGTTGCTCTAATTTTGGCAAAATGTGGTACAAATTATTGGTCGAAATAATAGGATTAATAAATGAAATAGTTTTGACTGTGTTGAATGCTTGGTCTGCAAGGTAAAGGTCAAACAATGTCAGCGTCCATTGGATTCTATGTTAACCTGTAACATGATAACTAAGCATGACACACGGTGCAAACTATTCCTTTTTAAAACCCTATTAACTCAACCAATAAGTTGCATCACTTTTTACAATATTTGGAGCAACTTTAACTTTTGACCCCTGTACAAACTAAAGCTGACTTTTGTTACCATTCTTGCTGTTTTTACCCCATAACTCCAGAACATTCAGTCATAGATAGTCCAAACTATACCTTTTTGGAATCTTTAGGTTCAGATAAATAATGTGGTATAGCTTTCAATATGACTGGAACATTTTTAAATTTTGACCCCAGTGTAATTCTTAAATTGACCCCTACCTGGCCGCCTGTTGAAAATTCAAGTGGATACAGTTTTTTCAAAAGAGTAATGTTTAAGGAGTATTTGTGCCAACTTTGGTGCTTGTATCACCATTTGAAGGATTCCTCTGTAAACATTCTGTTATCTGCTGCACTACTCTGAGGATATTGAGATGAAACCTCAAGCAGACCAGACCCAGAGGGGTGAACCTCTGCTTGGGCCATTCTAACAGTTACAAGGTCTTATTAAACTGTGTGTAATCTTAAACATGTGCCTTACATGGAGGAGTCACATTGATGTGTTTGTGTGTTGGAGTCAGTCGTTGGTATAAATCCTTTTCAGTGTCTCTCAAAGCCGCCGGTGGATACTCAAGTTCTTGTTCTGACGTGGTTTCCTTGTCTTTGCTTCAGATAAATTTCCAAACAAAATCTCTTGAAACATGTGAAACAGTCTTGAGTTGTAATGTTGAATTGCCATTTTGTTAACATCTTTGTTTCTTGGCACCTGCTATTTTATTTTATTTTATTTGTTTATTTTTTGTCTTCAGGTAATTTTGGGGATCGTTACTTTGGGACAGACGCGCCCTCAGACTGGTGTGAAAGTGATGAAGGGATGGACTTCTTAATACCATGTCACAGCTGACAGAAAGTCCGTCCCGCGTCCCTCACTGTCCCGCTCTGCCTCTGTCCTCTCCATCACGGAGGTAATGATCCATAAGCGGCTTCCAGTTCCCGTCTGTTCAAGAGATTCTCCGAGTGCGACTAGTTTTTTCATGAAGTCGGTCAGGAAGTGAACCTGCGTTTTTTTTTTTTTTTTACTCATGTCGGTCAGGACTCTGTGGTGACATCAGCTGCTCAAATTAAAGTTCACCTTTTTTCTTTTTTTTTCTTTTCTAACCATAGTTGTGTTAAAAAGGTAGCAGTCAAGCGCCTGAGTGCTCTCTGGGCCCGACTGGACTCGTCTCACCACGAAGGCAAAAGATGCGGCCTGTCTGTGCACTGTGGTAACGTCAGCATTTAAAGAGCAGTTAGAAACTCTGTGGACAGTCCACGTGCAACACGCGTCATTTCAAGGTCACAGGTCAAATCAGTTATCGTCAACAATACATTAATGACGATATCTCAAATTAGATGAGATGTTGAGATGTGGCTTCCTTCTCCCAACGCAAACAAACGCGTCAGACTGGTGATGTCATCGAGGTTGTCTGGTAAGGTAACGTGATGTCAGTTTGCTGGTGGTGGCGTGGCACCGGACGCCATCTTTACAATGAAATTGAGAGTGAGCAGCCGCCTTAAAGATCCAGACATATTCAAACTGTAATATAAAAGTTCTGTGTTAACTTACAAGATTCATACATTTGTGGTTATTTTAAATCTGTACTGAGATGATTTATTCTCTGGTGAAACTATGACTGTAAAATTCTGCTGAAGATTCAGATTTCACCTTCAGAGCATTCTTCTTCTTCTTTGTCTTTCGGCTGTTCCCGTTAGGGGTCGCCACAGCAGATCAATCGTTTCCATCTCACCCTGTCCTCTGTATCTTCCTCTGTCACACCAACCACCTGCATGTCCTCTCTCAGCACATTCATGAACCTCCTCTTTGGTCTCCCTCTTCTCCTCCTGCCTGGTGGTTCCATCCTCAGCGTCCTTCTCCCTATATACCCTGGGTCCCTCCTCTGCACATGTCCAAACCATCTCAATCTCGCCTCTCTGACTTTGTCTCCAAACCGTCCCACCTGAGCTGTCCCTCTGATATGTTCATTCCTGATCTTGTCATTCTTGTCACTCCCAAAGAGAATCTCAACATCTTCAGCTCTGCCACCTCCAGCTCTGCCTCCTGTCTTTTTGTTAGTGCCACCGTCTCTAAACCTTACAATATAGTTGGTCTCACTACTGTTTTGTAAACTTTCCCCTTCACTCTTGCTGATATTCTTCGGTCACAAATCACTCCTGCCACCTTTCTCCACCCACGTCACCCTGCCTGCACTCTCTTCTTCACCTCTCTACCACACTCTCCATTACTTTGAACAGTTGACCCCAAATATTTAAACTCATCTACTTTCACCACTTCTACTCCTTGTAACTGCACTATTCCACTGGGCTCCCTCTTATTCACACACATGTACTCAGTCTTGCTTCTACTGACTTTCATTCCCCTGCTCTCCAGAGCATATCTCCACTTCTCCAGACTAGACTCAACTTGCTCTCTACTCTCACTACAGATCACAATGTCATCTGCAAACATATTAGTCCATGGGGACTCCTGTCTGATCTCATCCGTCAACCTGTCCATCACCACTGCAAACAAGAAAGGACTCAGAGCTGATCCTTGGTGTAATCCCACCTCCACCTTGAATGAGTCTGTCATTCCGACTGCGCATCTCAGCGCTGTCACACTATTCTTGTACATGTCCTGCACTACCCTAACATACTTCTCTGCCACTCCAGACTTCCTCATACAATGCCACAACTCTTCTCTTGGCACCCTATCATAAGCTTTTTCTAAGTCCACAAACACACAATGTAACTCTTTCTGGCCTTCTCTGTGCTTCTCCAACAGTATTCTCAGAGCAAACATTGCATCTGTAGTGCTCTTTCTCGGCATGAAACCATATTGCTGCTCACAGATCTTCACCTGTTTTCTAAGCCTAGCTTCTACTACTCTTTCCCATAACTTCATGCTGTGGCTGATCAGCTTTATGCCTCTGTAGTTACTGCAGCTCTGCACATCACCCTTGTTCGTGAAAATAGGAACCAGCACACTTCGTCTCCACTCCTCAGGCATGCTCTCACTTTCCAAGATTTTATTAAACAATCTGGTTAGAAACTCTACTGCCATCTCTCCTAGACATTTCCATGCCTCCACTGGAATGTCATCTGGACCAGCTGCCTTTCCACTCTTCATCCTCTTCATAGCAGTCCTTGCTAATCTCTTGTACTTCCTGATTTACTCTCACCACATCATCCAGCCTTTTCTCTCCCTCATTTTCTTTATTCATCAGCTCTTCAAAATATTCCCTCTACCTTCTCAGCACACACTCCTCACTTGTCAGCACATTACCATGTGCATCTTTTACCACCCTAACCTGCTGCACATCCTTTCCAGCTCTGTCCCTTTGTCTGGCCAATCGGTACAAGTCCTTTTCTCCTTCCTTACTATTGAACTTCTTGTACAGCTCGCAATATGCCTTTTCCTTTGCTTTTGCCACTTCTCTTCTCGCCTTACGCCGCATCTCCTTGTACTCCTGTCTACTTTCTTCATCTCTCTGACTATCCCAAAACTTTTTTGCCAACCTCTTTCTCATTATGCTTTCCTGGACCTCTTCATTCCACCACCAAGTCTCCTTGTCTTCCTTCCACTGTCCAGATGTCATACCCAGTACTGCCCTAGCTGTCTCCCTCACCACATCTGCAGTACTTTTCCAGTTGTCCAAAATTGCTTCCCCTCCAACCAGTGCTTCTCTCACCTGCTCGCTAAATTTCACACAACAGTCTTCCTCCTTCAGCTTCCACCATCTGATCCTTTGTTTAGCTCTCACTCTCTTCTTCTTCTTTACCTCTAAAGTCATCCTACAAACAACCATCCTATACTGTCTAGTGACACTCTCTCCTGCTACCACCTTACAGTCTGTGATTTCTTTTAGCTTGCATCTCCTATAAAGAATGTAGTCCACCTGTGTGCACCTTCCTCCACTCTTATATGTTACCCTGTGCTCCTCCCTTTTCTTAAAGTAGGTATTCACCACAGCCATTTCCATTCTTTTTGCAAAATCAACTACCATCTGTCCTTCCCCATTCCTATCCTTGATACCATATCTACCCATTACTTCCTCATCACCTCTGTTCACCAACATGCCCATTGAAGTCTGCTCCTATCACCACTCTTTCATGCTTGGGTTCACTCTCCACCACCTCATCTAACACACTCCAGAAATCTTCTTTCTCCTTCATCTCACAACCTACCTGTGGGGCATATGCACTGATGATATTCATCATCACCCCTTCAATTTCCAACTTCACACTCATCACCCTGTCAGACACTCGCTTAACCTCCAACACACTTTTAACATACTCTTCCTTTAAAATGACCCCAACACCATTTCTCTTCCTGTCCTCACCATGGTACGACAACTTGTACCCACCACCGATGCTCCTGCTCTTACTTCCCTTCCACTTGGTCTCTTGCACACACAATATGTCTACCTTTCTCCTGTCTATCATATCAGCCACCTCTCTCCCTTTACCAGTCATACTACCAACATTCAAAGTCCCCACTCTCATTTCCACCCTTCTAGTTTTCTTCTTCTCCCGCTGTTCGTGGCAACGTTTTCCTCCTCTTCTTTGTCGTCTTCACCCAGCAGTAGCCCAATTTCCACCGGCACCCTGTTGGGCAATAGCACCGGTGGCGGACATTGTTAACCTGGGCCGCGACCGATCCGGTATGGGAATTCGATTCTGAGTCTGCATAGTTGGGTTGGCTTGTTTTACGCCGGATGCCCTTCCTGACGCAACCCTCCTCATTTATCCGGGCTTGGGACCGGCACTCAGAATGTACTGGCTGCACACCCCATGTGGCTGAGTTTTCACCTTCAGAGCATCAACACAGAAAAATAAAGTCAGCTTCAGCAAAAAGCAGAGAACAGAGCAGCTAAATTCTGAGACTGTATTGATATAGTTTGGTGTATTACCGGGGGGGGCAAAGACCTCACTGCCTGGATTTCTTCAGACTTTTTGAAACCACAAATATAACAGTGATTATAAACTCAGTTGAGTTATTTTGTTGGCATTTTCAGCACAAGTTGGATATTTGTTGCATCCAGTTTTGGACATTCACGCGTTTATTATGGGACAGTCATTGTCGAGCGCTCAGAGGCTTTGTTGGCAACTACTTGTTCTTTTTCTTGCTGTTATTTCCATTAGGGGGCACCACAGCAGGTCATCTGTCCACGTTTCACCCTGTACAATGAGTCATCTTCTGTCTCACCAACCACCTGTGTGTCCTCCCTCAGCACATCCACAGACCTCCTCTTTGTCCTCCTCCTCCTGCCTGCCTGCTGGTTCCACCCTCAGCATCCTTCTCTCTTTATACCCACATCCCTCCTCTGTACATGTCCAAATGAACTAACCCGTTTGTCTGACTTTGTCTTCAAACTGTCCTACCTGTGCTGTCTCTGATTCTTAATCCTGTCCACCCTCCTCACTTGCAATGAAAATCACAACATCTTTAGCTCCGCCTCCTGTTGTCTTGCTAAAATATTAGCAGTCAAGAGGTGGTGCTTGTGGGATTGGGGCGGATTGGACGTCACCATCCAGGCAGTGCCCGATTCCACTTAACTCCTGGCCAACCCATAAATGGATAAAGAGGTGGAGCTTGGCAAAACACACCCATGTAGCTTGAAGTTACCAAGCTAATTATAACTAACAAGGAAAGTGATCTGAAATTGATGAGAGTAAAAAGCAATTTTTAATCTGGAGCTTTGAAAATTGAGAGAATATTGAAAAGGGGAATTTCTGGTTTATTAGTAGCATGAACTCCTTTAATGTCAGTTACACGGAATCTAGAAGTTTGGGTTACTGTTTACTATGTTCTATAACATGAAGGAATATATCCTAAATGTGCTTAAATATGCTTTAACCTTTTGTGATTTTTTTTCCCCATTCAGTATCATCATAATATTATTTATCTTTTGAGCTAAAAATACATTGTTACATATGAGTGTGTTTTAATGTTTAGAAGTCATCATTTATATATTAATCGAGCTTGTTGCTGTTGAAGAATATATTACTCATGCTCTTAGTGATCAACATTTATCAATGCTTATTAAACATGTAATCAATAGCTAAGGTTAATTACATGATATCTATATATTCAAATACTCTTGGGTTATATGTTCGAATGCTGTTGTATTGTGTCTACCAAATTAAAGGTATGTTATGTTTGATTATATTTGCTTTTGCTCAAATATTAGTTTAGTTTCTTAGCAAGCTGTCATGAAGAAATGTTATTTATATAATCATTTTCAAGTCTTGTAAATGTGATGTGTGTTTCTGTTTAGGTGAGGCCCTGAAGATATGCTGACAGTTATTCAGCTAGTAAAAAAAACAAAATTTCTTATCAGTTCCACAACAGAAGAGGACAGAAGACTTAACAGCGCATGTGGGCAGGACCATGTCCTGAAACAGAGGGATCAAGACCACCCAGATGAAGGACAACGCCCAAGACTAGCAGAAAAATGTTGTAGTAGCTTAGGGTATAAATACAGGGCCGGCCCACTGTTCAGGGTTCCTGCTTGCTGGAACACCTAGATTGCTGGTTGGAAGCTTGCAGCTCCTGGGACCCTCAGAACGTCTGGGTATGTTTTTGTTTATCTCACTCATTCTGTAAAACTTAAATTCTGTCAAAATTTGTGACACTTAATTTCTGTTTAATAAATCTCTGAGTGGTGGTCTAGTCCTCAGAGTAATTGTGTTCAAATTTAAGTGACTGGTTAATACCTTCTTTCAAATCAACTGACGCGCGGAATAAGAGGCAGGGGGAGGCGAGGTCACAGGAGACCCCTGAAATATCCCAAGAAACAGCAAATACGACTGATTTTACTTGAACAATCTTGTTTTGTTTTTTAAAGTTAATTTTTTTTTATTATCATCTAAGGGACTGTCCTCAAGGGGGTTTATATTGATTTTTTTTGTACTCTCAGGTGCTTTGGTTCTATGTGTATACTTGTGTAAGCCAACAGCCAAAGTTGTCTCTAGCGCCACACGGGGGCGCCACTTGCTCTGTGATTTCTCTTGTTTTACAGGAAACTCTAGTGCCTCCTACAGGAGAACTGGTTTTGGCCTGTTGGGATATTTTCTGCTGAACTGAAACCCTGCATCTTTCTGATTTTTTATGTTTTTTTGTTTGTTTTTTTTAATATAAGTGAATTTTTGACTTTGTGTTTATTTGTGCTGGACATGAAGCTGGCAAAAAAAAATCTGTCAAAATGTAGCAGGAAATAAAAATGTAAGCCATTTATTGTAACTATTTACTGATGTATTTAATTTTATATTAAATTTATGGATTAAATTAGGGACTAACCCTGTTGTGTCTGATGTTGTGGCTATTTGTGACTGTAATCCAGGATTACATTCACTTCAACACTTTCACCACCTATAGATATACTTATGATGGTCAGGTCCAGGAAGTCATTAAAAGTCTGGTTCTTAGTGTTGATCCAGGACTGTTGCAAACTCAGATATTCAAGATACCTCACTCAGCTTCTCGAGTGCTGCCGTTTGGGTATCTGTTGATTCTGTGAAGCTCCCAGCGTGATCTGTGAAGTCGAGGTCGGTGAGCACTTCCTCTGCAACAAAAACTGTGGGAGCCAGAAACAGAACCCCGAGGAACACCAGGTTACTGGGTCAGAATCTGCCTCTGCACAGCACCAACATCATGGGGATCCCATGATAAGCTGCAGAGAAGCACGTGATTATTCAGGAGGACTCAGAACTGTGATGCTGCTGGTGTTCAGCAGGTGACTGTTCTGTCTCACCAATCACAGCCACTGAAACTTAGAACTCCTTTGGTGTCATTTGTAGCTTCCCTCATCGGTCTCCTTTATGACCTTTTGAAGAGGAGTGGCTCTCCAGTTCTTAATGATTTATTTTGTTGACCTGAGTTGTGTAACACTTAAAATCAACTCCAGACCTTTTATGTGTTGATTAAAATAATGAGGGAATAACAAAAACTGCAATTCCTGTGAAAAGCAAGTGATATTACGCTTTTATTAATTCAGTTAAAATCTAAACGAGCTACATTTGAGCAAAACCATATTTTACTCATTAAGAAAACATGCATATTTTTCAACGGTTTATTTTTTATGTACAAACGTTTTAATAAAACTTTTCCAGTCAACAAAAGTCCTCTGTGAGAAAATTAGAACCGCTTCTTTCCAATTTGTATAATATTACAATTAGACCAAAAGAGGGCAGCAAACGTCAAATTATTTCTCAATTGCTACAGCGGAAGTGACGCACAGGTACGTTTGCGAACTTATGAACAGTTGGAAAAATGCTAATTACAGTTACGACTTTATTTTTGGAGAGGCACTAAATGTTGACTATTATTTTGTATCAAATCTGAGCAGGTATTTTATAATGTATTGCTGACAAAGTATTAATAAATGGCTATCTTTGTCATTGCTTGACAATTTAGTCGAGGTTTTACTTGAAAATCAATTTGGAACACTTTGCATTCTACACTTAAAGTACATTTTAATCAAACAGCCCTGTAGTAAGTAGTTTTTATGTTGTGTTTTTTGTTTCAGTCTATGACTTGGTTTCCAAATGGGCCTGAATGAAACTGATGCGGCGTGGTCGCGAAACGTCTGAGGTGACGTGAAGGCAGCACAGAGGGGGCACGAGGTGTTTTTTCCTGCTGTGAGTATTAAAGCAGAAAAACGGCACAAACACACTTCAGGGTTCCTTAATGCTGTGAGTGCTGATGAGAACGTGGGCCGCGAAACGCAAAATGTGTTTGGAAACAAAAGTTTCAACTCGAGCGAAACGCTGAAGGCCGCGCGTGAAGCTGGTGACGTCATCGAGCAGCGGCCAGGGGCAGTGTTAGATGATTCCAGCCAGCGTGTGGGGAGACAATAACTTAAAAAGTTTGTGTGTGGGCTCTCAGTTGTCCAGGTGGTTTCCATAGTAGATAAGCTTGAATCTTCGACTGGACTGGGTTCCTTTTAACTTCCTTCCTAAAGACACTAACCATACGTTTGAGGACAAGGACAAATTTTTGCATTTGCGCAATATCTCTGAAATTAGAAAGGTCTTGTCTCGGAGTGATGCTGAAAAACTAATTCATGCATTTATTTCCTCTAGGCTGGACTATTGTAATTCATTATTATCAGGTTGTCCTAAAAGTTCCCTGAAAAGCCTTCAGTTAATTCAAAATGCTGCAGCTAGAGTACTGACGGGGACTAGAAGGAGAGAGCATATCTCACCCATATTGGCCTCTCTTCATTGGCTTCCTGTTAATTCTAGAATAGAATTTAAAATTCTTCTTCTTACTTATAAGGTTTTGAATAATCAGGTCCCATCTTATCTTAGGGACCTCGTAGTACCATATCACCCCAATAGAGCGCTTCGCTCTCAGACTGCAGGCTTACTTGTAGTTCCTAGGGTTTGTAAGAGTAGAATGGGAGGCAGAGCCTTCAGCTTTCAGGCTCCTCTCCTGTGGAACCAGCTCCCAATTCAGATCAGGGAGACAGATACCCTCTCTACTTTTAAGATTTGGCTTAAAACTTTCCTTTTTGCTAAAGCTTATAGTTAGGGCTGGATCAGGTGACCCTGAACCATCCCTTAGTTATGCTGCTATAGACTTAGACTGCTGGGGGGTTCCCATGATGCACTGAGTGTTTCTTTCTCTTTTTGCTCTGTATGCACCACTCTGCATTTAATCATTAGTGATCGATCTCTGCTCCCCTCCACAGCATGTCTTTTTCCTGGTTCTCTCCCTCAGCCCCAACCAGTCCCAGCAGAAGACTGCCCCTCCCTGAGCCTAGTTCTGCTGGAGGTTTCTTCCTGTTAAAAGGGAGTTTTTCCTTCCCACTGTCGCAAAGTGCTTGCTCACAGGGGGTCGTTTTGACCGTTGGGGTTTTTACGTAATTATTGTATGGCTTTGCCTTACAATATAAAGCGCCTTGGGGCAACTGTTTGTTGTGATTTGGCGCTTTATAAATAAAATTGATTTGATTTTGATTTGATTTGAAGGAAGTTAAAATCTTAGCCAGAGAGAAGAAATTGTTTGAGAGAGGGGTGAAGGAGCCATACCATGTGAAACCCAGCCTTAACCGGGGAGGGGGTTTGAGACATGCTTTGTCCCCTGTTTACAATGGGGTACTCAGATCAAAGCAGTTTCAGTCTTTTATTCATGGTAATGAGTCATTCACGCCATCAGGAGAGGCATCAGTCCCATCGTTAGGAGGGACAGCTACCCTGTCCTTAGGAGGGTGCTAACTAGAGCACAATAAGTGCTAATTAAAGCAATTGTTTAATCACTAGCCAATAGCAGTCTGCCTCTCCGTAGGAGGGGTCTGGTTAGGTTTTAAACTCCAGCTTTTGTGGCTTCTGTTTGTTCTTCTTGACAAGGGTCAGACAGAAGTCAGACTACCAGAGCAAGAATTTTAGCTGAGGAAGCTTCTGCAATTTGAAGCGAAACGTCCTCGCATCAAGCAACCCAGTCCAGTTGAAGATTCAAGCTTCTCTACAATAACTTAAAAAGAATAGATGCTTTTATGATATAACTCATTAAAAAAGTTCTTTCAATTTCTCTGTTTGTTCCCCGAGGTCACCAAAGGAGATCCAATATGGATCTCCATGTTAATTTGGCATCACTCTACATTACATGGAGGATGGGAACTGGAAACTCATGTAATTTACTCCTAATGTATTTAACTCCTCCCCCTTCTGCAGGATAAATACATAACAATCACTTTTCAGTTACTCAGAGCTGTGTGCAGTACTGTCAAACATCTTGTGCAAGTGTCTTTCAGTCACATATTTACATATTTATGTGATTGTTTCATGATAATGACAAAGTACATTTTATTCTTCAGGAAACAAATAGTGGGAGACAAAAGTGAGGCTAAATTTTTTTATTTTATTATTGCTGTAATTGTAATTATTTTTGGCAGAAACAGCCTTCCGTAGATGCAGCTCTTCCTGGATGAAGCAGATTAGATTTGTAACCTTCATTAGCTGGACCCTGATGTGGGTTGTGCTTCCTCCTGATCCTGATCGGAGGCGTTGGTTCTCACTGATGTTGTGTTTTTACGTTGAACCTGTGTGTGTGTGTTCTCCTGAAGGAGGGCGATGGCGGGCCTGTGGAGATCCTACCAGGCCTTGATGAGCAGATACCCCTGGACAGTCCAGATCGTGACTGCCGGTAGGAGAAACTCAAACCCTGAATTACATGCAGCTCACAGGTTTAATGACACCACCGACTGATTGGTCAGTGACAGTAACAATAAACACTCTTGGAGTCGGACTTCAAACTTTCACCTCGAGTCACAAACCACTTGTTTTATGAACACATACAGCAAAACCACAAAAACTGTCCACGTCCAAATACTTCCTGTCTGACCGGGTGTTGAGAGACGACTTGTGGTATTGATTGTATGAGGAAGATGGGAGTGGTGGTGAAGTATGTGAGGGTGGTGCAGGACATGTCTTAGGACCATGTGATAGCACTGAGATGTGCAGGGGCAGCTGGCCACTAGAGGGTGATGTGGTACGAGTCTCTGTGGCGCCTTGGGGCAATTGTTTGTTGTGATTTGGCCTTATATAAATAAAATTGATTGATTGATTGATTGACTATGATGTTTGCTGATGACATTAATATCTGTAGTGAGTAGAGAGCAGGTTGAGGCAAACCTGGAGAGGTGGAGCTATGCTCTGGAGAGAGGGGGAATGAAATTCAATTCCAGCGATATTACAAGGTGCCCATATGCAGACATTATATTATATTGGCTTTGCAGTGTTTAATTTAGTTAATATCATTTATAGAGTTTTGATTACACATAGGTTTCAAATACCCAAACATTTGTATTCTAACAAAAATCAAATGTGAGGTTCTACTTTTGGTAATTCATTAAACATCAATTACCATGTAATCAAATTGTTTATAGATGTATTGTTTGATAAATGACCAGACAGGTTTCCTGATGACACTCAGTGATGAAGTGATCGTCAAAACCTGATTGAATATAATCAGGTTTTAAAAGTTATAAACCACAGCTATCGCAGATATTGTTTTATCACTCCAAAAAAAATTGTGAAAAGGGTTTCTCAAGGTGCTTGA
The DNA here is from genome assembly GCF_902500255.1 of Thalassophryne amazonica. NCBI lineage: Eukaryota > Metazoa > Chordata > Actinopteri > Batrachoidiformes > Batrachoididae > Thalassophryne > Thalassophryne amazonica. The sequence continues at coordinate 5,109,740 of NC_047123.1, read as the reverse complement.
ATATTTTACACATTTATAAATACTACAAAAGTTGGCAGCATTTCATTAGTTTTATGAGGTATAAATACAGTATCGGGTAATTTTTTTTTTTTCTCATGCATTAAATGGCTGAACAGGTCTTCAAGATGTAATATACTTTAGTTACCACTAGATGGAGCCAGAATACTATCAACTGCCATACAATGAACTTTGTGCCCAGACGAAGTTAGCTGTAAAAAGTTCAGAACATTGAAATACAAATCACGAACAGTTGGGTCCATAAGTATTTGGACAATGTCGCCGTTTGTGATTTATAGTCTTTGCACCGCCACGGTTCAGGTGAAATGAAACAATCAAGATGTGGCTGAAGTGTCAGCTGTCAGCTTTGATTTAAAGGATTCAACAGAAATAACACAATAATTTTAGAGTAAGACATTTTTTAAAAATACGCAGTTCCTCAGTATTCAGAAGCCAAATGTAATTGAACCACCTGGATGAGAATCTTTTGCAGTAGATGAGTGGCTGAAGTCTGGACATCTTGAGGTCCACCGTGAGTTTCCAGACGTGCTGCAGCCTCACTCACCTGCTGCTTCTTTGTGAGTCTTTCTGCCTTCAGTTTTGTCTTCAGGGAGGGAAACTCAGCTCTCGTGGGCTGAGTTCAGATGACTGAAGCTCTTCGGTTGCTTTGGAGGTGTATTTTGGGTTATTCTTAGCTGTGAAGCTTCGTTCTGTCAGTTTAGTTGAACTTGGCTTTTAGCTTTAATTTGTGGACATGTGCACCTGAATCTCCTGAAAAGAGCAAGATTCAGTCTTACTGGCTCAGTGCTGATTTGATAGTTGACTGTTTATTGCTTCATTTAAAGCGAGGCATTAAATTTATATGTTGATCACCAAAAAAAAAAAGCTTGAATGTTAATTTGAAATGTTCATTGTGTTTAAAACTTTAAACCCCACAACAAGCTGGCAGATGTGAAAGGCAGAATTTCTGAATAAAAAATAATAATAATAAGATGTCTGATCTCTTCTCACCTGTAGTCGTTGTTACAGGTTGGTAATATGCATTGACGTTGGGCCCATTTTATCAGAGTTATGACCCTTGAATCAAAGAAATCTAGACTCCTTCAGATTCATGAGTCGTTGCCACATTTTTACAGCCAGTTTGTTTGTTTTTTTGTTGTTGTGTTTTTTTTTGTTGTTTGTTTGTTTGTTTTTTTGAGGCCTTGCCAGAGGATGAACACATGAACATTTCCAAGTCACTGAATATGTTTTGGACTTCATTTCCATCAATCATTAAAAAATCCAACTATTATAGTACTGCATGATAAATCTATGTCAGGTAGCACTTACCAAAAATTGAGTGACCGTGCTGGAAGGAGACTAGTGAGGGAAGCCACCAAGACACCCAGACTACTCTGAAAGAGTTTTGAGGCTTGTGTGATTAGAGAAACTGCACTTTTGTTGTCTGTTGCCTCACCAGTTACACAGCGTCACGATGAAGTGGTGAAGAGGAGGATTTTTCTCACAAAGAACGTGCAGTTTGGTTAAACTGAGCCTAGATTTGATCTGTCGTCCTGTTTGACACTTCGACATGAAGCTGTGACCGAGCGTGCAGCGTAGGATTTCTTCTTTTTTTTAATGGTTTAGGACATTATAATTAGGGATTTACTGATCAGATATTGGCAAGAATTATTGGGAAAATTACTGCTCGCCTGAGTCATGTTGTAGTATGTTTTCATTTAGGTCTGTAGGATATTTGTGTCACAGTTTGAGTTGAAGTTTTGTGAGTTGGTGAACAAAGAACGTCCAGACAAACGTATTTATTGACAGATTATCAGGTTGTTATCAGTAGATATTAAAGGTTCCAGGGTCTGTATCATATCGGGCACAAAAAAGTGCGACTGTGTCATCCTGAATTATAACTCTTATACTGCAGAAAACATGTTTTGTGTTTTTGCTCTTACTATAATCAGAATTGTGCTGTTTTCTCAGAGGTGCAGGACTTGCAGGTGCAGTGAAAAACATTAACAAACAGATGACATTTTTAATGTAAGCTTCTTCTCGGTCTTCTGAAAGTTTTTGTTTGGGACTAAATTATAGTTTTCACAGTTACAGAATGTGTCTGGATGTTATCAAACCTGGAAGGTTTTTCACTGTCCACCACCAAAAACACACTAAGACCATTTTTAAGGCGTTACACTGACACGGCAGATCTCCTGTGGTCTCAGCATCCCACTCTCCTCAATTTAATGTGTTTCAAACATTAAAATTCTTGTAAAATCTTGTTCAACCTTTGGTTTCTTTCTCCATCAGTGTCCTGAGAGCCTCCGTTCACTGTCCGTATGTAGGTTTATGTCTGTTTTAAAGGGAGGATTGTTGCTTTTGAGCGGCTCGTTAAAGTTGGAGGTTAAGGTTAGCTGAGAAGGTTATGGCTCGTTTAGGTGTCTGAGTCAAAGCCACCTGGACAGATGTGTATTTATTGTTCTCAGGATGTGCGTTTGACATTTTCTGTTGACTTGGTGTATTTTCACTTTATTGTTCTTTGACAAATGAAGGAAAGCTCCTCTGCACCTGAGTCTGTGTTCTTAATCTGTGCAGCCAATTTTGGAAGTGATGTCTGTGTTTCTAACAGTTCAGTGTTGTTGTTTGGCAAATTAAGTATTACGGTGCATCCAGAAAGTATTCACAGCACTTCACTTTTTCTGTTACAGCCTTATTCCAAAATGGATGAAATTCATTTTGTTCTTCAAAATTTTACACACAATACCTCATAATGACAATGTGAATTTTCTTTTAGATTTTTGTAAATGTATTTTTTTTAAACTAAGAGATCAGATGTACATAAGTATTCACAGCCTTTGCCATGAAGCTCGAAATTGATGCATTCTCTTTCCACTGATCATCCTTGAGATGTTTCTACAGCTTAACTGAAGGCCACATGGGGTAAATTCAGTTGGTTGGACATGATTTGGAAAGGCACACACCTGTCTACATGTAAGGTGCCACAGTTGACAGTTTCAAAAATAACTTTTTTCATGTTGTCATTATGGGGTTCTGTGAGGGGAAAAATGAATTCACTCCATTTTAGAATGAGGCTGTACCATAAAATGAGGAAAAAGCGATGTGCTGTGAATACTTTGTGGATGCACTGTAAATGTTGACCAGGAAATGCGGAGTTCTGCTAGTTTTCAAGGTTTTCAAACATGTATTTCTTTAAACTCTCTAATCAATCAATTCAATCAATTTTTTTTTATATAGCGCCAAATCACAACAAACACTTGCCCCAAGGCGCTTTATATTGTAAGGCAAGGCCATACAATAATTATGTAAAACCCCAACGGTCAAAACGACCCCCTGTGAGCAAGCACTTGGCTACAGTGGGAAGGAATCTAATCACAGCCATTGAAGCTTTTAACACCTTCAAAGTTCTCATGGTTGTTTTGGTGGCTTCCCTTACTTGTCTCCTTGATACATACAGATCTGCAAAATACTCCCAGGGTCTTTGCGTTTCTTAATTATCGTCTGGCTTTACAATCAAGTCGTAGTCAGAGTTGGCTGTGATACTTTGTAGGCTTTGTTGGTTATTGGTTGGGTTTGGAATGTTTGCTTCGGTTGATCAGGCTGCTTTTTGGGACATTCTGAGAATTCATGGGATCCCAAAAGGTTTCTGGACATCACCTGCAGGCTGGACATGGGTTCTGTGCAAGCTGGGCAAATGTGACAGTGTGGGGGTGTGCGCTGCTCTCAGCATGCGCTCCCACACACTGTCACATTTGCCCAGTTATCAGTGGTAATAAGACTTATTATGACAGTGTTCCTCGTGTTTGTCCTCCAGGCTCGTTAATGGGTGTTGGTGATGTCATCTCCCAGCAGCTGATTGAGAGAAGAGGATTGGCTCGTCACAGTGTCCAGCGGACGGCTAAGATGATGAGTATTGGTTTTGTCTTTGTGGTAAGTTTGTTTGACTCTTACTGAAAACTTTACCTGTGTTTACTAATTAAGAACGAGACCTGAAAGTGACAGAAACCTCTGCTGTCTGAGACAACGCCGGCCTGGACACGGTTTCTGTGAGTGATTTGCACAGTGGGAGAAGAATCTCAAAAAATCTTCCCAATGAGATCTGGTGTTCCTCAGGGATGTGTTCTGGCTCCATCACTGTTCAGTATTTGCATGGACTGGGTGTTGGGTAGAGTTGTGGAAATCAGAGTTTTGGCACTTTCATTGGCGAGGAAAGGTGATGTTTGTGGAATTAATGGATACCCTGATCGTTTGTGCATGAGCCGACATCAATGCAATTACGTTGGTTGGTCAAATACGATTTAAAATTTAGATTTAAACACGGGCACATTTAAAAAGTTGCAAAACAATTTAAATATGCAAAAAAATCTGATATAAAATAATTTCCATTGAAAACAGTCGTTTATATTTTCAACTGAACATTTTAAAATTCAAGTAATTTCCAAGATCCCAAAGTTAGGCAGTCATGTTGCTATAAATTCTGATCACCTCATCATCAGTTATCACCTGATATAATGTCCTTCATAGCCTGGATTTTTTTTTTGTAATTTAATTACTTTATTTATTTTCCAATTCATGCATTTGTAAATAATTTGTGTACCTGATTATTATATTTTGAATAATTTTAAATTTTGAATCTGAATTTCTTTTGTTTTTGATCATGTTTAGTTCAGTGAATTCATTGTATAGATTTGGCTGTTTATTTTTGGTTGTGAATTTATTGTAAATAAGAACTACCAAATCATTTCAGTTATTTTCTTGATTGTTTTGTCCATAAAATGTTGGATCAGCATTTTCAAAGAAATCCATGATGGCGTCCTCAAATATCTTTTGTCCCCCACTCAGAATTCATTTTCAGTTTATAGTCATAGAGCAGCAAATAAACATAAAATCAAAAACATAAATAAAAAATATATATATAAAATATTCAGAGTTGAACAGACAAATTGGATATTTAAAATAGAGCTGAAACAACTAATCGAGTTAATCGATTATTAAAATAGTTGTCAACTAATTTAGTCATGGATTAGTTGCTAAATAATTTTGTTTTACCGCAAATGTTTTGTTTCTTCCATATAATCAACTGTTTCTGCAGTGCGGCGTTGCTTTGAATCTTGAACAAATGAAGCAGTGCTTTGATCTGCTGCTTCATTGGTTCTTTGTTTTATTTTGCTTTATCTTAAATTTTTCCCACTAAAACCCTAAAGAGCATATATCTGAGTAATATTTACCTTTTTTATGTTAAACCGACCTGTTACGGTCTTCTGAAACAGTTGATAGATGTATTTTATAACTTAAAAATGGGGCCGATGCTAACGCATTAGCATGTCTGTGGCATGTCTATGGAAAAAAAAAAAAGATTAATCGAATGAATAATTGACCAATTCATCGATTACTAAAATAATTGTTAGTTGCAGCCCTAATTAATAAAAGACTTAAGATGATTAATCAGTTATAAGCATAGCTGGTGATTAATTTCATAGTTGATTAATCACTGATTTCTCATTGCAGTGTCACCAGCTGGATCCACCAATGGGCTGCTATCATTTTATGCTACTGAGACATATTATTGGTCCTACATATAACCATATGGCACGTTTGCTGGAAGTGATACTTACCTTCATTAATGCCAAACACACACCTGTTACAACACAGTTATAACAGTTGTGTATTATGTCTGGTCTCAGCTGTTACATCTCGCACTTTGGACTTTGTCGCGTTGACGTTATCTCGTCAGAATTTGAAGTCCTCAGCTCTGCAGACACTCATGTGCAGAACATTAATACAAAGATATTTGATATCTTTAATTAAACAGGGTCCAGTAATCAGCAGTTGGTACAAAATCCTGGACCGGCTGGTGGTTGGAGGAACTAAAAGTGCTGCCATGAAGAAAATGCTTGCTGACCAGGTGAGACTCCCCCCGGATGATGGTCTGCAGTGCAAAAATGTTCTGTCATGTTTACAAAGCAGAGATGAAACCAGCAGAAGCAGATGAGTGAAAACTTGTTCTAACGTTCAACGATCCGTCCCAGAAGGTCAGCGTTCAAAACGGTTTCTGTTCCTCAGTAAACCTCAGAGGGAGGGCGTCTGTGATGAACCGCCAAGATCCATCATTGCACCATGGTCTTCTGATGGCATTCTTAAGATGTTTGAAAACTGTGTGTGTGTGTGGGTCTCATGTTATCATGGTGAAACCTGCTTCACCTGCAGTCTCACAGAAACCTCCACTGAGGGGCCCTGATACCTGTAATGTTCTCATGCCAGATAAACTCGTGCTGGCTCAGATTCACAAAGGAAAAGGAAGGAGGTCCAGGTCCACTCTGGAGTTCTTGTAGCTTTGGGCTGTTCTTCGTTTCCAACTCGGCCATTGGTCGTTTGTTACGTCTGCAGTCTGGACGTTTACGAATCAGAGATAAAACACACACTCTGGGTTTCTTTTCTGTAATTGTTGCAGTTTGCTGCAACGATGAGTGACAGAAGCTTCTGGAGATCGTGCCCAGGACACCCCCCCCCCCCCCCCCCCCCAAAAAGTAGAGGGATCAACTCTGGTTCACATCACCTGCGTATTACAAACCCAGATTCTTGACATTGAGTCTCGTTCCGTCGGCTCTTTCCACGTAGGATCGTCGTCGTTTTCTGTTCGTGTGATGCGTCTCTTTGTGTGTTTGTGTGTCTGTAGTTGTGTTTTGCGCCATGTTTCCTGGCAACGTTCTTCTTGATCTCTGGCACTCTGAACGGACTGACGGTGAAGGAGAACATCGCCAAGCTCGAGAGGGTGAGGTCACATTATGTCTCATCAACATCAATCAGGTACAATTGACCTTCCACCAGTGCATGCTGGGAAAATCTACTTCTGTTTGTTTGCACACCTACGCTGACGATAAAGTGAATGTTTGTTGGTGCTGGGACGCTCAGATAGTTTGTCCTTGTTGTGTTGACTGACACATGCGTTACTGGACACGTGTCTGCTGAGTGGTTTGATGTTCAGGTTTGTCTTACTGTGACGGGAAAGTCTGAGCACGAGTAGGAGACTAGTGAGGGAAGCCACTAGGTCACCCTTCTCAACTGTGGAGTTACAGACGTCAGCGACTGTGACTGGAGCAGCTGTGCGAACAGCAGCTTGTCTGTTGCAGCTTTACCACAGAGACGCACAAAGAAAGTGTTTGTTCGAAAGCAAACATGAGATCGAGGCTCGACTTTGATGGAGAACTCCGTGAGCTTCTGTGTGTTTTTGGATCCCAGCTTCAATCCAGATGGCATGGACTGTACTGAAGCAGAGTCCTGAGAGGAAACACCAGCAAATGTTTCCTGCAAACAGCAGCAGACAGAAGAGCAAGTTTGCTTATCCTGTGTGAGGCAGAGTTTGACCCCACGTGCTGCCCTCGCCGTATTATTAGAAACTATTTCCTGTGGCAGAGGAAGCGATGAAAGACGGAGAGCGCAACTTCGGAAATTATCCATGACTCATACCTTTGTGTGTGTGCGTGCGTCCGTCCGTCCGTGTCTCAACTCAACGTTAACTGTCATGGCAGGTTGTTGGCTCTAACTTCCATCAGTGCATTGCTTACTGCCACCAGTTGCCATCAATTATTCAGAAAAGGAGACATGAAGGTAAAGCCCGAAAGGTCAATGTGCTAAATGTCAGAATAGACGGAAAACAAATGACAAATGTGCTCATTACACACACACACACACACACTCATGGCATGCAGGAAAATTAAAGGAACCCCTGGAAGCAGACCAGAGCTTTCATTCGCATTTTACCTACTTGTGACAGGGTGAGACCCCTGCCGCTGCAGGGCCGTGTAACAGCGGGGGCCCCCACAGTATTTACTTTGTGACCACCTATAGTATAGCTGCATTTTTACCAAAACCAGTAACAAGTTTACATTTTTTTTGTTTGTGTGTGTGTGTGTGTGTGTGTGTGTGTGTGTGTGTGTGTGTCTGTCTCAGCTGATCAGCACCACGGACAGCTCTTCTTCTAAAACTAACAGCATGCGTGTGCAGTTTGTCTCACAGGCTATATGTTTTTGTTTTTTGTTTTTTAAAAGATTCTCACTGTTAACTCCTCAGCACATTCGTTACAAAGAAACGTGACCAACATTCGTGACAGAAGAATAAAAGGATCTGTTTCAGAGCTTAATTTACTTTAAACAGGAGAGTTTGTCTGGGCACTCAGATTGTTGTGGGACTTTGGGGACGTTTAACGTCAAACACCTACAACAATATTTAACTGTCAAAGCTCAGTTTCATCTGTTTAATAACGACTCTCTCTGCATATTAACATTGTTGAAAGATTTTTTTTTTTTAAACTGTCAACTATTTAATTGACAAGCTAATTTTTTATAGCTGCTAATTAAACAGGTTTTAAACATGAAGCTTGTCCAAAGTTTTTCTTCACTTTTTTCCTCGTGTCTGTGTTTCTGGTCCACCTTCTGAACCTCCTCCTCCTGGTTCTCTCCATCACATCTGACCACCTCAGACTTTTCTGGACTTTCTGATTTAGTTCTCTTCTTCGTGTTTATTTCTTTGTTTCATCTCCTGCACTCTCTTCATCATCTGTGTCTCAGCCCAACGTACCTCACTGCTGTCTTATGACCCTGACTTTTAACCTCTGCTCGACGACTCTTCTTCACACTGGGAACCTGATAAAAATTAAATACAAAGATGTTGATTTCGAGTTCTGATGACCTCACTGACCTCGGAAAGAAAATAAACCACATCACGGTGGGGGATCCTGATTTCAAGATTCTGAATGTCAAATCTGACTGTCCAATACATTACAAGATGAAAACTATGAATGGACGTCTTCTAGTATTTCACAGTGATCCACCCACCCACACACACACGTTAACTGATTCTTTTACTTTAGTCCTTTTCAGTTCAGTAACAAATGCACACAAACGTTCATCTAAAGCGTCAGTCGATCAAACAGCAAATTAAATTACAGAACGTGAGAGTCGTGTCTGTCATCATGGCATAGCTGCGGACAAAACACCGGCACGCCGCAGTGATCACAAACGCAACGTGTTGCACACAAAAACATGAACAGCTCGTTTCACATTTTGTTAGGCAATAAAGCAACAGTTAAAAACAAAAACAACTTTACATCTTCATTAAAGTGAAACAATTTTCATGTTTGAATATTCAGAACAAAGCACCTGTGACTTGGTGCTCCAGGTCACACAAGGTCGTCTGTTCTTAAAAAGTGTAAGGAAAAAACAAAAAGAAACTTGCTGACGTCTTTCTGACGCATTGACCTGCAGCGGTAACTTTGCCTCAGGTGGCGACAGAGCTTGTTTGGCCATAATTAGAAAACAATTCCACCCTGAAAAAAAATATATATATAAAAAAATAACATTTTGTAACTGCAGCTTGAGTTTTTATATGTTAGGAAACATTAAGGTGACCTTTAAGTAAACGATAGAGAATTTTATTATGTTTTTGTGTGAGTTGGTGTGAATTTATATTTGTACTTTATAGCCCAACAATTTTCAGTTCCACCATCTACAAAAAAACAATTAGAAATACAAAATAAATTATATATGCAATAGAAAAATGTACAAAACTAGGACGTTGACCTGTGGGGAACCACGGGTTCTAGATGTGGTCGTTTGTACTATAAACGGCGAACAGATGACTTTTGGGAAAATGTATTTAGTTATGCTACATTTTTTTTTAAGTATTGACAGAAAACTTCTGGGCTTCAGTTGTTCAATTTTCTAAAATGAAATTTTGTCATCAATAAGCTTTTCTGGAGCTGATTGACCAGGACAATATTCCATGAAAATAACCAATAACTGAAGTTTTATATTTGCACTGTGACAGTGTTCAAATCAGATCAAGTTTTCTTTTTTTCTTTTGTCCTGTGTGTTTCTGCTGTTTTATTTGGAGTGTGAGCATATTAGGGTTTTGGGGTCACATGCAAACAAAAAATGTCCAGATTTGAATCTGCTATCTGGGATGTTGGAGGATGGATCAACTGATGAATTTTGTCAGGTCTGCAGCAACCTCACAGACTTTTATTTTGAAATACAGGCTCTTATTGTGAAAGTGCATATTGGGCTAATCACCTTGCCATTTTCATGACTTGAGTCCTCATGAGAAAATACATAAGTATGACAAAGGATGAAAGTCAGTTCTTTCTGGATTTTACTTGATGCTCCAGACACAGACACACAGAGGCCACACCCCTTTTATTATATAATTGAAGACTGACCAATTAATTCTGTATAATTGCTTTGTTTTGTTTTTTTTTTCTTTCAGGATTACACAGACGCTCTGATCTCTAACTATTATGTAAGTTTTGTCTTTACGCAACAGAAAGTTTGTATTTCATACGATTTCAGTTGTTGATTGCGTTCGTTTGTTTACAGCTGTGGCCCCCGGTGCAAGTTGCCAATTTCTACTTCGTTCCGCTGCACCACAGGTAAGAACGTCTGACAGAAACAGTCAGCTGCTCCAAACTCGTGCAGAAACTGTCAGACGTGTTGTTGGCAGGCTCGCCGTGGTGCAGATCGTCGCTGTGGTCTGGAACTCCTACCTTACCTGGAAGGCCAATCAGCTGTGAGCGTGATGGCGGGCCGCCCGACGTGGAAGATGACTGTGTGACACGAGGCTTAACTAACTTACATCGCCGTCTGATATCACCAGCGTGTAAAACTGACTCACTGCTAAATGTAGAGAGAACGTCATGTCCAGATGACACGTTCACTCACGAGTCGAAAACAACAAACATTTATTTACGGAAATAAGATTCAGCACAAACAATCTTTAGAATTGTTGTCATTTGATATTAACAAACATTGTTTTGTGATTAAGTAGACATTTAATTCATTTAAAAACATTCTAAATTGTTGTACTTTTTTAAAAATTGTTTTTGCTTTGACGCGCACAATGTTTACACCCAGTCTGTCAAAGCATTCTGGTCTGTCGAGGCCCCACATGAAAGAGTTTGGAAAATAATAAAATCTAAGATGTGGATGTTTGCTGTGATCACACAGAGCTGGAAAGTATTTGTAACGATGTGCTAAGTGTAAAAAAAAAATTAAATAAATACGAAAGAAAATCCAATTTTTTTTCCCCCCAAGTTTTAACAGCTTTCTTTCTTGACATTTAAGTTAAGCATTTTACTCAAACAGAGCTCAACCTTTTGACTGTCTTCAGTTTGAATACAATCCGAGTGGAACAGCTTATCATAAAAAAAAGTGAGGGAAGCCACCAAGGCTTCCATGACCACTCTGAAGCTTGTAACGGCTTCAGAGTGTGTGTGTGGAGCAACTGCATGCTACAAATTTGTGTGTTTCTTCACCAGTCACAGCAAAAGCGAGTAGTGATGGAAGCCACCAAGATTACCATGACCACTCGAGTTACAGTATTCAGTTGGTGTTATTGGAGAGACTGCACAGAACTACCTGTATGTTGATTCACCAATCACCACAAAGAATGAGGGAAGCCAACAACACTCCCACAACCAGGAGTTACCACCTGCAGCAGCTGTGCTTGGAGAGCCTGTGCAGCTTATTGTTTCTTTCTAACCCATCACAGTACAAAATAAGTGAGGGAAGCCACCAAGTCAACAGCGAAGGAGTAACGTGCATCGGTGGCTGTAACTGGAAAGACTACATGCCGCAATTTTTTGTTTTGTTGCTCCTTCACCAGTCACAACCAAAAGAATGAGGCAAGTGATAGAGCAGTGGTCATTGGCTAAAGTGTGCAAGCAACATCATTTGCTTTGGCTGGCATAGCAAAAACTGAGTGAGGGAAGCCACCAAGACATGCAAACGTCAGTGGCTGTGATTAGAGACACTGCATGCAGCAACTTTTCTATTTTGCATCACACCTACAGAAAACAGAGAAGCCACCATGACTTCTGAAAATTTACAAGTTCCAGTGGTTGTGACTGGAGAGAATGAACTGGTTACAGCTGCTGTTGTCTATTGCTTCAACAGTTACAGCAAAAAAAAAAGTGTGGGAAGCCACCAAGACTCCAATTATTATGCTCATGGAGTTACAAGCCTCAGTGGCTGTGATGGTAGAGTGTATGCAATGACGTTTGTCTGTTGCTTTAACAACAAAAGATATGTGAGGGAAGCCACCAAGACTTCCATTATTAGTCTGAGTTAAAAGCTTCAGACTGCCTCACAGCCTTCAACAGTTTAAGATGTGCACTATAGGCTCAAAGGGGCGACAACTGTGAGTGAAGTGAGCAATCTGAGCTCCTGCACTGATGTCAATGTTTATTTAACCGTTTATAAAACCGGCTGTTTTGACATTTCAGCCTTTTCATAGTGAAAATTTCACAGAGCACTAAAAATAGAAATAAAAGAAATGCTGCCATTCAGAGGAGGTTGAGATGAATAAAGAGCGTTTGCACAGAGCCTTTCAGCTCTGCAGAGACGCGTCACGTTCAGACGCTGAACACCGGCAGCAATTTGGTGAGTCAAACATTTCAGAGCATTTAAGTCTTTGTATGAAGGCGACTTCACGGATTTGATCAGGAAATCAAACCTGTGACACTGAGGTTACAAGGTCAGGTCTTTCACCTGTTCCCTTTCTGGAGGTCTGTTTCACGTTAATGTACAAATTATCAACAGGTTGACTTTTTTAAAACTCAGTCCTCTGCTGGATGACACAAATGCTTTTCCTTAAGTTGCTTAAAAAATGCATTAAGGCAGCTGCAGTATTTTTCCAAACTGAACAAACTTGTGTGACGTCATTAACATTTTCTTCCACTTTATGGTTACTGCTGGTAATATTACATATTTATAAACTGGATTATTTGCCCACTTTTTGAATTTGCACTGAAAACGTCCACCTCAGCTTTTGTTCTTCATTGTTCAAGCAACAGTGGCCTCTAGTGGTCAAATTACAATTACCAACAAGGCTTCAAGAGGAAGTTGATAAGCCTGTTTGTCTTTCATTTATGTTACGATCATTTTGCATGTTATCAGGCGATAATGTGGCACTAAACAGGAGGTTCACTGGCCCTCATCTGTATCTATCTCACACCCAAATTTCACAGCTGATTATGTCGTAGATTTTACCAGCACGTCGTAATGAAGGAGCTGACCCAGTAGGTAAAGCTCTCGATTTACCAATAGATTTACACTTCTGTCCTCACCTGCGGGCATGAACTTTGGGGACCAAAAGAATAAAGATACAAGTGGCAAAAATGAGATTCCTGTCAGGTATCTGAGCTTACACTCCTGGACAGGAGGAAGGGCTCGGCTCTCCAGGAGAGATACTCTGCTTCTTCACATTGAAAGTGGCCAGCTGAGGTGGTTCAGGGATCTGGTGAGGATGCCTCCTGCTCTCCTCCCTCTGAAGGTCTTCCAAGCACGTCCAACTGAGAGGAGACCCCAGGGAAGACTCAGGACGCACTGAAGGGATTATATTTCCCAGATGGCTTCGGAACACCTTGGGATTTGGCTGAGGATGGGGAAGTGTGGGATGAGCTGCAGAAAATGAATGACCCGGATGAGCTGCAGAAAATCAATCAATTGTTTTTATATAGCGCCAAATCACAACAAACAGTTGCCCCAAGGCGCTTTATATTGTAAGGCAAGGCCATACAATAATTATGTAAAACCCCAACGGTCAAAACGACCCCCTGTGAGCAAGCACTTGGCGACAGTGGGAAGGAAAAACTCCCTTTTAACAGGAAGAAACCTCCAGCAGAACCAGGCTCAGGGAGGGGCAGTCTTCTGCTGGGACTGGTTGGGGCTGAGGGAGAGAACCAGGAAAAAGACATGCTGTGGAGGGGAGCAGAGATCGATCACTAATGATTAAATGCAGAGTGGTGCATACAGAGCAAAAAGAGAAAGAAACAGTGCATCATGGGAACCCCCCAGCAGTCTACGTCTATAGCAGCATAACTAAGGGATGGTTCAGGGTCACCTGATCCAGCCCTAACTATAAGCTTTAGCAAAAAGGAAAGTTTTAAGCCTAATCTTAAAAGTAGAGAGGGTGTCTGTTTCCCTGATCTGAATTGGGAGCTGGTTCCACAGGAGAGGAGCCTGAAAGCTGAAGGCTCTGCCTCCCATTCTACTCTTACAAACCCTAGGAACTACAAGTAAGCCTGCAGTCTGAGAGCGAAGCGCTCTATTGGGGTGATATGGTACTACGAGGTCCCTAAGATAAGATGGGACCTGATTATTCAAAACCTTATAAGTAAGAAGAAGAATTTTAAATTCTATTCTAGAATTAACAGGAAGCCAATGAAGAGAGGCCAATATGGGTGAGATATGCTCTCTCCTTCTAGTCCCCGTTAGTATTCTAGCTGCAGCATTTTACATTAACTGAAGGCTTTTCAGGGAACTTTTAGGACAACCTGATAATAATGAATTACAATAGTCCAGCCTAGAGGAAATAAATGCATGAATTAGTTTTTCAGCATCACTCTGAGACAAGACCTTTCTGATTTTAGAGATATTGCGTAAATGCAAAAAAGCAGTCCTACATATTTGTTTAATATGCGCTTTGAATGACATATCCTGATCAAAAATGACTCCATGATTTCTCACAGTATTACTAGAGGTCAGGGTAATGCCATCCAGAGTAAGGATCTGGTTAGACACCATGTTTCTAAGATTTGTGGGGCCAAGTACAATAACTTCAGTTTTATCTGAGTTTAAAAGCAGGAAATTAGAGGTCATCCATGTCTTTATGTCTGTAAGACAATCCTGCAGTTTAGCTAATTGGTGTGTGTCCTCTGGCTTCATGGATAGATAAAGCTGGGTATCATCTGCGTAACAATGAAAATTTAAGCAATACCGTCTAATAATACTACCTAAGGGAAGCATGTATAAAGTGAATAAAATTGGTCCTAGCACAGAACCTTGTGGAACTCCATAATTAACTTTAGTCTGTGAAGAAGATTCCCCATTTACATGAACAAATTGTAATCTATTAGACAAATATGATTCAAGCCACCGCAGCGCAGTGCCTTTAATACCTATGGCATGCTCTAATCTCTGTAATAAAATTTTATGGTCAACAGTATCAAAAGCAGCACTGAGGTCTAACAGAACAAGCACAGAGATGAGTCCACTGTCTGAGGCCATAAGAAGATCATTTGTAACCTTCACTAATGCTGTTTCTGTACTATGATGAATTCTAAAACCTGACTGAAACTCTTCAAATAGACCATTCCTCTGCAGATGATCAGTTAGCTGTTTTACAACTACCCTTTCAAGAATTTTTGAGAGAAAAGGAAGGTTGGAGATTGGCCTATAATTAGCTAAGATAGCTGGGTCAAGTGATGGCTTTTTAAGTAATGGTTTAATTACTGCCACCTTAAAAGCCTGTGGTACATAGCCAACTAACAAAGATAGATTGATCATATTTAAGATCGAAGCATTAAATAATGGTAGGGCTTCCTTGAGCAGCCTGGTAGGAATGGGGTCTAATAGACATGTTGATGGTTTGGATGAAGTAACTAATGAAAATAACTCAGACAGAACAATCGGAGAGAAAGAGTCTAACCAAATACCGGCATCACTGAAAGCAGCCAAAGATAACGATACGTCTTTGGGATGGTTATGAGTAATTTTTTCTCTAATAGTTAAAATTCTGTTAGCAAAGAAAGTCATGAAGTCATTACTAGTTAAAGTTAATGGAATACTCAGCTCAATAGAGCTCTGACTCTTTGTCAGCCTGGCTACAGTGCTGAAAAGAAACCTGGGGTTGTTCTTATTTTCTTCAATTAGTGATGAGTAGAAAGATGTCCTAGCTTTACGGAGGGCTTTTTTATAGAGCAACAGACTCTTTTTCCAGGCTAAGTGAAGATCTTCTAAATTAGTGAAACGCCATTTCCTCTCCAACTTACGGGTTATCTGCTTTAAGCTACGAGTTTGTGAGTTATACCACGGAGTCAGGCACTTCTGATTTAAAGCTCTCTTTCAGAGGAGCTACAGCATCCAAAGTTGTCTTCAATGAGGATGTAAAACTATTGACGAGATACTCTATCTCACTTACAGAGTTTAGGGGATGCAGTAAGACATGGTAGCTACTAGCATGGACCTCCAACAGGCGGCCATAAAAATGGCATGTGCCCAAAACTGTCAGATGAAGAGCAACAAATAGAAAAGGTTCAGCACTACGGACAGTTCCTCCATCACAGAGGAATAAGGAACAAGGTGGTCAGAAATACTGAAACCTCCACCAAAGACCTGATGTTTGTGTGTCACCAGTTTACTCAAAAACCTGCAGCTTAATTCTGGTGGAACTTGGCAGCTCGGCAGAGGAATGCGCTCCGAGTGCTCCTCTAGTTGTAAATGAGACACTCAAGCGTCTGTCAGTTTTGGATCATCCGTGATCTGAAAACACAGAATAAACAGTCTCCAGCCTCAGGAACCCCAGGAGAGCCCGCGGACTCCTCCTGCATCCCTTCATGTCCTTCCATGGGGCGGTGCGACCCCCGAGAACAAAAGATCCGTCTGTCTTCTGTCCATCCTCACGTGCGTTTGTCCAGGTCGGTCTGAATTTTTGCATTGACGTCAGTTGAGCAGACTGATGGTATAAAAACGCTCCGTGCTTTCAGCTTCACTCACAAGGACTTTTTAGACCAACTCAGACTTCAAGACACTGTCAGAACCAGCTGGAGACGCAAAGTAAGTAAGTTTTCACCAACTCTGGATTTTGTTCCGATGCTTTTGCGCTGATAAGTTTTTGGAGCATTAAACTAAATGAACTCCGCAGGTTTTAGGACATGAAGTCGGTGCCCCTGCTCCTCCTCCTCTCCTTGGTCCTCCAGTCCGGGCACCTCCGTCCCGCCGCCGGCAGGGCGCGCGTCCCTCCATCCCGGCTGGACGACGGCGAGCGCGTCGGGACGCAGCAGCTGGACGCGGCGCTCCTCAGAGCCGCCGTCGAACTACTGGACGACAGCCCGGTGCCGTTTGTCCACATGAGGAACCCGAACCCGCTCCACCTGCACGAGGAGATCAGCGACGAAGAGAAAGAAGTGACGAGGACGGCGTCGCAGCTCCTGAAGCGGAGCGAAGAGTCGCCGATGTCCATCGACCTGACCTTCCACCTGCTGCGGAATATGATCGAGATCGCGAAGATCGAGGACCAGATGGAGCAGGCTCAGCGCAACCGGGACGTCCTCGACGACATCGGAAAGTAAATGTGAAGGAAGACCCCAGCGGCGGTCAGCACCTCAGACCTCTGACATCAGTTTTGGTTGATTTCTTTTGTGCGCCTTCCTTTACGCACAGATGTGCCAATTTACGCATCGCACTAAATTTGTTTTCTGTCACTTTTAAGCGCCGTTGGAAAACATGGGGACAGACTGCAGACCTCCACCCCGGCCAGAGCCCACGCACGCACCGACACGCGCACAAAATTTGGACTTTTGACGGACTTAAAACTGTCGGGAAACTCACATTCGTGTTCTTACGATGATGTCATTTGATTTAACTTGTCTCGATGTCTCACTCTGTTTTTTAAGAGAATGTTAAAATGAGATTAGACAATTTAAGGATTTCAATATCATAATATAACAAAGTAATTTTAATAATTCGTTTTTTAGGTGTGACCATATTTTCCCACATTTACATATTGGTTTGTGATTTTGGTGACATGATGCCTTTTTTTTTTAAATATTGGAATACTAAAACTGAACAACTCTTCAGTTTTTATTTAATTAAATTTCGTCATGTACTGTGCCAATGTAGTGTCCCTGCATTTTCACTAATGTGTGTCTTCAGCTTTGTGATCACATTAAAAACATTTTTTCATCTTCTAAAGACACACCAGGCTCTGAATCTTAATCTCACATGGGTTGTTGGCTGTGCTTTGTGCTTGAGGAAGCTGAAAGTTGAACTTTTTGGCCCAAAGTAAACAGCAGCACTCAGGTTTTGATTAGAGCTGCTGCACCGAAAAACACACTCTTGGTGTAAAAAAAAAAAAGAAGTCATCATCAGCCACAAGAACATTTTAACCACAAGTAGAAAAAGAAAAACACTTAATGTGACAAATTCA
The DNA here is from genome assembly GCF_902500255.1 of Thalassophryne amazonica. Taxonomy (NCBI): domain Eukaryota; kingdom Metazoa; phylum Chordata; class Actinopteri; order Batrachoidiformes; family Batrachoididae; genus Thalassophryne; species Thalassophryne amazonica. The sequence goes on along the minus strand of NC_047123.1, from coordinate 5,091,761 downwards.
CGCACTCTTATCACCCACATTCCCAGAAAGAAGCCAGTCTGTGAAATCTTAAAATGTGTGACTTTTGTCTTCAAAAGATGTAATGATCAAAGTTGGAATCAAAGCCCAGAAACAGCTGCTGATATTTCTAAGTAACTTTAATAAATGAACAAAACCAAAGTACTGAAAATAAGGAACCTGCCAACACTGTTCCTGGTTCTCCTGTATTTTAAATGCACTTTGGTGTGCGTTTGGTCTTTTTATTCTAATTCTTTGTTTTAATTGCTGACTTTCATCTGCATTTCATCCTATTTTTCTTTCTTTTTTCCTTCTGTCACATTCATTGTGTTTGAACAGAAATAAAAGCTTTGCCAATTATACTTTGTAACAAAAAATTCAAGGTAAAACCTTTTTCTTTATGACTATCGAACTACATTTCCACACAAACATTTTCCCTGTTTAGCTCAAACACAACAAGAGTCGTGTTAAAAACAGTCTCTGGTTAAAATAGTTCCTTTATGTACAGAAAATTTTTCTCATCTGTCTGGAGCTCATTTTGAGCACTTAAAGGGCAAGTTCCTGTTTTTTACAGTGTTAGTCACATAGACACATGGTGGTGCTGTTGTTAACATGCTTGTAAACAAGGTCTGAGGTTCAAAGCCAATCTCCATGTATATCTGGAGTAGCATCAGAAACCGCATCCAGTGCAAAACTTGTGCCAAATGATCATATCTATACTGCGTTCACTAACACCAAAGTGGGAGGAGTCAGAAAGTCATGATAAAATGTTTGAAATCTGTTTTGATGATGTATCATATGAGAAATAAATTTTCCACAAACTGCTGGAAATACATTTCTACAAGGAATATTTATCCACAGGTGCTACTGCGAGTCTAAACATTTGCCAAGGATTCGATGTTCACCACCATTCATTCATTTTAAACCGCTTATCTGGGTCCAGGTCGAAGTGGCAGCGAAACAAGCAGCTCATTCCACACTTCCCTACACTCTAAAAACAGATTGGTTGGACACATTTCAACCAATCTGTTTTTAGGGTGTTGGCAAAGTCCTGTAACTCTTCCTGGGAGATCCCAAGCTGTTCCCAAACCAGCTGGGAAATATAATCTCTCCAATATGTCCTAGATCTTTCCCCAGGCCTCCTCCCAATTAGATGTGCCTGGAAGATCTCCCCAGGGAGACAACTAGGAGGCATCCTCACCAGGTGCTGGAACCACCTCGACTGGCTCCTTTTGATGCAAAGAGGCACTGGCTCTACTCTGGGTCCCTCCTGGATAGTCAAGCTCCTCATGAGAAGCTCGACTATCCGGGACTATACTCTGTCCAGTAGTGTAAACCCAGATACCAGATGGAGGAATCTCATTTCTGCCGCTTGTATCTGCGATCTTATTCTTTCAGTCATGACCCAAAGTTCACGACCATAGGCGAGGATAGAAGCAGAAATTGACTGGTAATTTGAGAGTTTCGCCTTCTGGCTCAGCTCCTCCTTCACCACGACGGTCCGGTACAGTGTCTGTAAGATTTAAGACACTGCCCCAATCAGTCTATCAATGTCACGCTCCAACTTACCCCCGCTCATGAACAAGTGTCCACGAACATCACAAACAGGATTGGTGACAAGGGGCAGCCCTGGTGGAGTTACCAGTTTGGTGTAATGCAGAAAATGTGGACACAGATCTTACTTTGGTTATACTGGTCAATGTCCACCTTTTTAAAAATCTTATATTATTACTCTGAGAATCAGCACCTCCAAATCTGAGGCCATGGTCTTGTGTCAGAAAATGGTGGACTGTCCGCTCTGAGTCAGAGGACAGTTTTTTTCCTCAGGTGGAGTTTAAGCATCTCTGGGTCTTATTCCCATGTGGGGGGTAAGTTGAAGCATGTAATGTTTCTCTTTAAAGAAAATAAATAAATACATCCACAGACACTGAGGTGATGCATCCTAAAAAACTACAACTTTCATCTCAGTTTCTGTGGAAAGACATCGTCAGCAGTGTCCTATAGGGTAACTGTGACATATGTCACAGCACTCTAAAACAAGCCATTTCTGGCCTAACTGTTCATATTGCGAGTTTCAACGTGCACAGAGCTGAGGGACACTAAACATCATTAATACGTCATATTTCATTTTGAGCTGTAGATTAAGAACACATTTTACACAACACGACCCCCTTAAGGACAGTATGTTTTTTCAGATGCTCGCTGTTAGTTCAGGATCACCACAGCAGATCAAACATGGCTCTGTATGTTGTCTTACACCAGATGACCTTCCTGATGCAGCTCCACAGTGCATGAAGAACAGGCAAAGGTGCCCAGATTAACCCCACACCAGAATAAACCTGTGTTTAATCTGGCCTAGCCCAGTTTAAAACCCCAGAGTGTAAAATGGCCTAGGCCAGAATATACCTCCTCAGCCCTGTTTATACCCCTTGTATTTTTCTTTGATTGCCTTTTAATTTATAAAAACATCTTACTGGAGTTTTTAAGATCAACATAAAATAGACAATAGAAGGTGGAATATTATACCGACCTCCAGTTTTAACCTCCAAGTTGTTTCAACATTTAAGTCTATATTCCAGTACAAAGTGTCTCTTTCCAACATAACTGAAAAAAATATATTTTACTGCAAGGTATAAGATCAATATGAGGATATTTTGTATCCCCAGTTATACAGCTTCATGATAAAGTGGGATTTTCTTAAAAAGAAGACCTGAAAGTTCAGCTACAATTTACTAGAAGGTACATCTGAGATATAAGCCTAGATTTGAAGTTTTGGTGAAAGAATTAAGTACTTTTATTAATTTTTGTGGTTTCTTGTTGCATTTTGTTGCAGCTAGAGTGCTGACAGGGACTAGAAGGAGAGAGCATATTTCACCCATATTGGCCTCTCTTCATTGGCTTCCTGTTAATTCTAGAATAGAATTTAAAATTCTTCTTCTTACTTATAAGGTTTTGAATAATCAGGTCCCATCTTATCTTAGGGACCTCTTAGTACCATATCACCCCAATAGAGCGCTTCGCTCTCAGACTGCAGGCTTACTTGTAGTTCCTAGGGTTACTAAGAGTAGAATGGGAGGCAGAGCCTTCAGCTTTCAGGCTCCTCTCCTGTGGAACCAGCTCCCAATTCAGATCAGGGAGACAGACACCCTCTCTACTTTTAAGATTAGGCTTAAAACTTTCCTTTTTGCTAAAGCTTATAGTTAGGGCTGGATCAGGTGACCCTGAACCATCCCTTAGTTATGCTGCTATAGACTTAGACTGCTGGGGGGTTCCCATGATGCACTGAGTGTTTCTTTCTGTTTTTGCTCTGTATGCACCACTCTGCATTTAATCATTAGTGATTGATCTCTGCTCTCTTCCACAGCATGTCTTTTTCCTGATTCTCTCCCCTCAGCCCCAATCAGTCCCAGCAGAAGACTGCCCCTCCCTGAGTCTGGTTCTGCTGGAGGTTTCTTCCTGTTAAAAGGGAGTTTTTCCTTCCCACTGTTGCCAAGTGCTTGCTCATAGGGGGTCGTTTTGACCGTTGGGGTTTTTCCGTAATTATTGTATGGCCTTGCCTTACAATAGAAAGCTCCTTGGGGCAACTGTTTGTTGTGATTTGGCGCTATATAAATAAAATTGATTGATTGATGGGTAATTTAGTTGTTTAAGTAAAACCAGTAAAAGGAATAACAGACCTACTTTTATGGAGGATCCTCAGAGGAGGTCATTCCTGCACCACCGGTTCAAAATCCTCTAAGGTTGCACTTTTGGTGAGGCGTAGGCCCAAACTTTAGTGTCAACTAAACCAGGTCACTCTCAACCTTTACAAGAAAATTTCAGAACTTTGATTCCAAACCAAGCAAATGATAATTAAACCCTCGACAAACACACTGTAACTGAACACTTGACCTGCAGGGTACACAAAAGAAAAAAAACAGGAGGGTTTTTAACATTGGGTCTGCATATTTATGACATCATAAAGTCATGTCATGGGAAATACTGTGAAAAACACAAAAGCAAAAAAAGGCCAAATTATTTTGACTCTGGTCTGAAGCTGCCTCAAGATTTAATCAATTATTTTCACATCTCTCCAGAAAATATCAATGAAATCTAGCGTGTAGTTTATCATGAACACAAACAGAAGTGATAACAGTTAAAGGTGTAGTCCCCTTTGATTTTTTAATCATGAAAAGGATTTTCTTAATCACCACTATAATGTTATTCACTAGTGTTCAAATAAAGGATTCACAATCTGATGTCACAGTATGACCAAAATTCTCCTTGTCTGGAAACACTTATTGATTTCGGCCCACATGGGGTTAAAATACAGAAGCAATTTCTATCTAATCTAAACACCATGACACTGGAAAACTCAGTTTCCCAGCATGCTGTTTGAGGCGCAAAGGGTACCGTTAATATTACATAATGTATGCTAATGTTAGCACCATGAAGCCAAAGAAATGCGGTAAGCCTCCAATTGTGACTGAAAGTGCCAAAAACTGATGTGAAATGCAAACACAAAGACAGCGACAGTAGGCTATGTTTGTATCTGTCATGTTTGCATTTCAGGTCCCATGACTTGTGGGCAGTGGTGGGCACAATTCCGCTAATCCGTTAATTATCAAAGATAATGTTTTCATTATCGGATTAGCTTTTCAGACAACTTTGAAAACCATCATCGGACCAATTATCTTCCGATAAGTTTTGCTCTGATAATTTTTAGACCGCTAACATTTTTGCAGACGTAGCTTTTTGTAGCAGATGCGCAGCTCTATCCAGAGAAGAGCTGGTTCTAGAATAAACCGCTCTATCCTCTACAAACAGAGAAAAGCTGGTTCTAGAAGAAACCACTCTATCCTGTGCAGGCAAAGGAGAACTGCTCACAGAAAAGAAAAAACTCATTTCTTTTGACCGCATACTGATACGCTGGCAATAGCACCCAAGTCATCCAGAGGCATACAGTTTTAACCTATGGTTAAAATTTTAACCAAACTAATTTCGGACAAGTTATTTAAATTAACGTCACGTCTGAAGTTTTAGAAAGTGAAAATATTAGATATATGTTTTAGTTTTAAAGTAATGCGCTAACTTAGAAGGTTTTAGTGTGGACATGCTGTGTCCAGTGCATTATTGGTATCTCAGTACATTCATGACAGAAGAAATGCATTTGAGATGCTTTGATCAGGCTCCACATGAACAACAGCATCAAACTCTTTGTATAATGTCCCTAAAACTGAATATATTCTCTGGGTTTATAGACATTGCTATTGTGTTTGTTTTATTTAAAAATGCCAGAAGAAGCTCAAGTAGCTTCTCCAAAAGCCGAAAAGTCAAATTGTGATCCAGGCCGTGTGCTTCAGTTAATTCAAAATGCTGCAGCTAGAGTGCTGACAGGGACTAGAAGGAGAGAGCATATTTCACCCATATTGGCCTCTCTTCATTGGCTCCCTGTTAATTCCAGAATAGAATTTAAAATTCTTCTTCTTACTTATAAGGTTTTGAATAATCAGGTCCCATCTTATCTTAGGGACCTCATAGTACCATATCATCCCAACAGAGCGCTTCGCTCTCAGACTACAGGCTTACTTGTAGTTCCTAGGGTTTGTAAGAGTAGAATGGGAGGCAGAGCCTTCAGCTTTCAGGCTCCTCTCCTGTGGAACCAGCTCCCAATTCGGATCAGGGAGACAGACACCCTCTCTACTTTTAAGATTAGGCTTAAAACTTTCCTTTTTGCTAAAGCTTATAGTTAGGGCTGGATCAGGTGACCCTGAACCACCCTGAACCTTAGTTATGCTGCTATAGACTTAGACTGCTGGGGGGTTCCCATGATGCACTGAGTGTTTCTTTCTCTTTTTGCTCTGTATGCACCACTCTGCATTTAATCATTAGTGATTGATCTCTGCTCCCCTCCACAGCATGTCTTTTTCCTGGTTCTCTCCCTCAGCCCCAACCAGTCCCAGCAGAAGACTGCCCCTCCCTGAGCCTGGTTCTGCTGGAGGTTTCTTCCTGTTAAAAGGGAGTTTTTCCTTCCCACTGTCGCCAAGTGCTTGCTCACAGGGGGTCGTTTTGACCGTTGGGGTTTTTCCGTAATTATTGTATGGCTTTGCCTTGCAGTGTGGAGCGCCTTGGGGTGGCTGTTTGTTGTGATTTGGCGCTATATAAATAAAATTGATTTGATCTTTGATCCTGCTCATGCTGTGGACCCTGCCTTTGATCATTGTTATTTGAGCTTTATGGCCCTATTTTGATGGCAGATGCAAAAACAACTTGCGCATGGGGTGCACATGCATATGGAGTGTGCCTTGCTGCATGCTGCTATTTAAGCAGTGGGAAATACTGGGATAAAGCGGAACGCTGGGCTCAAAAGGGTTAGATTTAACATGTCCATTAGGCAGTGGTGTGTTTTATTCCAAACATGATATCAACCAATCAGAGTTGCCTTTAAACTGTGGTTTCAAGATATTGAATGCTTTGAGTTTGAATTTGCCATTGATCTTTGATCTTGAATCACAATTCTGTTGGGCCTGCTTACAGGATCAAAGTAAAATTAACAGAGGGTGATAAAGATCTATTCAGGATCATGCAACAGGAGTCAGAAGCAGCAATCAAAAACAACAGTCAGGATCAAAGACTAGTAATGAAAACCAAGCAGGGTCAAATATCAGCAGTCAGGAGCAAAGCTTGGTGATCCAGATCAAAACTCCGTAATCAAATAATCAAATATTTCCATCAAAGAATGAGTTATTCACACACAGAGAGAAGAAGCTGCATGTGAAGGGTGCAGCGGGTTGTATGTTCACGACCACATCTACCTCTGAAAAACCTCAAAGTCTTGAGCTGTCATCAAATTCAGAATCCTGTCCATCTTCTTCAGGATTGTCTTCAGCCCCAACAGCTAAACAAACACATTTAAAACACTTTAGCTGGTTAAACCAATTTTAAAAAAATCCAAAGAAAAACCGGAAGTGATGTAATCCTGCAGAGCTTCTCTGTGACGTTCACTCAGACTTTCTTTCATGGTGAATTCTACATATAGGCACAGTGAAGGAATATAATATATGATATCACACAAAACCTTAAGGCTTGGCTAACTGGACATTTCCCCTCCAGGCTTCTTCGACACTTTCTGCTGCTGATGTGCAGCGCTGCCCCCAGTGGCATCACAGAGCTGTAACGCTGAACAGGTTGAAGCAGCATGACTATTTATATTCTTACTCCTCCTACTTTCAGCCAGGAGGTGGGGCAAGCAGAAGCTCCTTTTTATTTAACGTGACAGGCAGATAAACGGCTCATTCGCTTCAGCCTACAGCTGCTTTTATTGATATTTCTGCTCAGCAATTTAATACAAATACTTATGAAACTGAGTCGTCATCTAAGCCAGCAAATTCATCCAAAATCAACCAATCAGAGTCTGACAGTACAGTTAAAATTTATAGCAATTGTTTCTTATTAAAATTATTCACAGTGTGATGATGACATCATCCACACCTTTACAGACAAACGGGATCAAAGAGGAGAGTTTGTGGCATGTGTGAGCTACACACCCGAGCAGAAGTCGATGTTCCTCAGTATGTCAGCGACGTCATCTGTGTCGATGGCGAAGTGGCTCAAATTCTCAAACCCAAACTCAGGACGCTCCACAGCACAGGCTCTGGCTGCTACTGACATCCTGTCAGCACAAATACGCAGGTTTGACGATGCATTGATAAGAATATCGACCAAAACCACAGCATGCAGAAACCAAAACCCTGACCCTCATCAAAAACAAGATGTATCCCCACAACGCAAAGTCCACACACGTGGATCTCAGATGATACTCTGAGATCAAAGGTGTCTCAAAATTTGAATTATGTGCCATGAGTCTGAAATTGACAACGAACACTAGAATATGTGAGTTTTAAAAATAGTTTAAAATCTTACATTCAAAGACATACTTGGGGCTCCACTTTTTACTGCGTACAATGAACAACTCTGGTGTCTTTGCTACACTGCAGTGTAGTGCTGCATTAAACACTCAGACGCACCGCACACAAACAGCTTCATCACACGTATGCTCTGCACACGGTGTGCATAGCACATAGCTTACCTCTCCAGAATGGCTGTGGCATTCTGTGAGTGTGAGAGAAAAAGAAAAAAAAACAAAAAAACTATGATTCAGTCTCAAAAAATATTTGTCCAACATCCTGGAAGTGTTTTTAGTGTTAAAAGAACACCGCTGCCGGAGTGGTGTGATGTTTCTGACCTGCTTCCTTCACATCAGTGTTTTCTCAGTCACCACTGAAATCGAGCTAAACGCAGACGGGAACGTGTGCCTGTTAGTCAGAGGCGGCTCTACGGTGGGGCTGAAGTCCCCTCAAAAATGTCATTAGCACCATCAGCACAGTGACATTTTTCACTTAAACACAGCTGTTCTCAGCATTAATTTCTCACTTTCTCTGACTGCTTATGTGGAACAGCGCCCCCATGAGATATTCAGAGATATTGTCTATGCAGTGCACTGGAAGGAACTGAGTGAGTTTGCACCACGTAAGTAAGATATAGAATTTTTCACGTTATTCTGTTTCCTTCGGTATGCTAGCAACAGACATGTGGCCAAATACAAAAGTATTTGTATTTGAAAATACTTAAATACATTTTTTGGAGTATTTGTATTTTCTGATTTTGAATTCAAAGTATTTGTATTTCAAATACATCGCCGATCCCAAGTATTTCCAAATACTTTTACAAATACTTTTTCAAATACTTTTCAAACTTGGAAATCTCTGTGACACCATGTTGAGACACACCAGAAAACTATAAGCTCTGCGTTATTGTGATTGAGATACAATAATACAATATGCTGAGACGAGAAGACATGACATTTTATTATTGTTTTGTGATATGGTGGATACAAAAGGATGCAACATTGATGGAAACAGAATATATATTGTGATAGTTTGATTATTGCCTGTTATATTATAATAGTGAATTTGTGATAAACATTCAATTCTTTACTTATCAACAGTATTTGGTCATGCTATTTTCACAATAAACTGTCACCGGTTTATCAGTTTTTGTGTTGATTTGTTGTTTATAGTTCATAGAAAGTATTTGTATTTGTATTTGAAATACTCAAAACATAAAGTATTTGTATTTGAAAAAGTACAAAGTATTTGTATTTGGAATTCAAAAATCTAAAGTATTTGTATTTAAATACTTTATTTAAGAGTTTGTTGCTCTATAAGAAAGCCCTCCGTGAAGCTAGGACATCTTTCTACTCATCACTAATTGAAGAAAATAAGAACAACCCTAGGTTTCTTTTCAGCACTGTAGCCAGGCTGACAAAGAGTCAGAGCTCTATTGAGCTGAGTATTCCATTAACTTTAACTAGTGATGACTTCATGACTTTCTTTGCTAACAAAATTTTGACTATTAGAGAAAAAATTACTCATAACCATCCCAAAGATGTATCGTTATCTTTGGCTGCTTTCAGTGATGCCGGTATTTGGTTAGACTCTTTCTCTCCGATTGTTCTGTCTGAGTTATTTTCATTAGTTACTTCATCCAAACCATCAACATGCTTATTAGACCCCATTCCTGCCAGGCTGCTCAAGGAAGTCCTACCATTATTTAATGCTTCAATCTTAAATATGATCAATCTATCTTTGTTAGTTGGTTATGTACCACAGGCCTTTAAGGTGGCAGTAATTAAACCATTACTTAAAAAGCCATCACTTGACCCAGCTATCTTAGCTAATTATAGGCCAATCTCCAACCTTCCTTTTCTCTCAAAGATTCTTGAGAGGGTAGTTGTAAAACAGCTAACTGATCACCTGCAGAGGAATGGTCTATTTGAAGAGTTTCAGTCAGGTTTTAGAATTCATCATAGTACAGAAACAGCATTAGTGAAGGTTACAAATGATCTTCTTATGGCTTCGGACAGTGGACTTATCTCTGTGCTTGTTCTGTTGGACCTCAGTGCTGCTTTTGATACTGTTGACCATAAAATTTTATTACAGAGATTAGAGCATGTCATAGGTATTAAAGGCACTGCGCTGCGGTGGTTTGAATCATATTTGTCTAATAGATTACAGTTTGTTCATGTAAATGGGGAATCTTCTTCACAGACTAAAGTTAATTATGGAGTTCCACAAGGTTCTGTGCTAGGACCAATTTTATTCACTTTATACATGCTTCCCTTGGGCAGTATTATTAGACGGTATTGCTTAAATTTTCATTGTTACGCAGATGATACCCAGCTTTATCTATCCATGAAGCCAGAGGATACACACCAATTAGCTAAACTGCAGGATTGTCTTACAGACATAAAGACATGGATGACCTCTAATTTCCTGCTTTTAAACTCAGATAAAACTGAAGTTATTGTACTTGGCCCCACAAATCTTAGAAGCATGGTGTCTAACCAGATCGTTACTCTGGATGGCATTTCCCTGATCTCTAGTAATACTGTGAGAAATCTTGGAGTTATTTTTGATCAGGATATGTCATTCAAAGCGCATATTAAACAAATATGTAGGACTGCCTTTTTGCATTTACGCAATATCTCTAAAATCAGAAAGGTCTTGTCTCTCAGAGTGATGCTGAAAAACTAATTCATGCATTTATTTCCTCTAGGCTGGACTATTGTAATTCATTATTATCAGGTTGTCCTAAAAGTTCCCTAAAAAGCCTTCAGTTGGTTCAGAATGCTGCAGCTAGAGTACTGACGGGGACTAGCAGGAGAGAGCATATCTCACCCGTGTTGGCCTCTCTTCGTTGGCTTCCTGTTAATTCTAGAATAGAATTTAAAATTCTTCTTCTTACTTATAAGGTTTTGAATAATCAGGTCCCATCTTATCTTAGGGACCTCGTAGTACCATATCACCCCAATAGAGCACTTCGCTCTCAGACTGCAGGCTTACTTGTAGTTCCTAGGGTTTGTAAGAGTAGAATGGGAGGCAGAGCCTTTAGCTTTCAGGCTCCTCTCCTGTGGAACCAGCTCCCAATTCAGATCAGGGAGACAGATACCCTCTCTACTTTTAAGATTAGGCTTAAAACTTTCCTTTTCGCTAAGGCTTATAGTTAGGGCTGGATCGGGTGACCCTGGACCATCCCTTGGTTATGTTGCTTTAGACGTAGACTGTGGGGGGGTTCCCATGATGCACTGTTTTTCTTTTTTTGCTCCGTATGCATCACTCTGCATTTAATCATTAGTGATCGATCTCTGCCCCCCTTATCGGCATGTCTTTTTCCTGGTTCTTTCCCTCAGCCCCAACCAGTCTCAGCAGAAGACTGCCCCTCCCTGAGCCTGGTTCTGCTGGAGGTTTCTTCCTGTTAAAAGGGAGTTTTTCCTTCCCACTGTGGCCAAGTGCTTGCTCATAGGGGGTCGTTTTGACCGTTGGGGTTTTTCATGGTTATTGTATGGCCTTGCCTTGCAATATGGAGCGCCTTGGGGCAACTGTTTGTTGTGATCTGGCGCTATATAAGAAAAAAGTTGATTGATTGATTAAATACAATGCAAAGTGTTTTTTTTTCCAAATGGATCATTTCCTTGTCAAACAGCTCAGTCCAAGACCAAAATCTGGTGAAATTGAAAAATCTGAGCCCGATAGGAAGAGTGAGAGAGGAAGACCAACTCCAACTAAAGAAAAGCAGCCTTTATTGTGACATTTGTTGTGTAATTTTCTCATTGTTTCCAATTTCCATATTTCTGTATCCTGTCAAAGAGATAATTATATTTCAACAACTGCTGATTTTATTCCTGTTATATTAACAGACATGTTGTGTGTATGAACCACACCTACACAATGAGCACTTGAAATTTTCTTTAAAATGGGTATTTGCGCAGTGACTACAACCTCTCTAACCTCACCACTAAATAATCATGCCCCCACCCACACCCACTGAGATCAAAATATCTAAAGCCGCCACTCCTGACAACATCAATCCGCTTTTAATGAACTTGTCAATTATACTTGAAGTTAATTAAAAATAACCACAGAGGACAGAGTGTCTGATTTAGTTCTTTTAATATATTTAAAGCTTTAAACTCCTTAAATCTTTCTACACAGACAAATTATGATTCACAAGAATCACTGTTTGGGCATAGTTCCTCCTCACTGACCTGATCCACAAATACAGTCACTAGCCTCAAAGAAGTGGATTAGTGAGGGAAGCCATCAAGTCACCCATAACAGCTCTGAAGGATTTCTTGGCTTCTATGGCTGTGACTGGATTACCTTCTGTTTTTAGACTGTGATATGTGCATTTGGCAAATTTATACATATTTGTGTGCAGTTTGGAACAAGTTTTTGAGGATCCAAATTACACACATATCATTGAGTAAATCTGAAAATCTGTTTTCCCCATTTGTAAAACATTTGGGAAGATTTTGAGAACAACCTTCATAATTAGCAGCAATCAGGAGGAAATCTTGTGCGCTGTCCGTGGTGCTGAAGTGTGAAAAATAAGTGAAAGTGTCAATGACATTAACCTGATGATTTCATGTTGGACTGAAGTTTTTTGGTGAGAAAGTCCTCCTAGTTTGGGTGTTCTTTAGTAAATCCTGACAGCAGTTATTATTATTATTTTTTTCATCAAAGGTAGGTTTGTGTCGCTGCAAACTGTTAGTACCTGACCTCCTGACCTTTAGGCTCCGCCCTGCAGACTTTACTTGATGTCAGTATTAATCACCTGTATGAACAGAGGCATGTGTGGCTCTTCCATGTTCTGGATGGCCGACTCGACCAACGTGACGGCGGCTTCCAGGTGCTCGCTGTGCCGATGGATGAGGGATCGAAAGTGTTGCAGCTTTTCATCTTGTTGTTTGGTAATAAGGCAAATGAGGTCCTGCTTGCGCTCCTCTAACAGAGCCATCAGCTCGTTGAGATGGTGAACCAGCTGCTCCCTCTGGCGCTGTGCGTTTTCCTGAAAATGTAGGATTGTTCACGTGAAAATGTAGGATTGTTCATGTGTCACGTGTTCACTTCTCTGTCAAGATGATCATGAGTGATGGTGCTACTGTGGCGGTAGACTAAAATATCAGACAACATCTGGTCCCTCATTACAAGAAAAACCTTATGTCCATAAAAACCTATCTCCTCTATCAGGGATCTGGATTTACACTCCTGGACAGGGTGAGAAGCTCGACCATCTGGGAGACAGATACCCTCTCTACTTTTAAGATTAGGCTTAAAACTTTCCTTTTCGCTAAGGCTTATAGTTAGGGCTGGATCGGGTGACCCTGGACCATCCCTTGGTTATGTTGCTTTAGACGTAGACTGTGGGGGGGTTCCCATGATGCACTGTTTCTTTCTTTTTTTGCTCCGTATGCATCACTCTGCATTTAATCATTAGTGATCGATCTCTGCCCCCCTTCTCGGCATGTCTTTTTCCTGGTTCTTTCCCTCAGCCCCAACCAGTCTCAGCAGAAGACTGCCCCTCCCTGAGCCTGGTTCTGCTGGAGGTTTCTTCCTGTTAAAAGGGAGTTTTTCCTTCCCACTGTGGCCAAGTGCTTGCTCATAGGGGGTCGTTTTGACCGTTGGGGTTTTTCATGGTTATTGTATGGCCTTGCCTTGCAATGTGGAGCGCCTTGGGGCAACTGTTTGTTGTGATTTGGCGCTTTATAAGAAAAAAGTTGATTGATTGATTGATTGACTCAGAGTAGAGCTGCTGCTTCATCACATCTGAAAGGAGTCAGCTGAGGTGGTTTGGACATCTGGTGAGGATGCCCCCTGGTCGTCTGCTTAGGGAAGTCTTCTAGGTACGTCCAACTGTGAAGAGGCCCTGGGGAAGACCCAGGATATGCTGGAGGGATTATATTTCCCAGCTGTCTTGGGAATGCCTCCGGATCCCCCAAGAAGAATTAAAGGACTTGGCCATGGATAAGGAAGTGTGAGATGAGCTGCTTCGTCTGCCACCACAGCAACCCAGATAAGTGGCAAAAAATGAATAAATGAATGAATAATGGTGTCCAATATTAAACTTGGAGAAAATGTTCAGCTTGGAGTGAAACATTATAATTCTGCTGCAGATTTAGAGGGACACAGGTGGGGCCACATGTACTTGGACAAAGTTTCTATTTTGGCCTCCTATTGATTACAAATTATGAATATGAGCAAATAGTCCAACCTCATCTCCAGTCTGGGTTTGTGCATCAGCATTCATTAAGGCTCCAAAAGTAATTGGACAACTGTTGAGCTCTTTCACAGTCAGGAGAGAGAGGGAAGGGGTGTGTGTGTGTGTGTGTGTGTGTGTGTGTGTGTGTGTGTGTGTGTGTGTGTGTGTGTGTGTGTGTGTGTGTGTGTGTGTGTGTGTGTGTAAAACCTCTATGGTGCTGCAGATTTCTTCCATCTGCGAGATGACTGACTGGATGTGATCATTACTGGCGATCAAAACTGCAATGCTGTCACTCAGTTCCGTCTGCAAAGATTTAAGAAACATACACTCAACAAAAATATAAACGCAACACTTTTGGTTTTGCTCCCATTTTGTATGAGATGAACTCAAAGATCTAAAACTTTTTCCACATACACAATATCACCATTTCCCTCAAATATTGTTCACAAACCAGTCTAAATCTGTGATAGTGAGCAATTCTCCTTTGCTGAGATAATCCATCCCACCTCACAGGTGTGCCATATCAAGATGCTGATTAGACACCATGATTAGTGCACAGGTATGCCTTAGACTGCCCACAATAAAAGGACACTCTGAAAGGTGCAGTTTTATCACACAGCACAATGCCACAGATGTCGCAAGATTTGAGGGAGCGTGCAATTGGCATGCTGACAGCAGGAATGTCAACCAGAGCTGTTGCTCGTGTATTGAATGTTCATTTCTCTACCATAAGCCGTCTCCAAAGGCGTTTCAGAGAATTTGGCAGTACATCCAACCAGCCTCACAACCGCAGACCACGTGTAACCACACCAGCCCAGGACCTCCACATCCAGCATGTTCACCTCCAAGATCGTCTGAGACCAGCCACTCGGACAGCTGCTGAAACAATTGGTTTGCATAACCAAAGAATTTCTACACAAACTGTCTGAAACCGTCTCAGGGAAGCTTATCTGCATGCTCATCGTACTCATCGGGGTCTCGACCTGACTCCAGTTCGTCATCGTAACTGACTCGAGTGGGCAAATGCTCACATTCGCTGGCGTTTGGCACGTTGGAGAGGTATTCTCTTCACGGATGAATCCCGGTTCACACTGTTCAGGGCAGATGGCAGACAGCGTGTGTGGCGTCGTGTGGGTGAGCAGTTTTCTGATGTCAATGTTGTGGATCGAGTGGCCCATGGTGGCGGTGGGGTTATGGTATGGGCAGGCGTCTGTTATGGACGAAGAACACAGGTGCATTTTATTGATGGCATTTTGAATGCACAGAGATACCGTGACGAGATCCTGAGGCCCATTGTTGTGCCATATATCCAAGAACATCACCTCATGTTGCAGCAGGATAATGCACGGCCCCATGTTGCAAGGATTTGTACACAATTCTTGGAAGCTGAAAATGTCCCAGTTCTTGCATGGCCGGCATACTCACCGGACATGTCACCCATTGAGCATGTTTGGGATGCTCTGGACCGGCGTATACGACAGCGTGTACCAGTTCCTGCCAATAATCAGCAACTTCGCACAGCCATTGAAGAGGAGTGGACCAACATTCCACAGGCCACAATTGACAACCTGATCAACTCTATGCGAAGGAGATGTGTTGCACTGCATGAGGCAAATGGTGGTCACACCAGATACTGACTGGTATCCCCCCCGCCCCCAATAAAACAAAACTGCACCTTTCAGAGTGGCCTTTTATTGTGGGCAGTCTAAGGCACACCTGTGCACTAATCATAGTGTCTAATCAGCATCTTGATATGGCACACCTGTGAGGTGGGATGGATTATCTCAGAAAAGGAGAAGTGCTCACTATCACAGATTTAGACTGGTTTGTGAACAATATTTGAGGGAAATGGTGATATTGTATATGTGGAAAAAGTTTGAGATCTTTGAGTTCATCTCAAAATTCTTCTTCTTACTTATAAGGTTTTGAATAATCAGGTCCCATCTTATCTTAGGGACCTCGTAGTACCATATCACCCCAATAGAGCGCTTCGCTCTCAGACTGCAGGCTTACTTGTAGTTCCTAGGGTTTGTAAGAGTAGAATGGGAGGCAGAGCCTTCAGCTTTCAGGCTCCTCTCCTGTGGAACCAGCTCCCAATTCAGATCAGGGAGACAGACACCCTCTCTACTTTTAAGATTAGGCTTAAAACTTTCCTTTTTGCTAAAGCTTATAGTTAGGGCTGGATCAGGTGACCCTGAACCATCCCTTAGTTATGCTGCTATAGACGTAGACTGCTGGGGGGTTCCCATGATGCACTGTTTCTTTCTCTTTTTGCTCTGTATGCACCACTCTGCATTTAATCATTAGTGATCGATCTCTGCTCCCCTCCACAGCATGTCTTTTTCCTGGTTCTCTCCCTCAGCCCCAACCAGTCCCAGCAGAAGACTGCCCCTCCCTGAGCCTGGTTCTGCTGGAGGTTTCTTCCTGTTAAAAGGGCGTTTTTCCTTCCCACTGTAGCCAAGTGCTTGCTCATAGGGGGTCGTTTTGACCGTTGGGGTTTTACATAATTATTGTATGGCCTTGCCTTACAATATAAAGTGCCTTGGGGCAACTGTTTGTTGTGATTTGGCGCTATATAAAAAAATTGATTGATTGATTGATCTCATACAAAATGGGAGCAAAACCAAAAGTGTTGCGTTTATATTTTTGTTGAGTGTATATATACATATATACATATACATATATACATATACATATACATACATATATACATACATATATATATACATATATACACACACATACATACATACATACACACATACACACACACATACATACACACACACACACACACACATACATACATACACACACATACATACATACACACACATACACACACACACACACACACACACACACACACACACACACACACACACACACACACACACACACACACAGCGGATAAAACAAGTATTAAACACGTCACCATCTTTTTTAGTAAATATATTTCTAAAGTTGCTATCGACCTGAAATTTTCACCAGATGCTGGTAACAACTCAAGTAATCCACACATACAAAGAAACCAAAACAAAGATGACCACAAAATAAGATATGTGTGATAATGTGAAATGACAGGGGAGACTGAACAACTGAAGAAAGGGAGGTGTAAAAACACATTGAAAGCCAAAACACCAGCTGAAACCGATCAGTAATTAGAAAGCAATCCTGCCCCATGTCAGTGCAAATTAATAAATATCAGCTGGTTCAGTAATTAGAAAACAATCCTGCCCCATGTCGGTGCAAATGAATAAATATCAGCTGGTTCAGTCCCAACTAATGGCCTATAAAAAGGTGTCTCATTACCAAGATGTCACACAAGAAACATCTGATGATGGGTAAAAGCAGAGAACTCAACCTACACACAAACGGTCAAAGTGTTTCATAATGAGGCCTCACATTCAGCCATTAAACTCACACTGATGCCAACGTGCTGCCATGCACGGCCCTCAACTGCACACCGGGAGCAACCAAAGAATCAAGGTCCTTTCAAAAGGGTCCTTACTGATGTAGGGTATCAAACCACAGATCCTCTGATCACAGGTCCACCTCTCTAACCTCCAAGCCATTGCCTCCCCAGGGAAAGGCTGTAAGATTCATAATGAATCTGAGTGCTCTACAGTCGACTGGATTTAGGGCGTTATCTTTGTGAAGATGCCTGCATGTCTACAATACTCGGGGACCTACGACCACTACCTTTGCACCCCCCTTAGATCAGGATGTTCCCAAAAATAAAAACTGGCCTCAAGCCAGTTATCCAAGATGGCACCCAAGATGGCCACCAAAATAGGGTTTTTTTCACTTAACCACCAATGATTTCTGTCATTATTAAGTCTATTGTTTGTTCCTACTATGTAGGAAACAAATTAAAAACTGAACTTCAAATTCAATTTTTTTTTTCCCCACCGGTTGCTGAATATGAGATTTAAAAGAGAAAAATCAGTTACAATTCTCAAATGTCTGTAAGAAGTTGATCTCAGAGCCCTGAAAAGTTGGAAAGTTGGCTTTGATTGGTCTCTCCCTTTACAGATCATAGTGCCAACATTCAAAGTTCCGCCTCTCACCTGCACACTGAGACCCTGGGGACACACCTTACCAGTCTCCTCTCTCACACAACAGTAGCACAGTTTCTGCTGGTACCCTGCTGACCGACAAAGTGATGGTCGTCAGTCCCGTGCAACTAGTGACCCGTTTCATCTAACTAAACGGCAGTTTAAGAAATTGAAGTCCTGGTGCAGAGTTTTAATACCTGTTCAAATTTATAACACATATGAAAATGCTTAAAAGGACTTTAAAACAATTTATCTGTGGAATTCAGGTCAAGTCTGGGAGGATGTGCCACACGTTGCCGTAGCTACAGACCCACCCAGACATACAACTGGTTCATCCACACACCGCAAAAGTAACCACAGCAGAAAGGTGAAACGTGGGCATGTCCTCAACACTGAGGAACCTCTGTGCTAATCATGACCAAAGAAACGGCCAAAACATCATAGCTAATGTTCCCTCACAATGCAAGGGATACTCCTCATCTGACTGTCCCAAAGTAACTGCTCATTAGACACAAACTCATTCCTTTGGTACCCAAAGATGCCCTAACGAGACCTAGTACCAAGAGCAACCAGTTGTGACCTTCAGTCACGGGTTAGCATCCAGGTGTCACAACCAGCCAGTAAGACAGGCAGCACCAGGACCCTGAAGACTTGGACTTTCATTCTCCTGCAAAGACATTGGAATCACCAAACACATCTAACCATTAACCTCATGACTCGAGATAAGTAAATGTCTCTACAAACTCAACACTTTCACCACATACACATCTGATGGCTGAGCCCAGAAAGTCATTAAAAGCCTGAATCTTTTTCTAACTAACCAAACACCCATTCAAAGCAAGCACTGAACTGTGTAGGAGCCAGAACATACCCCTGAGGACCACCAGAACTCACTGAGAAAGTCAGATTCTGCTTCCTGATCATTTCTGTGGAATTAACACATTTAAAACCAGTCAAGACCAAATGATCCCAAATAACTAGAAATGAATCATAGTCCTTGTGAAAGTTTGTGCTCCCTAAATGCTTTGTTGTCGCCTCATCAGCACTGTGAGTCACCGCCATGTGACGTGTCACGTCTGTGGACTATAATGACATCACCATAATTTATTTGTTTAGTCTACTGTACGGTTTTAGTGCCACATAACGTTTCCATTGTTAAACTTTCACACCTCTATTTATGCAACGAGAAGAGCAAACGCCATCGGCAGCTTTTTGCTCGTCCAACAACTTCAGCATAAATCAGGAGGATCAGCAAGATGCTCACTCATCTACATTTCAGATGAGTGATTCAGAGACGGAGTCAGAGATGGAGAGAGGACTGAAATGTCAACAATGCCAACTGCTCAATAAGATGACGGACACCGTTTCTGCCATCTGCATGACAAAATGTGCACGCTGTCTGTGTGCGAGCGTGCTCAGCTGAGGGGAAAATGGTTTCATGTGATTTAAGTGCACAGTACTGACATGCAAACAGCGCTTTGGTTAAGACTGCGAGCAGCCTTTACCGTCCAGTTTAGATGTCTTTGTCCGCGTGCATTTACCATGTTGTCTGGACTAATCCAGTTACACCGAGGAGGGTTCAAGACCATGTGACACATTGAGCCACCGACAAAATGTTACAAAAATGAACAGATGGACTGTGGTGGAATGTTGATGGGACATGATCCTCAGAACCAACAACTGTTAGTAGTGACTTTTTAAAACCTTTTTTCCAAAATATTTACCAGGAATGATTTCTTTTAGATGTATTTTTTTCACTCTGCTTTGGAGCCGTCACAGCTCAGCACAGTGCTCCAATCACATCACACTGAAGCTTACTAGTCCTTCAGGGTCCTTGGTGGCTTCCCTCACTAGTCTGCTACATGTACACTCGGTTTTTGAGTACAGCCTGGAAGATATTTTTAATCAAACGCTTAACATTTTTTAATGATTAATTTAAATGAAATTCAATATATGTGCACAACGGGACATCTTCGGTCTGCCCAGAAAATCTTTGGGCACCGCTGGAATGACTGTGTCAAATGAGTGGTTACTTTCTAGTGGATGTTGATCTCCATCTTGTCCCAAACCAGAATTTAAAGGTGCAGTCAGGGACTAGAGGGCATCCAGTTTGGGGACCTCAGAATTACATCTCTGCTTTTTGCGGATGATGTGGTTCTGTTGGTCTCTGTTGCACACTGACCAGGTTTGAGGCAGAATGTGAAGCAACTGGAATGAAGATCAGCACCTCCAAATCTCAGATGATGGTCCTCTGTTAGAAAAGGGTGGACTGTCCCTTTGGGTCAGGGGAGAGTTATTGCTCCAAGTGGAGGAGTTGAAGTATTTTGGGGTCTTATTCACAAATGGGGTAAGCTGCTGCATGTGGTTGTGGATAAGTATAATAAGATTGTGGATTCAAGTGGGAGAAATTAGATTCCTCTGTCTGGGTTTACACTCCTGGACAGGGTGAGAAGCTCGATTATCCAGGAGTGACTGAGTAGAGCTGCTGCTTCTTCACATTGAAAGGAGCCAGCTGAAGTGGTTCTAACATCTGATGAGGCTGCCCCCTGACTGTCTACATAGGGAGGTCTTCCAGGCACATTCATATAGGAGGAGGACCTAGGAATTACCCAGAACATGCTGGAGGGATTATACTTAGCCAGATGCCTTGGGAAGCCTTCAGAATCCCCTTGGAAGTATTTGAGAATGTGAGTGTGGGAGGAGCTGATTAGTCTGCTGCCACTGAAGACCCAGACAAGCAGCAGAAAATTAACAAATGAATGAAATAAGGCAAAGTATTTCTTTTAATGCCACCCTAAGGCTCCTTGCACATTCTGCATGAAACAAAATTACGGTGACGTGAGGTGCATCACTTCCCGTCATGCAACAGGCAGTATTCTGAGAGCAATTTTTAGTATTAGTTATCTTCTCTTAATTGTTATTTTGTCTTATGTGTATTGTTTATATGACTCAAACCCAAGATATCTGGTGTAGTAATCTATCCCTGATCATAAGCAAGTCTCACACACACACACACACACACACACACACACTAAATGTCAAACTTTTGACATTTAAATACACATAATAGATTTGATCTGTTTCTCTAACAGCTGCCACCTCAGTTCTAATATTCCTGATAAAATCTGATCTCAACAAGACGTCCAGGATGTTCGCGCAAGAAAACATACTATATA
Source organism: Thalassophryne amazonica (assembly GCF_902500255.1). Classification (NCBI taxonomy): domain Eukaryota; kingdom Metazoa; phylum Chordata; class Actinopteri; order Batrachoidiformes; family Batrachoididae; genus Thalassophryne; species Thalassophryne amazonica. The sequence goes on along the minus strand of NC_047123.1, from coordinate 5,070,451 downwards.
AATGGGCTGCATTTATATTGCACTTTTCCATCTGCATCAGACGCTCAAAGTGCTTTACAATTATGCCTCACATTCACCCCGATGTCAGGGTGCTGCCATGCAAAGCGCTCACTACACACCTTGCCCAAGGGCCTTTAATGATTTTCCAGTCAGGCTGGGATTTGAACCGAGGATCCTCTGGGCTGAAGCCCAACGCTTAACCACTAGACCATCACCTCCCCACATCAAATCTAGTCTCAAGTCTCCCTTCTAGCAAACTGCTGCTGAAATTTTACATCTTTAAAAGAAAATTACACTCTACCATGGTGCTGTTTTAAATAAATAAATGAAGTTGCACGATGCAGTTTTTCCAGTCACGGCCACAGAAGCCTGTAAATCCTTCTGGGCTGTCGGGGGTGTCTTGGTGGCTTCCCTCACTAGTCTCCTTCCTACACAGTCGCTCAGTATTTCAGACAGATTTGCCATACTGTTTGCATTTCTTACTGACAGATGGAAATGAAGTCCAAGACTTATTTTGTGACGTGGAAAAGTTCATGTATTCTTCCCATCTTGTCTAAAGAAAACTGGTTTTAAAAGTGTATGTAGAATAATCCTTGTTTTTCCTTAGTCCAATTCATAATGGGCTGTGAAAAGGTGAATTAATTCCTGTAATTCCTAAATGGTTAATGTGATAAATGCCTTTGTTAATCGACACCTTTCTGTCTGAATAATAATTCTGACAGGTTGTTCCATTTGACCTCTAAGGGGTGCTGTTCTGTACCCTCTGACTGGCGTAGACGCTGCTGAGCGGGGCGACCTCACAGTCTTTGTGTTGACCGAAAACCTTGCACATGGAGCAGGTGGGCGTCTGGCAGGAGAGGCAGTAGATGTTGATTTTCTCATCTTCGTGATCCTCACACATTAGCTGCTGCTGCTCCGGTTTCATCTTTATGAGCCTGCAGCACACAAAGTTTAAACAGGATTGTTCATATCTCGTGATACTTTGGCTTCTTTTCCTTCACGTGGAACTGGCTATTTAACAGCTGCATGTAAGATTTGGTCACACAGGATTTCTGCTCCCAAGGACACCGTCTCCAAAATCATGTGTTCAAGGCACACTGACGTCACGGCTCTGCACCACAGCAATAAGTTATTAAAAAGCCAAAAGAGTAATCAGGAGATGAGCAGACAGGACGCTTTTGATGAATTATAGTTTAACCAGTAATCACAACAGGACAGATTAATACAGATCTTTATTCTGAAGATGCTGCTGAAGTTATAACAGTTCTATATTTCAAAGTAGGTCAGGAGTGGAGACAGACACGTATCAATGACATCAATGTCTCTTCAAACATATCGACAGCACGGAATATTGTAAAAGAACGAGTTTTCAGAACGAGTGGGAAAAGAAACAAAAGATGGTCGAGCTGACAAATGTTTAGTCACAATGATCTGGTCCTGCTGATGGTTACCTGATGGGTTCTGCAGACCAATAGCATGACTGATTGTGGTTTTGGATTGAAAATGGATCACACTGTTTGTGTGTGAGGAGTTCGGTTATATTTGTGGGGATACAAAACTTTTCCCACCATCACCTGCGAGGACAAAACTCACCCCTCCACCTTAGGAGCTTTATTTCTTGAGGTTAAGATTATGTTAATTTCAGGGGATCAGACGTTTACCACATTTCCTGGATTATAAATCCCTTTTTTTAACTTTTATTTCTTTTTACTTGTCTTAGTATTTTTTTTTCATATATAGGTCACTTTCAGTGGTGGGCACAGATAACCAAAAAATTAACCTCGATAACAGATAATCAGATAACTGAAAAGTTATCTTTGATAAAGATAAACCGATAAACCACCCAAAAATGTATCGGAAGTTACAGATAACCGATAAATTCCAGTATTGTCTCTGGTACATTTGCAACTACTAACAAGATGAATTTGAGTTTTAACACCACAATCGCTTTTGGAAGTATCAAAGCAACAAAAGACCCAAACAATGAGCCAGTACTTCTATGTTTGAACATGCTGCCCCTGCTGGAAGCTACACGGCTAGAGCACAGAAGCACCCTGAGAGCAGCCACAAAGCCAACTCTCTACCAATCACAATACTCCAGTCAGGCGGAGGGCCTGAAAAATAAAGGCATGCTGACTTATGGTTTTGTGTGAATACTGATAGAATAACTCCATTAATGTCAATTCTGTCATTTGTACAAAGTTAAAATATAACATATCTTTTAATGTTGAATAATGCACTAATTCTGAGGTTTTGTAACAAACACAGGCAGATCGCAAAAGATTCTGGGTAAAAGTGCCTCTGCTAAACACTGATTGGTTCAGTCATTCATTATGTAAACCAACACGTTAATGTGACGTGTGTTGTGTGTTGGTGTTTACAGATAAATGTGCTTTTGTAAAATATTCAATTTTTTATTTGTAAAAACAGGCATTTTTATGGAGCCCTGGAAGTGTCATTGCAAAATGTTTTGCATGTGGAGAGAATGTGCGCACGTTTTATTAGTGCCGTGCACACGTTTTATGATGTGCGCACGTTTTATGATGTTGTAAAACGTGCACTCAATATTGTCTTGACACATAAATGCTGGCTTTACACTGTGCGAGTTTTGGCCCTTTTTCAGATTTTTCATTTGTGCAAGAATTTTTTGGACCAAGTTTCAGGTTGATCGCGCGTCCTGCATTGTGTAGTGTACATGGAGTAACAAGCTGCGTTTAACATCTGAAGACCACCTCCTGATCACCGATCGTATGGTCAAATGAAAATCAAACCTGTTTGATATTACTCTGTATCCTGCTGCTGAAGAGCTACAAGCATCCAACTGCTCGCACTGTGCAACCGCAGAGCTGTCTTGTAATGTTTTTTTTGTTGTTGTTGTTTTGTTTTTAAACTTAATTTGTAAAAAAAAAAAAGCCATTTGCAAAGCCAAAAGTTGATTTGACAACCATCTGATATAACCGGGGTCAAAATAAATAGAACACTGCCATCTACTGGTGCCCAGACGCTTAGTACTTAGGGTGAATACTGCCATGAACACTACTGGCCAGTAGATGGCAGTATAGGCTTTGAAAACTTGCCAAAACAAAATTCCAGATAATCCGTGTCTGCTACATTTAAGAAGTGTGAAATTTAACAAACGCAAATACAATAACGTCTATAAACCCAGAGAATATATTCACGAGAGTTTTAGGCACTAAAGTTTAATGCTGCTGTCCGTGGAGCGCCTGAAATGCATCTGTCCTGTCGTGAACGTACTGAGATTACCCTGTCCTACCCATAATGCACTGCTGGGCACAGCATGTGCTCACAAAACCTTAAAAATTTGCACATTACTTTAAAACTAAAACATATATCTGATATTTTCACTTTATAAAACTTCAGACATGACAGTAATTTTAAATAACTTGTCCAAAATTAGTTTGGTTAAAATTTGAACCATAAGTTAAAAATGTACGCCTCTGGATGACTTAGGTGATGGTATCAGTATGGTGTTAAAGAAAATTATTTTTTTTCTGACCACTTCTCCTTTGCCTGCAGAAGACAGAAATATACATCTCTTAGGAAACTTTTAACAGGTAGGTCTCAACTGATTTTAAATTTTAAAAATGTTTGCTGCTGTTCAGCTTGGTTTACTACGTTTATCGGAAGATAATTAGTCCGATAATGGTTTTTAAAGTTATCTAAAAAGATAATCCGATAATGAAAACATTATCTTTGTTAATTATCTGTTATCGGAAGTGTGCCCACCACTGGTCACTTTCAATATAAGTTACAGGAGCAGCAAAAAAATTAAGCGAGTCCCTTCAGCTGCTCTCTTGTTTTCACTTGGAGTTGCCTCAGCAAATCCAAAGTGGATCTGTATGATTTGTCACAGGTTTTATACTGAATGCCTTTCCTGATGCAACTCCACATTACATGGAGAAATGTGGCAGGGGTGGGGTTTGAACTGGGAACCTTCTGCGCTTGGTTTCAGTGCAGAAGGTTCCCAGTATTTCTGCCTTTCTGTGGTTCTCTGCAGTGGGGTGCTTTTGCCCAACCACTGTTACAATATGACCACGGTGGCGTGAGCAGGAACTGAACTGCAGCACTGCAACTCTTTCTTCTGAGCTACCTGGTCTGCAAAGTGAAAGTGAAAGAGACCACACTGGTAAGTTCTTTCAGCTTTTCTGATCATCTGATATGGATCTATATGTTGGTTTGGCACATGTTTTACACAGGATGCCCTTCCTGATGCAACTCCACATTGCATGAAGAATGGATATGGGTGGTGTTGAACGATGAACCAATTGGACACCACGCTGCCCTGCCTTATAGAGTACGGTGAGCATGGTTAAGTGTCAGTGGCATTTAAAGGGATCACATTATGCAAAGTCCATTTGTTGTGTCCCTTTCACAGCTAAATATTGTTAGCTTATTATTCAACATCCTTTCATTAGATTATTCCATTAGATTATTATTTTTTAAATCTAGTCTTTAACAGTAACTACACAGTAGTAAGTATTGACAACTGTAAAGTTCTACCACTAAAATAATTGTTTGAAATGAAAAAGAATCCTGCATAGTTCAGAGAAGAGCTGCAGCCAGAAACTGAATACAACAGTGCCCTCTATTGGCAGCCACTGTTTATTGCAACTACACGCAGTGCTGGAGCTTACCTACGTCAAACAAATAATACAGTGTTATACAGTACTATATGCTGTATCAGGTGTAACTACAGAGCACTCAGTGAAGCACATTACCTCCTTGATTACCCACTGGTGTTGCTTTTAGGTGTCTAACCAAATTAGTGCTGCTTCACTATACTTGGATCATAATGAGAAGGCCCCTCAAACGAGTGCCTTCATCCACGTGTCATCCTAATTACTCATCTTTGATCCCAATCACTGAACTGATTGTGAGCTTTGACATTTCCAGCGGAAAGGATGGAGATCAAGATTATCACGGGCCGACCTCTGATCCAGAGCCACATCAAAATCTAATGGGTTTTTCTTTGGCCCATCCCACACTCCCCCATTAAGCTTATTAAAAGATCTGTTAGTTTTGGGGTAACCCTGCACAATAAAATACTACCCTCTTTGTGGAGCTGGTTAAAAGTGATATTGACCTGCCTCAGAAATTAAGTGAAGACTGACTTGTGTCTTCTCGTGGGTTCCTAGCCGAGCTAATAGGATTATCTGGATTGCATGTTCCTACATATACATATGAATTTAATTGACTTCTGAGTCCACGTCGACCCACCTGGAGGCCTCCTGTTGCTTGTAGATGTCTAAGATGTTCTCCACCAGCAGGTTCCTCTGCAAGCCGTAAACCCCGTGGCGGTCCAGCACCACCTCCTGGCGACATGAAGGACAGCGGAAGCAGCTGGACAAGCTGCGAGACTGCCAAAGAGGGTTAGCCGTCTACAAAAGGGCGCAGAGGAGGAACAGAGACTATTAATTTCATCTTTATCTTCAACAGATACAAAAGTCTGTCAGTCTGTCAAACGTTGTGTGTCATAGTAACCTGACCTCTGACCTATAGAAGCGACATTGACTATATTTGCTTCTGTACAGGACAAAAATGCTGAAATGGAAGAATCAAAATGTGTTTGTAGTGTCGACTTTCAGATTTAATTTGAGGGGTTTAAACGTACACTGTTTAACTGGTGATGCAACAAACAAAAGTTGCACTAAGTTTCTCCAACCACAAAAACTTTTAACTCCTTCAGAACAGCCTGGGTGTCTTGGAGGCTTCCCTCACTTGTCTCCTTACAGCATGGTTTTTGAGAAGTGCCTTCTTGACTCATATACCACACAGTTTGCATTTCTTAATCACTGATTACAAATGAAGTTCAATACATACTGAGCGACTTGGAAATGTTCATGTGTTCATCTCAAGAAAACTGGTTATAAAAGTGAGGATTTAATGCTTATATTTAGAATAAATTGTCCCAACTTTTATTTGAATGTGTTGCAGGCCTTAAATGCAGGAATGGATGTAAATTAAAAAACAAAAAGATGTTGACCAAACAAAACATGAAACATTTTGGGTTTATATCGTCTGCAATGTCGGACTCTGTAGTTTTCTCTGGGCCCCTCCCCAATCGGACCGGGAGTGACATGTTTAGCCACATGTTCTCCTTGAATTGCTGGCTGTCTGAGTGGTGTCCAAAAAATGAGGTGGGCTTCATAGATAATTGGCAAAGCTTCTGGGGAAAACCTGGTCTTGTTAGGAGAGACGGCATCGATCCCACTTTGGATGGAGCAGCTCTCATTTCTAGAAATCTGGCCAATTTTCTTAAATCCTCCAAACCGTGACTATCCAGGGTTGGGATCAGGAAGCAGAGTTGTAGTCTTACACACCTCTCTGCAGCTTCTCTCCCCCTGCCATCCCCTCATTACCCCATCCCCGTAGAGACGGTGCCTGCTCCCAGACCACCAATAACCAGCAAAAATCTATTTAAGCATAAAAATTCAAAAAGAAAAAATAATATAGCACCTTCAACTGCACCACAGACTAAAACAGTTAAATGTGGTCTATTAAACATTAGGTCTCTCTCTTCTAAGTCCCTGTTGGTAAATGATATAATAATTGATCAACATATTGATTTATTCTGCCTAACAGAAACCTGGTTACAGCAGGATGAATATGTTAGTTTAAATGAGTCAACACCCCCGAGTCACACTAACTGTCAGAATGCTCGTAGCACGGGCCGGGGCGGAGGATTAGCAGCAATCTTCCATTCCAGCTTATTAATAATCAAAAACCCAGACAGAGCTTTAATTCATTTGAAAGCTTGTCTCTTAGTCTTGTCCATCCAAATTGGAAGTCCAAAAACCAGTTTTATTTGTTATTATCTATCGTCCACCTGGTCGTACTGTGAGTTTCTCTGTGAATTTTCAGACCTTTTGTCTGACTTAGTGCTTAGCTCAGATAAGATAATTATAGTGGGCGATTTTAACATCCACACAGATGCTGAGAATGACAGCCTCAACACTGCATTTAATCTATTATTAGACTCTATTGGCTTTGCTCAAAAAGTAAATGAGTCCACCCACCACTTTAATCATATCTTAGATCTTGTTCTGACTTATGGTATGGAAATAGAAGACTTAACAGTATTCCCTGAAAACTCCCTTCTGTCTGATCATTTCTTAATAACATTTACATTTACTCTGATGGACTACCCAGCAGTGGGGAATAAGTTTCATTACACTAGAAGTCTTTCAGAAAGCGCTGTAACTAGGTTTAAGGATATGATTCCTTCTTTATGTTCTCTAATGCCATATACCAACACAGTGCAGAGTAGCTACTTAAACTCTGTAAGGGAGATAGAGTATCTCGTCAATACTTTTACATCCTCATTGAAGACAACTTTGGATGCTGTAGCTCCTCTGAAAAAGAGAGCTTTAAATCAGAAGTGCCTGACTCCATGGTATAACTCACAAACTCGTAGCTTAAAGCAGATAACCCGTAAGTTGGAGAGGAAATGGCGTCTGACTAATTTAGAAGATCTTCACTTAGCCTGGAAAAAGAGTCTGTTGCTCTATAAAAAAGCCCTCCGTAAAGCTAGGACATCTTTCTACTCATCACTAATTGAAGAAAATAAGAACAACCCCAGGTTTCTTTTCAGCACTGTAGCCAGGCTGACAAAGAGTCAGAGCTCTATTGAGCTGAGTATTCCATTAACTTTAACTAGTAATGACTTCATGACTTTCTTTGCTAACTAAATTTTAACTATTAGAGAAAAAATTACTCATAACCATCCCAAAGACATATCGTTATCTTTGGCTGCTTTCAGTGATGCCGGTATTTGGTTAGACTCTTTCTCTCCGATTGTTCTGTCAGTTATTTTCATTAGTTACTTCATCCAAACCATCAACATGTTTATTAGACCCCATTCCTACCAGGCTGCTCAAGGAAGCCCTACCATTGTTTAATGCTTCGATCTTAAATATGATCAATCTATCTTTGTTAGTTGGCTATGTACCACAGGCTTTTAAGGTGGCAGTAATTAAACCATTACTTAAAAAGCCATCACTTGACCCAGCTATCTTAGCTAATTATAGGCCAATCTCCAACCTTCCTTTTCTCTCAAAAATTCTTGAAAGGGTAGTTGTAAAACAGCTAACTGATCATCTGCAGAGGAATGGTCTATTTGAAGAGTTTCAGTCAGGTTTTAGAATTCATCATAGTACAGAAACAGCATTAGTGGAGGTTACAAATGATCTTCTTATGGCCTCGGACAGTGGACTCATCTCTGTGCTTGTTCTGTTGGACCTCAGTGCTGCTTTTGATACTGTTGACCATAAAATTTTATTACAGAGATTAGAGCATGCCATAGGTATTAAAGGCACTGCGCTGCGGTGGTTTGAATCATATTTGTCTAATAGATTACAATTTGTTCATGTAAATGGGAAATCTTCTTCACAGACTAAAGTTAATTATGGAGTTCCACAAGGTTCTGTGCTAGGACCAATTTTATTCACTTTATACATGCTTCCCTTAGGCAGTATTATTAGACGGTATTGCTTAAATTTTCATTGTTACGCAGATGATACCCAGCTTTATCTATCCATGAAGCAACAGGACACACACCAATTAGCTAAACTGCAGGATTGTCTTACAGACATAAAGACATGGATGACCTCTAATTTCCTGCTTTTAAACTCAGATAAAACTGAAGTTATTGTACTTGGCCCCACAAATCTTAGAAACATGGTGTCTAACCAGATCCTTACTCTGGATGGCATTACCCTGACCTCTAGTAATACTTGTGAGAATCTGGAGTCATTTTTGATCAGGATATGTCATTCAAAGCGCATATTAAACAAATATGTAGGACTGCTTTTTTGCATTTACGCAATATCTCTAAAATCAGAAAGGTCTTGTCTCAGAGTGATGCTGAAAAACTAATTCATGCATTTATTTCCTCTAGGCTGGACTATTGTAATTCATTATTATCAGGTTGTCCTAAAAGTTCCCTAAAAAGCCTTCAGTTAATTCAAAATGCTGCAGCTAGAGTACTGACAGGGACTAGAAGGAGAGAGCATATCTCACCCATATTGGCCTCTCTTCATTGGCTTCCTGTTAATTCTAGAATAGAATTTAAATTCTTCTTCTTACTTATAAGGTTTTGAATAATCAGGTCCCATCTTATCTTAGGGACCTCGTAGTACCATATCACCCCAATAGAGCGCTTCGCTCTCAGACTGCAGGCTTACTTGTAGTTCCTAGGGTTTGTAAGAGTAGAATGGGAGGCAGAGCCTTCAGCTTTCAGGCTCCTCTCCTGTGGAACCAGCTCCCAATTCGGATCAGGGAGACAGACACCCTCTCTACTTTTAAGATTAGGCTTAAAACTTTCCTTTTTGCTAAAGCTTATAGTTAGGGCTGGATCAGGTGACCCTGAACCATCCCTTAGTTATGCTGCTATAGACGTAGACTGCTGGGGGGTTCCCATGATGCACTGTTTCTTTCTCTTTTTGCTCTGTATGCACCACTCTGCATTTAATCATTAGTGATCGATCTCTGCTCCCCTCCAAAGCATGTCTTTTTCCTGGTTCTCTCCCTCAGCCCCAACCAGTCCCAGCAGAAGACTGCCCCTCCCTGAGCCTGGTTCTGCTGGAGGTTTCTTCCTGTTAAAAGGGAGTTTTTCCTTCCCACTGTAGCCAAGTGCTTGCTCACAGGGGGTCATTTTGACCGTTGGGGTTTTACATAATTATTGTATGGCCTTGCCTTACAATATAAAGCGCCTTGGGGCAACTGTTTGTTGTGATTTGGCGCTATATAAAAAAATTGATTGATTGATTGATTGCAAAGAAATTTAAGACAAAGTAAATGTAAGGATCACTTTTTTATTTGCACTTTTTCCATATCGTCCCAGCATTTTCTGATTTAGGGTTGTAATATTTGTAGTTTAAAAAGAAACCAGCATTGAACATAATGGTCATATAAATTTATCATGCAGGAATTGAAAGCTTTGAGAAATTTTAGAAACATTTAGATTTTTGAAGCTGGTCACTGATTCATCCAACACAAGACTACAAACGACCTTAAAAAAAAAAAAAAAATCCACAACTCAAACCTTCAGGTGGAGATCACATGGTGCACAAAAGGCAGATAAAAAAATATATATATATCTAACTGAATTCAAACACTAAGAATTGTTTGAAATTTGCTTGTGCAAAAAATAAAATTAAATAAAATAAATAAATAAAAGTTCCAAAAAAACATGAACCAACCTGGAAGATGTCGTTGGCACACTTGCGGCAGAGATTGTGTTGGCACGGCAGGATGACCACGGGTTTGGAGAACATCTCCTGGCACACCGGGCAGATGAGCTGTTTCTCCAGGTCCTCCATGACGGCACCACTTCCCGCTCCAGACCCAGAACTCCCTGCTGCTGGCGGCTTGACACTCAGATTAAAGTTCATCATTTCCAGCAGAGAATATGGACAACAAAAGACAGAAACGTCTAACAGTCACAGCAAGGAATATTCGAGCTCTCTAGTCACTCGTTTCTATCATCGTCAGGTAGATATCTCAGCGTTTGGACGTGTTTGAGTCTAGTTGTTCCTCCGTCCCTTTAACCCAGCTGTTTGTTATTGTGCTCTAACCTCGGCCTGCCTTGTCCCAGAGACCCTCTCCTGCCCTGGAGTTACTCACACAGCATATTTTTAGCCTCCAAGTTTGTTCTGGCTTAGGTTACCGTCCAAACTGCATTCCACAGCCTGACCACTGGAAAGGCTGATCGTAATCCAGGATCACTCCAGGGGTCAGTGTCAGGGTTCAGGTTCTGACAAATATAACAAAATATGGCCAGAGTTGCATCAAACTTTAAATGCTGCAATGTGTGAGGAAGTCTGTTGCCAACTCCGGGGGCGGGGCAGTGTTACAACTCTGCCAAAATTGTCTCAGTGAACCCTGCGAGAAACAAAGCCGACTGAAAGTAAGGGCAGCATTTGTCCTCAGACAAATAGAACCTGATAAACATTCAGAAAAAAACAACTTCCAGATCAAGTGGTTACCTTGAAAACCTGGTCAATGAAGTCAGACACCAATATTTAACTAAATGAGAGGCTCTGGACTGACGCTCTCACAATAATCTGGTAAATGTGAAATATGAAGGTGCAACTTATTCCCTGGTGTCCTAACACTGGCCACTAACACCAGTTTCCCAGCAGCACCTGTGTGTTGTCAACTGAAGAAGGTGCACGTTCCCACACCATCCTCAACCTTCAAGAGTGTTCTGACCAACTGCATTGCAGTCTGGTTCTAGAACTGCTTCACCTCAGGCTAAAACCTTTTAAAGTGGGGTGCAGACAGCTGAGGGAATCACCAGCACCTCCAACATCCTATACAAACCGTTATTCACCTCATGACCTCTGAAAAAAAGCCACCGGCATTGTGACGGACTCCTCCCATCCCTCTCCATCCTCCCGTCTGGAAGAACACCTTTACATTCTTCCCCCAAGCACACCGGTTCCTGAAGACCATGCCGCCCCATCCTCTGTGGACTCTGTCAGTGGCACATGCTTTTACTGAGAAATTTAAAGTACCTTCTTTTTAAAAAGAGGGTTTCCTGAAATATTTTTTTTTACAAAATGAAGAAGTTAACACACAAACCGCTTGCCAGAAGCAGAGATGTACATGATATAGTATAACAGAGCCTGTTTCAGAGGGGCGTATTAACGGAAGTCTCAGATTCAGAGTAGACACTGAACAGCATATAGTGCCTAAATTAAACACCGATTTTCATTTTACTGAGGCAATTCTGGAAGAATACAGCAGACACGATCAGGACCCCGATGCAACTTCATTCAGGGACAAAACCTATTACATCCACTTTAGTTGCAGTGCATTCAGAAAGTATTCACAACACTTTTTCCACATCTTATGCTGCAGCCTTACTCCATAATGGAGTAAATTAATCATTTCCCTCACAATTCTACAAAAAGCACCCCATAATGACAACATGAAAAGTTTTTTTTTTTTTAAACTTCTGCATCCTTTGCTCAATACTTTGATGCACCTTTGACAGCAATTACAGCTTCAAGTCTTCTTGAATATGACTCCACAAGCTTGGTGCAGCGCAAGATAAAAGTGCGAACTGTCATTCATGGCTCACTCACAAACCAAACACCTATGACAGGGAGACACAAAGAGACACTGCAACACTGTGCTGAACATTTTACCAGGCAATGTCACAGCACATCAAAAAAAAAAAATGCATGCTGTTAATACAGTGAGCATGGCACATCTGAACACGAGAGGGTGCACATACTTCATCTGCACGAGTTACTATTAAACGCCTGCTATTCACTTTACGCGACATTTTAAAGATTCATTACGAATCACTTACACGACGTTATGAATTTATTCACATTCATCTCTCCAACATTTATTATTTAACTTTCCTTTTTTTTTTTTTTTTTTTGACCGATATGGATGTACAAATTTATTTAGAAAAACTTCCGGCATGTCAAAGATGTCACACAGTCTTCATTCACATCCCCTTAACACATTTCAAAGAACAATAAAAATATGAGGTAAAATTCATATTTTTACTATTATGTGGCCATTTACAAGTGAGTGGAGAATCCAGAGTACAGATGGGTTCCATTCAAAACTTAAATGTCAGTGCACACTCTGAAATCCCTCTGTGATTTGGTAGATCACTAAAGCAGCAGAACCCACTGTCCTACCACGTGGTTCAAATTTGTGAGCTCGTCTGTTTGTGCCAAACTCAGAAACCAGACTGATTCAGAGAAACGCGGCCCGCTCAGCACAGGATTGTGAATAATGTCACACCGACCAGCTGCACGTCCTCCACACCCATCAACCTTCTCCTTGGTCTTCCTCTTCTCCTCCTGCCTGGGAGCTCTCTCCTCAGCATCCTTTTCCTGCAGCCATTACAGAATCCCAGCAAGAAGGTCCTGGGTTCAAAACCCACCCGCTCCCAGTTCTCCTTGTTCCCCAGATTCACTGCCCTGACCCCAAACGAACAGGAGCAGCCAAAGAAGACGATGACAACTATATTTACTAGTTTTTAAGTTAAGCAAGAACATATATTAAAGTATCAATACTTGAACATTTAAATTTGTTCTACTTCTGTTAATTTCTTTTCAATATGATGGCGCTCTGTGTTTTAACTTTGACCTTTGAGAGAGCAGGGACGTGACGCAAGCCATATGGATTAATATTGGATCTGCTGTCGAAACCCTGAACAAAAACAATACAAAATTTGCAAATAGCTCCACCCACCCACAAAAAACATGAAACTTCTAGGTTCTGTAGGTTTTACTGTCTGAGCTTGAAATTTAATAATAATCAGGTTAACTTCAACTTTTATGCAGAATTACATTTTCAGTATTTCTGTTTGACAATGTGGAAAAAAAAGCATGTTCACATTTAAACAGACAATTTTCAACATTTAGTAACCAAACTCAATCATGTTAGCATTTTAAATTATTTACACATCCAACATTTAATCCCGTCAATCCCGTTTGATGGCCGCCGCGGCACTGAAGTCAACCCCGGTGTAACATCTCCAAACCCCATTTGCATTTATACTCCATCAACACCAGAGATTGAAGATTAAATATACGTAAACCACAATTATTTATGGAAAATATTGCAAACTACAGTTCGGCTTTGGATATCAAAAGTAAAAAAATATAACATGAAATGACCTTCATTTTGCACACTGTGAAACTTAAATTGATGGTTAAGTCTACAAACGGTGAACAGAAGGGAAACGCTGACTGCCGGTGCACCAAGTTACGCTGAAGAGCGTCAGTTGAGTCTGCGCCATCTGTGTGTCATACACAGGATCGTCCTGACCGCCGTTTATCACACGACAAAAAAAAAAAAAAAAAAAAAGGTCAAAAACTAGCAGCGTGTGCAGTGAACATTTTCATTTACACAACACTAAAGAATCATGAATGTAAACAGAGACACTTTTTAACAAAGTGTTTCTTGAAAAAGATGTTTTGAAACCTCACTTCCCACATGTTTTAAATCAATCCTAAGATAGGCAGATTTGGGGCTTAAATATTAGTTTCATTGCAGCTACGCCAGCAAAAAGGTCCGCAAACGTTCGATATGAGAATATTTGAGTACACCCGGAAACGTCAGACGAGTGACAAATTCTGATTGGAAATAAATGGTCAATCTCTTAAAAGATCCCAGATTAACTGGGCAATCCAGGGTCTGTTAAACATTAACAGGCAGATCCCTTTAATTCATATCATCAAACGTAGTTGAGGCTTTGACTGGCACCATTATCACAGCTACTGCCGCTTACAGCCAATAAACCTGCTCCTGAATATGTAAGAATGGGTTAGAATGAATAGCATCTGTTTCAAAGAATCAAAAGATCCAGGATCCATCCATTCATTTATGTTTTACAAACCTGCCTATTCCAGTCGAGGGTCAAGGGGGAGCTGGAGCGTATTCCAGCTGTCACTGGGTGAGAGGTGGAGTACCCCGTGGACAGGCCTCAGGACTACTGCAGGGCAGATCCCGGACCAGGTCAGGGAATATTTTCTCTGCTGTTGTTCGATACAAGTGTTGACAAATTGCAGTTTGGTAGTTTGCAAAATGTGACACGTTTTTGTCGTTTTGCCTCTTTCATCTTTAATAAAAAGACAAAAACTATTCTACATTCTTAGACAAATTCAAAACAGGACCCCGCCCCCCCCCCTTTTTTTTTTTATATAAATAAAAGGTACTGGCTGTGGTGACTTCTTACCACTACAGACAGGAGAGTCATCACTGTCAAAATTTAGAAGCAACGTCAGTGAACTACGTAAAGCTACAGCCTTCATGTTTGATTCAGTAACTGCGTTGTGTGATGTCATCACAGCGACAGTAGATCAGACGTCCTGCTTTCATGAAACACAGCAGTTCAAGGTGCAGAGCTTTGACAAACTGTTTCATCTCGACCTGTACGTGTAAACTTGCCTTTTAAAATAAAAACCAGCGCTTAAATTTAAAAAAAAATAAAATATGTGGAAAAACAGGTGCAACATAATAAGCAGGTTATCCTGGTAATGTGGTCTTCATGAATCTGACTCGAGTTCTGACGTTGCAAAGTAAGATTGAAAGGATTCTGTAATTCTTGGAAAAAAAAAAGTGTACAAAATCAAAAAAATCATGACCACCTTAAAGAGCAACAGACCTTCATAGGACTTTAAACCAAAAGACGTTACACTGAAAGAAAAAGTGTAATAACGCAAAGAAACAGACTTTTTCTAGTTACCACTTCATCGCCAAGTCCCTCCATAAACCCATATCAATAATTAGGATGGGAATTGATAACTGGTTCTAAGCTTTTTCCAATCCATCGGAACCGTACGTCTCAGCTGTTATCAATTCCTCTTCATCACTGCTGGCATGTTTTTCTGACAGCTATGCGTTGCACAAACTCATGCATTCGGACATCAAACTCTGTATGAAGTGATAATACGACAATGACCTGCGCAGACCTTCACAGAAAACTGACCAGAAATCAATTAAGGCATCGATATTGGAAAAAATGTTATTTCCCATTCCTAACCATTAGGTTTCTCTGGCATGACATCTGCCTTCTTTAAAGCTACAGTATGTAGGATTTACAGGCATTTATTAGCAGAAACGTAACAGCATTTATAACCATCTGCTCATTAATGTATAATTACCTGGAACAACAAATAAGTGTCTTTTTTTTTTTTTTTACAAGTTTAGAATGAGTCCTTCATATCTACATGGGAGCGGGCCCCCTCACGGAGGCTGCCATACTGCACTGCCATGTTGATACAGTAGCTGTAAAGGGACATATGTACTCTGCCTTTTGTAGTACGGCCAGAAGACTAAAGAAAAAGAAAAGAATTCAGCAGTTTTTCTACTGTACTCCACTGACTGATTGCTAGTGCAGGCTAACAACTTTGACAGCCCTAATTTTTTTTATTTTTACAAGGAGGATCATACATGTGGCTTGTCACAAGAGAACACAAGGGAGCATGAATCCCAGTCACCAAGGAAGCAAAAATGTGAAAGAAAAAAAAAAAAAAAAACATGTCTACCACTAGATGTCACCAGATCCTACACACTGTAACTTTAAGTCGAGATGTGGTTGTTTATTGCTGATATTAGCAAAGCATGGCACATGTTAGATAACGAGGGCTGGTTAACGAAACTCAGATGGTGGACACGGGGTTGTGTTTGTCGTAAGAGAGTCTGTTGCTGTGTGAGGCGTTTCCCATCTTGTACACAGGGGGGCGTCCATGGGCACAATACTACATGCAAAATGTGGAAGGAAGCCTTTTTTTTTTTTTTTTTTTTTTTTTTTAACTCTGCTCCATCAGTTCAGCTCAGATCAAATATCCAGAGTTTGAGTGAGAGAACAATAAGACTTAAAACATCACACATGGGGGGAAAAAGAGGAGAGGGACACTGACAAAGATCCTCCTCATCAGGCTTTATGCACATTTTCTGCTGCTGGCTTCTAGATGACATTTGTAAGTCACAGATTGCATTCTGTCCCCTCACTGAGGTATTTTTAGTGCCTCTAATCGTGCTTCTCTTTCTGGAGGCCTACACCACATCAGAGGCAACTCCAAAACAGCACAGAGGTTCGTTTGGACAAATGAGGAAAAAGCCAAGCTGTCAGTCAGTAACACAAACTCACAATGGAAAGAGGGAGGAAAAAAAGAAGTTTGGACAGAAAGGAGGAGACAAAGAGAGGACGCCAGCACTGGTCTGAACAGCTGATGACATCACAACCCTTCTCCATTTAACTCCCCCGGTCAGATCCACACCAGGTGTCAGTATGGTGGAACATGCTGCTAAGATGAGCTTTGGATGATGATTTAACTGCTAGAAAAGTCACACAGAGCCCAGGCAGAAGGAGGAACTCAAGAGAGGTCTACTGGCCTCAGCACATGACTCTTGACCCGCTTACCTCGCTGACCTGTACGGGTCAATGACACAAAAGTGACTTGGCAGAGTCAGAGCTCAGATGGTGGTTGGTTTTTATACAAACAGTCCTCAGGAGGCTTCGGGAGCCCACCTTACAGGGGGGGCCTTCTGGAAGGTTACAGAGACCAGGACTGGGGTGTGGTCCTCAACTGGATGTTCTCTAGATGGCTGGTAACAGTCAGATGTGATGGGACTATAAGAGGGGCTCAGATACCTGATAAGGTAGAGAAATGAATGATTTAGGATTTCAACTTTGTCAAAAAACACGAGAGAGGGAGGAAAAAAAAAAAAAAAAAAAAAAAAAGAGAATCTGGCCTGAATCATTAACTCTGCATGAACAAACACCCACAGTCACATACATACCTGTCTGTTTGTTGTTGTTGCTCATCCACATTTTCATTTTCCTGTAGGAAGACATGACATCGCCCACATTATTCTCTTGTGGATAAATAAATATGCAGAATAGACCTCAGAAACTGTGAACCAAGGAGATTTTCTTTTCTAAAGTTGATTTCATATGAAATGACAAAGAATTGTATTAAGAATAGATGAATAAATTTTAAAAACAATGTGAGTATGTCATATGCGAGGAGGATGTAAAATGAGTGAACTAGCAAATGGAGATGATATTCAGTGGACTTGGCAAAGCAGAGAGATGATTAATGTAAACCTGTTCTGTATTACCGGGAAAACAAACATACAACATTTAAAGTTTAAACCAAAGAACCAGTTCATCTCCACCTCTTGGAAGTAACCATCTCCGTGCTGCAGCCAGCTGAAACAGGGGTGTGTCCTTGACCTTCTTAATAATATTGCCATCAAACTTTCTCAAGCAAAACAGCAAAAAAACGGAGCTCATGCTTGTGGCACGGCATGCCACTGCTCCAGAAGGTTAAAGATCTTCTCCTCGATGTGGATGGTTGTTCCATACTGGAGGTCTACTATTTAGGGGTCATTTTGGTCTCCAGCCTCTCATTCAATTCACACCAAATCTACTCTTAAACATCTCAAAAACATCTCCGGACTCTGGCCCTTACCTTCCAATTGTGTGGCTCAGACCCTCACCCGTGATTTTGTCAGTTCCCCTCTGGAATACTGCAATGGTGTCCTAATTGCTCTACTCAGCAAAGCCCTGGAGGGGGTACAGTACCTACAGAACTCAACAGCTACAGTTCTCACCCTTAAAGCCCTGGCAGCACATCCCCCCCCCAAATTCACTGTCACTGGCTTTTAAAGCCCTGAATGTACTATAAAACCCTCCTCATTTGCAGATCTTGCCATGTTCTTGCACCTCATTACCGATTGGATCTTGCCCATTCTTACACCCCGTTCTAGACTCTGGGGTCTGCAGACCAAGGTCTGCTCTCCATCCCCACAGACCATACTATGTGGCAGCCCCCACTATTTGGAATTCTCCTCCTTACTGTATATTTATTTTGTTTAAATAGCTTCGTACATATCTTCATTTATTTATATACTCACATTTTTCACTTGGTCTGCTAAGTTATTTACAAGTCATAGGTGATGGATTCTTTATCTTTCTTATTTCTTGTTCTCAAACTCAGTTGTGTAGCCCCCAATCTTGTATGTGTGCAATAAAAAATTTCTCAGAGCATTTTTAAGGATAGCATGAAATCTTACCTTTCGCTAAGGCCTAAGATAAGACCAGATCCCCCCTCTTGTGTAACACACCCTTAGCTATTGGTAGAGTTGGGCATCTCTACAGTAACACAATTACATTCAGAGCAAATATTTTTAATAAGATAAAATATGGCCAAATTTTCTGTCATGTAATTCTGTTACCGTAGAATTGCCACGGTTCATTATGAAAAAAAAAAATATTTGATGATGCAAACAGTGCAGAGACCAAACACAACACAAGGATTACAGACAAGAGTCAAAGTCAACAGGAACACACACATGGGTTAATGAAAGACGACAGAAGACAATGACCAGTAACCTGACAGAGCATGTTAGGGATGAACGCTACCGGCGAGGAGCATGACAGATGACGACTGCACTGACAACACAAAACAACTGATGAGGACAAGTGGCTCTTACGAGTCATTTTGACTCTGGTAAGGTCTCTCCAGGGTTCTCTTCGCCTGCAGCATGGGAAAAGTTCTGGGGCTGGGACTCAGGTGGAGGCATAGGGATGGAGTTGGGCTTGCTATGTGCCACAGGCTGGCCGTCTGGGCTTTCAGGACCCAGACCAGACGTTGGCTGGCCTATGATTACTGTGTCACCTGTGGGATTGGAGCATGAAAATATAAACCATGCGGCAATGGAACATATTAAATCCAGTTTTTAGTGCCTTACATGCAACTTTCAAAACCTTCTTTCTGCTGACAGTGTTGCAAATTTAAAATGAAGCCTGGTTGTAAGAACACGTCACAAAGTTAGTGACCAAACTGATCAAAATGTCGATTTAAGTGTTAGTTTCTTGATCTTCAATCTGTCACTCTCACACCACAGACCGTAAATAAATGTGAACAACAGATCCTGAGAACTTAAACATCTCAGCCGCCTCCATGCGATTCTGACAGGTTTATGTTCAGTAACGTTCCACTTAAGTTTTAAGAATCATTGGTGATGAGTTGACAAGACTTGACTTTAATTACATAACTGTCAACTTTAAAACATCTGAGGTTTATGCTACACCTTACAGGCTCTTCAGAGATTCTGACAGGACACGTATCTGGGGTCAACATTATCATGTCAGCTGAGGCCAGCCTTATCAAATCATCTGAAACAATCAGTTTGCACAATTAAAGAACTTCTGCACAGTCAGAAATGGTCTTACAGACTGTTCTTCACATGCTCAACACTGCAGAGGGGAATCATCTTTAATGTGTTTTGCTACCCCAAGTGAGAAACAATCTCTTGGGCAAAACAGGCCTCTACAAGCAAGCATCTTGTGTGCTGCAGGAAGATGGTGTATATGGCAGCGTGGAGGTGAATATTCTGCTGATGACAGCATCGTGAACGTGATGTTCTGTGTCAGTGGTTGAGTTTTGTTGCTGGCCTGAGTATCAATAGGATAACAAACTCGAGTGGGTTTCATCAATGACAATTTGGATGCACAATAAATAAATAAATAAATAAAATAAAATATATATATAAAAAAAAAAAAAAAAAAAAAAAAAATCACAGATGAGACCCTGACAACTTCTGTTAGCATCCCTCTACCATCACGCCAGCACTCGATGTGATGACAAACAGCCAAAAGTCTGAGGCACCGTAATTCTGGCACATCAAAACACCTCCAATCCTTCTACATACTCGGCAGCATAAACAGATTTATAATCCTGATTTAAACATTATATTCTTTCATACCTAAACATACTGCAAACAAGAGGTTTCCTCTGACCCAGAGTTTGTCTTGGACCATGAAACACTTGTGTGCAAACTCTCAAACGTCACTGTCCCCATTATTTTCTCTCCCCAGAGGCCCCAAAAAACAGCAGACCTGTTTGTAGAATACAAGCGACAAACACAGCTCATTATTAACCATCTTTTCACAAATATCTACACATTATTTCCCTTAGTGGGCCGCTGCCCATACGTTTGAAGCCTTCTCACTGCATGGCCAGCATCCAAACCTTAATTTAACCTTTATTTAGGTTAGTCCCATTGAGATCTAGATGTCTTTTGCAAGGGAGTTTCTAATCCACCTAACCTGCATGTCTTTAAATGTGGGAGGAAACTGGAGCACCCAGAGAAAACCCACGCAAACTCCACAGGTGGGAATCGACAGAGGTGTCAAGTAACGAAGTACAAATACTTCGTTACTGTACTTAAGTACACTTTTTAGGTATCTATACTTTACTCCATTACTTATTTTTCTGCCTACTTCTGACTTCTACTCATTACATTTTCACACAAGTATCTGTACTTTCTATTCCTTACATTTTTAAAACAAACAGCCTCCTTACTCTTGGCTTCAGTTTAATGTTTGTTTATATATATATATATATATATATATATATATATATATAGTTTTTTTTCACGTCATGTGCGCCTGTAATCAACTTTTCTCCAGCACGGCTTTGCTTTGAACCAATCGAAGCAGTGGTTCAAAGATTGAAGCAATGCTTCGACCTATTGCTTTGTTTATTCTTTCTTTCGCTTAATTTTCCCCCGCTAAAACCCTAAAGAGCATACTTCTGTGAGTATTATTTACCTTTTCTATGTTAAACCGACCTGTTACGGTCTTCTGAAACAGTTGATAGATGTATTTTATAACTTAAAAACGGGAGCAACGCTAACGCGTTAGCATGTCTATGGCATTTTCAATGTTAAAAGTTAGCATTAAGCAATTGCAGCTCTCATCACGTTCGGCTGCATTTGTTTTCAAATTGTAATATTTCTTAAATTTATTTTTGTTTATATATTAATAATCTAATGATTATTATATACAATTTTAGAGAAAGAGGCAAAAAGAACCTGAATAGAAACAACAGAAAATATAAAAGCAACTAACAATGAAAATACATAAATACATACATACATACATACATACATAAATAAATGTTTCCTATGAACACCTAGTGACTCTTACACCTCCACTTCATCCCTGTCTTATTTAATGACAGTTTCAGTCAAACCATATTTTCAATGTGTTAATTTCTTTAGTTATTTCCTCCAGAACTATCTGCCAAACTAGAAAACTGCTGCATCCTAGTAAGAGCAGAATACTACTGGAATGAATTTGAATAAGGAAAGTTGCGGGTTTTTTTTTTTTTTTTCCTTCACTAAATGGATGCTGCACTCACTGCAGTTTATTGTCTGGAATAGTCCCAGATTATTATTTTTTTCTCACCTAAATTTTTTTTCCCCACCATGTCCCCTGGGAGGCTCACTACATTTCAGAGCTTCTAGAATTGAAACATTTTCGTGCAGGTGGTGTTGGGGGGTAATTTGGGGTTTTGGGTCTTGGGCCACATGTAGAACGAATCAGTTTTTAAATTAAGCTTTCAATTCATATAGTGGCATCTACTTTTTTTTTTTTTTTTTTTTTAAGGTTACTTTATACTTTTATACTTTAAGTAGGTTTTGGAGCACATACTTTTTCACTTTTACTTGAGTAAAGAGGTCAAGTTGATACTTCAACTTTTACCAGAGTGTCTTTAAACTGCAGTATCTATACTTCTACTTAAGTAACAAATGTGTGTACTTCTGACACCACTGGGAATCGATCCCATGACCTTTTTGCTGTGAGGCAAAGGTGCTAAGCACTAAGCCACTGTGTCGCCCAACAGCCAAATGTTGAGCTTGTGCTACCGTCGACAAACCATGCAGTCATTGTTTTCAGATTATGCAGAGTTAACTCGCCAACTGGTGACAATGTACAGTAAAGTACAAAAACGATGCTCATGCGTATTATGCAACAGCAAAAATACTGTATGTTTTATTGCTCACTCACTCAGAAAAAGGATCCATGGGAAGTTCAAACATGAATGTTTGACCATTTCAATGTCTAATAACACCTTCATTTTTCCAGGGATTTGAAAAACAGCAAACACCGAACATGTGAGGAAGCTAATACTGTAACACAGGGGACGTCAGAGCCTACGTCATTTCTGCTCTGACGCTTCACATGGTAGCAACTGGACTTGGAGGGCTTCAAATAAATATGGGGAGATGGCACCCGTTAGCCTGTATGGAATGCATCGCTCTTTTCCCGAGGAGCCTAAGTTGATTAAAAAGAGAAATCGCAGTGATGTCGGGTCACATGCTTTCAGTACAGCACCACTGGGACACTGTGACCTTGAAAGCTAAAGTACAAGTGTGCACAAAAGATAAAAGCTATGCTGTTTTGGTACGTTCCTGCATAACTGTGAGGATCTCACCTGGTGTTTGTTTACATGTTGTTACTAGTGGGTTAACCCATGATCACCACAAAGTATGACTGACGTATCACGTAAATTATGACAGTTTGTAGAAGCTCATCTATTGAACTATTGAGCTGATTATTTACAGAACAAGCAAATGACCGTCTTGTCTAACGAGTGACACTGATCCGCTCTCTCACCCTCCTCTTGCTCAAATCCACAAGATAACTCAAAAAAAAAAAAAAAAAAAAACAAACCCCTGCCAAGTGGTCAAGAGTGGAAAATGTGTCAGATTCCACTCACTACTTGAATTATAAAAGCCGGCAGATTGTCGCGGTGAACACAGTCGATGTGCCGAGAGAGAAACAAAATTTGTGGCCCACATCTCAAATATGAGCCGCCGTGTTGGGTGCAAAAAAAAAAAAACCTCCCCATCTCTTGAGCACACGCTCACCTCCGTCCTGCTCTGCTTTGATTTGGGCCTCCAGGTCTTCAGGGTCGACGTACTGGTAACTCTCGTCGTCATCGGGAGGCTTGCACTTACCACAGCAGAAGCAACAGCAGCAGCAACAGCAGCAGCAGGTGAACAAAGTGCAGCATAGCACCAGACTCTGCAGAAATTAACACGCACAAAACATTCAATCCTGTTGTAGCCCAAACCACAGCACCAAGAAAACCATCCTGGCAGAAAACACCACAAAATTTAAACTATGCTCTTTGTATAGTTTTTATTGCCCAGCGTACTTATATGTTACTGAATATGTAAATATTAAGGTCAGGATAATGCAGTTTTCACAGTTCAAAGGCTGAATCCTATCAAATCCATACTTCCAGACCAAAGATGGACAACATGTCCCATTTGAAAACCTGTTCCACATACAGCTGAGACATTTGATCGTATTCTGCACAAGACCTAAATATTACTTAAATATGTTACTCTCACCGACCACGATTTCAATCAAAAACATCAAAACTCAGACTGCTGGGTGACGACAAATCTGCAGTTTCCTGTGCCATAAACACTGGTGTGAACAGACTAAAAGGCAGCAAAGACACAAACCTTAAACCACCATTTGGACATGAGGAAATAGTATTTGACGCTTTCCTCTCCAAACTGTTCAGACACGTAAAGGCCCATGGAGCCATATTCATCATAGATCTTCCTCTTGGTCTCATCGTTTAAAATGGAGTTGGCGTTGTTGATCTCCTTAAACTTGTCCGCTGCCTCAGGGTTGTCTGGGTTTTTATCTGGATGGTACTTCAGGGCAAGTTTTCTGACAGGAGAGAAGTACACACATACACACACACACACAAAAACAATAATAATAAAAAAAGTAAAGTTCAGGAAAGAATGAGGCTGCATATAATGTGTCCAGACTCAAACCCAGGTTACTGTAAATATGATTTCAGCTTCTTTTACTATGCATTTTTTTTTAAATTAGTTCTTGTCATTTTTTACATTTCATGGTAGCTTCTCACCATTTGCACAGATTAAGTATGAATAACATGAACAAAAAATAACCCCCCCCCCTCCACTTCTTATCTGAAGTGGAAGGCTAAAACTGAAAAAGTACAGATGGTGGTAATACTGGCAGTACCGCAGGAAAAACTGGTGTTCTCATTGGTCATCTTTGGAAAAATTACCAACTTATTAATGTAACTAGCATAAACGTGAAGCCATTCGTCCTACTGCTGCTTGTGAAGTTTGCTGCCCCGCAGTGTGATGCATTCATGCATTTTTATTTATGCACAGAGAGCATGGATTCTTTTTCTCTGATGTCAGTTAATCCTAAGGTTACACCCTTCAAGAGCCCCAAACTTCACACTAACCCCATTTTACTCAATACTCTGACAAACTCACATTAATCGGAAGTCCCCCCCCACCACCAATTTCTCACATCAGTCTCCACAGAGCTAAAGCCTGTTGGATATACATATCTGTAATGAAATACCGTTCTCACAGGAGCTTCCATTCATCAGCACAGAGGCATTGTGGTTCACTGATTTCATATTAAAATAACTTTATAGCGGTGTCGAGCATTCAGGAGCAGAAGGTGCAACAGCTTTACAGATTGATCTTTCACTGTGAAACCCACACCGTGTAACATGGATTTATTAAACTTGGGTAAGACTCCAGATTTGATGTGTCTAGAGCAGACTGTACGACACAACACAGCATCATAGGAAACAGAGTGAATCATCATCACATCACCCTGACATCCAAGACAATGGAAGAAGTAGTTTGTATTTGCTGACATTTCACAAAATTTGTCACAGTAGAGCAGTGATTTTCAACCTTTTTTGAGTCGCGGCACCCTTTTTATATTTACAAAATCCTGCGGCACACCACCAACCAAAATAATATTATAATGCTATTACCTCTGGTTTTGCGCAAAACCCAAATATCATTATTATTATTATTAATAGATAATCGATACATAAACCACCACATTTGAAAATCCTCAAGCATTTTGCGCTCTTATCTCAAGTAGGGCTGTCACAATTAGGAATTTCTGGAGACGATTGTCAAATAATTGCGATTGACGAATATATTGTATATTTTTTTTCTTTTTTTCCCCTTCTTTATATTCTACTATTGTAGTATAATTACACAACTCTGGAAGAACGTTTGGCTTCTGTGACTGGAGAAACTGGGAATGGTGCAACATTTTTATTTTTATCTTCATTTTACATACAGTCCCAACTTTTTCTGATTTGTGGTTGTTTCTGTTGCATTTCTGAAATTGTTTCTCCTCATCAGTCACATTTTGTGCTTAAACACTGCATTAAGCTCAAGATTGAACAAATAAATACCTTTGGAAAATAACAGCTGTTAAAGTTCAGAGTTCTCACCTGCTTTTTGTGATCTGTGCGTTTGAACATTGTTTTTTTTTGTGGCTCAGTTCATTCATATATTCTCATTTTTTAAATATGTTTTTAAAGATATTTGACCGTTTATTTCATCTCATGATCTCATAAATTCAGCATGCGACGCGCACATGGTGTGAACAGGACGGTAACGGCAGAATCACACCTTTAGAGAAAGTTTAGAGAGAAGTAAAGGCAGCTTCACGTTTCCGTTTTAACGTTCACTTGGGTTAAAATCCTCTCTCTGCTCCGCGCTCGCTGCGCACTGAACGTGTCGCGCCTGCATTCTGCATTCAGGAATCTCCCTCACCCACCCCCTCCCCTCCCTGACCCACCCCCTCCCCTCCCTGACTCACCCCCTCCCTCACAGTCTGCAGCCTGTTAACTCCGCGCGCGCGCACACAGGCACAGACACACACACACCGACAGCTCCGCATTTTAGACGGCTTTTGAAGAAGACGGCACTGTTTTAATCGGCCGTCAGCCTCCTTGTTATTGTCCCGCCTTAAGACGAGAGCGAGGCTGCAGCACGTTTGACATCAGATTCTGAGTCGTTTTATGCTTTGTGGATAAAATAAATAATTCACGGTAATCGCGAATATGAAAAATAATCGCGAATATGAAAAATACCCACGGCACCCCTGACGATCGATCACGGCACCCTAGGTTGAGAATCACTGCAGTAGAGACATAAAACTCATTTATGACAGCAGACTGTTTTGAATGTTTTTGTCAGCTGTTTAGAAACAAATTTCGTGAATTTGTGTGATTGGGATGAAGCACTTCTGCTCCGCACCTTGCCTGCACTTGTCTGTTTGTGGGGGGATAAATAACACCACGAAGGACCCAGGCTTTATATTGCGCCATTTCATGCATCATTTCTAGACACTGGTCGCAGAATGTCAAGCACTGTGTGATATTTTCCTCAAGCTGTTTCTGGTTGCAACAGTATGACGAGTGTCTTTGAACCGGTCACACAGTGTAACATGAAACCACAGTTTCAGAGCCACGGCCAGAGATAATGTCAAGGTTTCTTTTGCAAAGCAAATCTTTCATCAGGGACAGCAAATAAATAAAATTTAAAAAAATATATATATATATCACATACTGCGGGCTTAAGTCATAATACTGAAGAAGACTATGATGAAAGACTGCATTTCTACAGCATCCTTCCCTCCAGCACATACTGAAAGAGCTTTACAGTGATGCCTTATATTTACTTCCCCATCAAGGCCAGCACCCACTTTTACAGTTGGGTGGACTGAGACAATGCAGATGAAGTGTCCTGTCCAAGGACACAGACAGGCAGCATGAGTGAAGTTCAGAACTAATGCTGGTTTACCTGCAAGGATGCTCTGGGATAAAATGTCAATGTGCCAAAAACCCATTCATCATAAAAACAACGAGCCTTTTCAGCCAACGTGTGGGCCAACAATGCGTGCGCGGCCACTCTCGATGCCTGTTGTAAACAATGAATGATTACAACTTTAAACATATACATTTATTTATTTTATCAATGGTACTTTTTTCTATTTTCAGGTGCATGCAGGTGCTGTTCAGTTGCTGCATAAGAAGAAATAAAAAATATATGTTCATTCCAATAACTCATGGTTCAAACTGCATTAATTTATTTTTAAATATTGCAAATAGCGAGTCAAAGACTCACGATATCCACAGTGACCCGTCTTCTAATGCTTCAAAAATGTCTTTAGACGGTCTTCAAATGCAAATCATTACTCTGGGGGGTTGGGAGGGGGGGCCCACCCCCACCACTATGGCTGTGTGCACCGTGTGGGTTCCGCAGTATGAAACAGTGAGACTGATGTGTACCGATGCCCACTTCTGATTTAAGTGTCAATCATACACTGTAGTATATATGATTCACAGCGGGTTTATTGATGCGTCTTTTGAGGAAATCATGGCAGAAAAGCTGCACTCCAGGAACATGGCTGACCTGTACGCCTTCTTGATGTCCTCAGAGGAGGCTCCTTTCTCCAACCCGAGCACTTTGTACATACTCTCCCCTGCTGTGGACATCTTCCTCTGGGAACGATGAGGGTTTGGTTCAGCCATTGCTCACCTCCGTTAACCTACTGAGAAAGAAAACAGAATTAAAAAAGAAAAAAGAAAAAAAAAAAATCACTGAATTATAAAAAGGACAAAGATACTGGTAACGGATAATTATAGTGGGCGATTTTAACATCCACACAGATGCTGAGAATGACAGCCTCAACACTGCATTTAATCTATTAGACTCTATTGGCTTTGCTCAAAAAATAAATGAGTCCACCCACCACTTTAATCATATCTTAGATCTTGTTCTGACTTATGGTATGGAAATAGAAGACTTAACAGTATTCCCTGAAAACGCCCTTCTGTCTGATCATTTCTTAATAACATTTACATTTACTCTGATGGACTACCCAGCAGTGGGGAATAAGTTTCATTACACTAGAAGTCTCTCTATTGAGCTGAGTATTCCATTAACTTTAACTAGTAATGACTTCATGACTTTCTTTGCTAACTAAATTTTAACTATTAGAGAAAAAATTACTCATAACCATCCCAAAGACGTATCGTTATCTTTGGCTGCTTTCAGTGATGCCGGTATTTGGTTAGACTCTTTCTCTCCGATTGTTCTGTCAGTTATTTTCATTAGTTACTTCATCCAAACCATCAACATGTCTATTAGACCCCATTCCTACCAGGCTGCTCAAGGAAGCCCTACCATTGTTTAATGCTTCGATCTTAAATATGATCAATCTATCTTTATTAGTTGGCTATGTACCACAGGCTTTTAAGGTGGCAGTAATTAAACCATTACTTAAAAAGCCATCACTTGACCCAGCTATCTTAGCTAATTATAGGCCAATCTCCAACCTTCCTTTTCTCTCAAAAATTCTTGAAAGGGTAGTTGTAAAACAGCTAACTGATCATCTGCAGAGGAATGGTCTATTTGAAGAGTTTCAGTCAGGTTTTAGAATTCATCATAGTACAGAAACAGCATTAGTGAAGGTTACAAATGATCTTCTTATGGCCTCAGACAGTGGACTCATCTCTGTGCTTGTTCTGTTAGACCTCAGTGCTGCTTTTGATACTGTTGACCATAAAATTTTATTACAGAGATTAGAGCATGCCATAGGTATTAAAGGCACTGCGCTGCGGTGGTTTGAATCATATTTGTCTAATAGATTACAATTTGTTCATGTAAATGGGGAATCTTCTTCACAGACTAAACTTAATTATGGAGTTCCACAAGGTTCTGTGCTAGGACCAATTTTATTCACTTTATACATGCTTCCCTTAGGTAGTATTATTAGACGGTATTGCTTAAATTTTCATTGTTACGCAGATGATACCCAGCTTTATCTATCCATGAAGCCAGAGGACACACACCAATTAGCTAAACTGCAGGATTGTCTTACAGACATAAAGACATGGATGACCTCTAATTTCCTGCTTTTAAACTCAGATAAAACTGAAGTTATTGTACTTGGCCCCACAAATCTTAGAAACATGGTGTCTAACCAGATCCTTACTCTGGATGGCATTACCCTGACCTCTAGTAATACTGTGAGAAATCTTGGAGTCATTTTTGATCAGGATAAGTCATTCAAAGCGCATATTAAACAAATATGTAGGACTGCTTTTTTTGCATTTACGCAATATCTGTAAAATCAGAAAGGTCTTGTCTCAGAGTGATGCTGAAAAACTAATTCATGCATTTATTTCCTCTAGGCTGGACTATTGTAATTCATTATTATCAGGTTGTCCTAAAAGTTCCCTAAAAAGTCTTCAGTTAATTCAAAATGCTGCAGCTAGAATACTGACGGGGACTAGAAGGAGAGAGCATATCTCACCCATATTGGCCTCTCTTCATTGGCTTCCTGTTAATTCTAGAATAGAATTTAAAATTCTTCTTCTTACTTATAAGGTTTTGAAAAATCAGGTCCCATCTTATCTTAGGGACCTCGTAGTACCATATCACCCCAATAGAGCGCTTCGCTCCCAGGCTGCAGGCTTACTTGTAGTTCCTAGGGTTTGTAAGAGTAGAATGGGAGGCAGAGCCTTCAGCTTTCAGGCTCCTCTCCTGTGGAACCAGCTCCCAATTCAGATCAGGGACACAGACACCCTCTCTACTTTTAAGATTAGGCTTAAAACTTTCCTTTTTGCTAAAGCTTATAGTTAGGGCTGGATCAGGTGACCCTGAACCATCCCTTAGTTATGCTGCTATAGACGTAGACTGCTGGGGGGTTCCCATGATGCACTGTTTCTTTCTCTTTTTGCTCTGTATGCACCACTCTGCATTTAATCATTAGTGATCGATCTCTGCTCCCCTCCACAGCATGTCTTTTTCCTGGTTCTCTCCCTCAGCCCCAACCAGTCCCAGCAGAAGACTGCCCCTCCCTGAGCCTGGTTCTGCTGGAGGTTTCTTCCTGTTAAAAGGGAGTTTTTCCTTCCCACTGTAGCCAAGTGCTTGCTCACAGGGGGTCGTTTTGACCGTTGGGGTTTTACATAATTATTGTATGGCCTTGCCTTACAATATAAAGCGCCTTGGGGCAACTGTTTGTTGTGATTTGGCGCTATATAAAAAAATTGATTGATTGATTGATTGATCTGTTGGAAGATTATTCTACTGAAATCCAAAGAGTGACAGAACACAGCAGCTCAGGAAAAACGTGTTTGGTATCAGCACCATTTGTTTTTAAAAAGAACAAGTTGGTTTAACTTTTTGCAAACAAAAAAGTGCTCAACACACGGTAACAAAACAGTTTTTTATATTTCTTATTTGTTAGTAGAGTGATCAGAGTATATTATTAACACTGTTTGTTGATGATCTGAGGTTTTCTCTCCGCTCATCCCAATCTAGGTGTGCATGTAGAGGTCGGCCTCACAGGTATCACTTTTCAACAGACAACTGAGCAAAGGTAGAACAATTTAAAAAAAAAGTGGAGACTGTCAAATAAAGACGTCATAGGGTCAAAAGCTCACCAAACATAACATCATAAAATTGCCCTCATTTGCAGCAAACATGGAAACTTTAAAACTGCTGCTGTGTTAGAGGTGTTACTTTGTTAAAGGTCACTGGGATCAAAGTTGTGTCTGTGTTGTAAAAGAAAAAAGGTGAATGGGAAAGTTAGAGAAAGGAGAGACGGTGAAGGAGAAAGAGGAAGAGAGAAGGTGAGTGAAGGCAAAGATTTGGAGGAGGAGTATAAAGGTAGTGCAGGGACGGGCTAGCTCCGACATCCACAACTCAAGCATGCCACCCGATGACAGTCCGGTATCAAATTGTAAGCACTGGACATTTCACTAACATCTGCCAGCAGCAACCTGGTGAAATTACTCTGCAGCATCTTAAACAGTGAATATCATGTCCTGAGCAGGATCCAGACCAGATTAACACATCTAACTACAGACCAAATCTACACATGGCCACAAAACAGGAAGAAAATAGTTTCTCTTGTTTTGTAAATTTCCAAAAATGATAAGAATGATGTTTGTAGAAGGAGCATGTCTGTGACAACACACAAAATTGTGGGAGTTTGAAGATATTTAACATTAAATGTCCAACACACAAAAATGAAACAAAAAGGTCAATAAAAACTTTAAATTTTCAAATCTGCTCCTTAAAAGGTTAAAACATCAGAAACTATACATTTTTACACTTGTACATGTTTCAACAAATATGCAATTGTGTCTTTGACAAGCCGGCAACACAAACATCCACTGGTTCACACAAGAACCATATTTTAGATGATATTTCCATACATTTTAAAGCTGTACACTGCACTCATGATCACTTAAGTGCCAGAAAACATAAATGGAATAAATTTAAAGAATTTTTGGCGCACTTAAAGCCATGCAATTCTTTTGAATTTCTTTTTTAAACCAAGCTTTCAATCAAATGACCCTCATCAAGGCATGATTAGATGATACTTCATGACCATTTTGCCTTCATGTAAAAATACCTTCATTGTGAGTTACACTTCTAAGAAAAGTCAAGATCATGATGTGTGTGTGTGTGTGTGTGTCAGTATAAAGTATAACTTTGGGGACGCTGTGTGTGATTAGAACAGTGCTGCAATGATGAGCAGAGCGCTGCAGATGAAACAAAATAATAATTTTTCAGATTAACAGATATTTGCATTTCTGGCCTCGCAGGGTTTGTCACCGGTCTGGCGGCCAACACTTTATGGCAGTGCTTCCCCAATCCTGGGCCTCAGGACCTAAAGTACTTCACATTTAACATTTGTCCCTGAACTAATCAGAGCAGATCAGCTGACTGAGTAATGGAACCTTCCTGATTGATTTGACCCGCTCTGATTAGTTCAGGGACAAACAGAAAATATGCTGTACTTATTGATTGGGAAATACTGCTCTATCGGGTGGTGCAACCCAGTCACATGGCAGATCGTGATGGTATTACAAAAAGTTAACCTATAGGTTTGTGATACCCTCACAAAAAAGGGGCGCTTTTCGTGATGGGGCAAAATGAGGGGTGATGGTTTGGGGAGGATTATAAATAGTAAAATAAAATAAGTAAGTGTCACAAAAATGGGGCACATTTCTTGACAGGACCACAAAAAAAAAAAAAAAAAAAAAAAAAAAAAGCGTGAGACTGGGCTGGGGTGGTAATAAAACACCACACTAACTAGCTGCCACCACCATGGTTTTTAGCTGGCTCAATGTTTTTACTGAGGTAGAGCCTTAAGAGCCATAGCCATAGCCATTATTGTATGGCCTTGCCTTACAATATAAAGCGCCTTGGGGCAACTGTTTGTTGTGATTTGGCGCTATATAAAAAAATTGATTGATTGATTGGTTGATAGTCTAACTGTGGAATGGTTTATAGAAGGGGGTGGTATATCACGTTTCTGTAGGCCACTGAAGTTTTTTTTTTTTTTTTTTTTTTTTTAGGGGAAGATATATTGTCCAAACAGACAAAAATTACATTTTTATCCAAAGATCCTTTCGGGCAAAAAATTATGGCCCTTTTTGGGTAGGGGTTAAAGAGGCCAAAACAGTGGCAAAGTCAAAATGTGGATTTTGACCTTTGAAAAAAGAAACATCAGTGGCCTACTGAAACATGATAAATCACCACCCATTTGAAATTTATAGATTTTGGCTCTTAAACCCACCAACAACTGAAAAACAGAACCCCCCCCCCCCCCCCCCCCCCCCCCCCAAAAAAAACAACATTTATTCTGGAAATTCAGGGAATTCCTGTGTTAAAGCGCTTAACATGTGACCTTTTATTTATTAATTTATCCAATTTAAATGTTCCACATAGTTGCTGTGAGGCATTTTATTGTAGTTGTAATGTAAACAGGTTTGAGCTAATCCACAACTGTTTTACAACTGGAGCCCAAGACTTACAGCAGTATTTATTCGAAGATTTAATCGAGTGGAATCAGACATTTGTCTTGAAAGATTGCTACTGTACGCAAGCACATACACACACACTCTTACATGGGTCACTGACTAAAGAAGATTAGGGTTTCGCTGATCTGCCAGATTATCTATCCAAGTCCATGTCAGACAGGACCAGTGTCCTCGGTCAGTCCAACGACACAGCAGCACAGACGACCACAAAATGAAGAGTCACAGATATAAGCAAAACTGTATCACTGCCACATGCTGCAGGTGCATTATGAGTTGAAAAATACACACATTAAATCATACTCAACTGTTCTTCTGGTGTTCGTACTTTCCCACTGTAGCCTCAACACGTTCTGATAATAGAGAGAGTGCAGTTGCAACTTGCAACCAATGACTCATCTTGCTGCTTTCTGGTTTGTCTGTGAGATTCTACCAGGAAGCTCTGACTGGTAAAACCACTGACAAGCAGCTGTGTGCACAATCTCTCCAATCACAGCAATTTATAAATTTATAATACTGCACTTACACAGTGGTGTGTGCACCAATTGGTAATGCAGATGTTCCATTATTTTTTTAAGAGGACGATGCAAAATTGCACCATGACTGGCTAAGAGCAGTGGCTCTAAACTGTGACGGTTTGTGCCGTTTATACAAAAGTTCAACTTTTCCGCCACAAACAGGATGTTGATTGCCTTTAAAGATGGTGACAAATGAAGTGTAAAAGACTAATTATCTTAATACAAAGATGCTCAGATTTATATCAGATAAATGAGAATTACTTGTATGACATTACTGATGGAAAGTAAACTAACAGATTTTGCTTAGTGTGCAGAAGGTTCCCAGTTCAAGTCCACACCTGCCCACTTCCACATGTAATGTGGACCTGTGTCAGGAAGACCATGCAGAGTAAAACTTGTGCCAAATCAACATACAGCTCCATCTCTGATCTGCTGTGGCGACAAAAAAGGGAGCAGCCAAAGTGGTTTTGAATATAACACTGTATAAAATGCTGTTGAATCTTAAAAGAAAGTGAATCATTGTCCATCTAAAAATCAGTCTCACATCATCTACACTCTGCAATTCTGCTGTAATGATTGTATGATGGATTCTCAACTAAGAAATAAGTCTCCAGATACTGTAGCGTGAAGTAGAATAGACAACTCAACGTGGATGGGACATCAGTCTATCACAGGTTACCTCCCCAACCAAGACTGGAACACATTTACAGTGTTGGAGCAAGAACATATTCCAGATAAATACAGGACGATCAACATCAAAGTCTAATTTAAATTCACACTGCAATGATTTTCATGAAATTTGACAGATTTCAATGCCAACACTATCATTTATAGTGCACAGTATAAAAACAAACACTCAAAAGTCACTTCAGTGTCTCTCTGCAAAGAAACACAAACACAAATAAATAAAACAGGAAGGCCACAAATGTGTTCTAAACTTGCAAAATATGATCCCTTTAAACCACCAAATGAAAAATAAGGACAATAAAATAATGTCTATGAAAAGCTGAAACCTGAGCTTCTGCATTAAGAGAAGATAAACTAATCCTTCATTAGTCCCACGACGGGGACATGTGTGATGTTACAGCAGCAAAGGGACAGTTATAGAACAACTGTGCAAAGTACGTTAAATAAGGTAAAAGAAATTAGAGACTCAGCCTGAAACAGTCGACCACATCATCACCTTGTTACGTCAGGATGAAAACTTTGTATCCTGTTTTATTTAATCACATCTGCAGCAGCTACATGTAAAAATAAGCCACAACAGAAAGCTGCTCCAGTACCATCAACTTCAAAGTAGAGACAGAAAAAGAATGACGAGTCTTTGGTGTTTGTTTGACAGGTAGATTTATTTATATGAAGCAAGCACGTATCTAATTTTAGGCATAAATAAATAACCTGGGGGGTTTTTTAAGTTAAAAAGACCATCTGCCAAAGGAACAGAAGCAGAAACAATACAGCTGCATCAAAAATAAAAACTGAATATAGGAGAAAAAAAATGTTCAATTTTCTGTCATATTTCAGAAAGTGAACATTTTAAATACTTTAGGTTCATTACATATAAACAGCAAACCAGTCAGTCAGTTTTTTTGGCACTGTGGGCAGGTGCCAAGCCCTGATGGAAAAGGAAATCAGCATCCCTATAAAACTCGTCAGAAGACAGATGTTCATTTGTTTCCTCTGGAGACTTCTGGATCTTAACATGTACAGACATTCCAGTTGCCAGGTCTTTCACATTAACAGCAGCCACTGAGCCTCTGGATGAACTTCATTAATCATGATGGTGATGGTGTCGGGTGCAGGCGGCAGGGTATTTATCGGCCTGTGAAGAAACTGTGACTTTGCAGTCTGGTGACTGTGGGCCTCTCAGAAAGTTCAGCACGCAGCATCTGTTTTAGCAGAGAGGATGCTGCAGAACTGATGTGGGCAGGGATGGTGTAGTCATTGCTCCTGATGATTTTGATTAGGTTAGGTCCTAATTGATTGATTAGGTTTTAGAATTCATCATAGTACAGAAACAGCATTAGTGAAGGTTACAAATGATCTTCTTATGGCCTCAGACAGTGGACTCATCTCTGTGCTTGTTCTGTTAGACCTCAGTGCTGCTTTTGATACTGTTGACCATAACATTTTATTACAGAGATTAGAGCATGCCATAGGTATTAAAGGCACTGCGCTGCAGTGGTTTTAATCATATTTATCTAATAGATTACAATTTGTTCATGTAAATGGGGAATCTTCTTCACAGACTAAGGTTAATTATGGAGGTCCACAAGGTTCTGTGCTAGGACCAATTTTATTCACTTTATACATGCTTCCCTTAGGCAGTATTATTAGACGGCATTGCTTAAATTTTCATTGTTACGCAGATGATACCCAGCTTTATCTATCCATGAAGCCAGAGGACACACACCAATTAGCTAAACTGCAGGATTGTCTTACAGACATAAAGACATGGATGACCTCTAATTTCCTGCTTTTAAACTCAGATAAAACTGAAGTTATTGTACTTGGCCCCACAAATCTTAGAAACATGGTGTCTAACCAGATCCTTACTCTGGATGGCATTACCCTGACCTCTAGTAATACTGTGAGAAATCTTTGAGTCATTTTTGATCAGGATATGTCATTCAATGCGCATATTAAACAAATATGTAGGACTGCTTTTTTGCATTTACGCAATATCTCTAAAATTAGAAAGGTCTTGTCTCAGAGTGATGCTGAAAAACTAATTCATGCATTTATTTCCTCTAGGCTGGACTACTGTAATTCATTATTATCAGGTTGTCCTAAAAGTTCCCTGAAAAGCCTTCAGTTAATGTAAAATGCTGCAGCTAGAGTACTAACGGGGACTAGAAGGAGAGAGCATATCTCACCCATATTGGCCTCTCTTCATTGGCTTCCTGTTAATTGTAGAATAGAATTTAAAATTCTTCTTCTTACTTATAAGGTTTTGAATAATCAGGTCCCATCTTATCTTAGGGACCTCGTAGTACCATATCACCCCAATAGAGCGCTTCGCTCTCAGACTGCAGGCTTACTTGTAGTTCCTAGGGTTTGTAAGAGTAGAATGGGAGGCAGAGCCTTCAGCTTTCAGGCTCCTGTCCCGTGGAACCAGCTCCCAATTCAGATCAGGGAGACAGACACCCTCTCTACTTTTAAGATTAGGCATAAAACTTTCCTTTTTGCTAAAGCTTATAGTTAGGGCTGGATCAGGTGACCCTGAACCAGTGATGGCAATTTCGAAGCCTCATGAACCAATGAGCCACTGCAACACAACTGGCTGAAAATCGACACACTGCTTCGACGCGTTTGATACAGTTTGAAGGGTGACATCTGCTGGATTGCTTTGAGAATTACCTTGAGCAAGTGCCCTGACAAATGTTTGCAGTAATTCATGAATGATGTGGTTTGTTCTTGAAAAAAAAAAAAAATAATAATAATAATAAATGTCATATGTATTATTGTGTCTTTTTAATGTAATAAATAGTCTGTACAGATGCACACATAATGCTTATGAAAGCCTTTATTGTAGACTATATGTAGATTTGTGTTATTCCTCAAACTATATGTGGATAAAATGTGACGGGAAAAGTGAGAAAGACATGTGCTTCTGCAACTGGTGCTTATGTTACTGTAATTAGAGGGGATAGGAGACGGTGACTGTGCAACTTTCAACAATTTTTATTAAAAAAAAAGAATAATGTCAACGGTGCTGGACTTTAATCAGCTCCTCTTCTGCCTCACCACCTCTCCAGCTTGGAGAAGACCCGCTCGCAAGGCACTGATGTTGCTGCGTCGACAAATATTTTTTGCCATTCTCTGTAAATTGGGATAGACTGCGACTCATGTCGCTTTGAGCCGGTCTTCTTCTCTGGAGGTAGGCATGTGTTGGGTCAAACCTTTGTAGTAAAGCCCTGAAGGCTTTGCTCTCCACTATTTTGAACGGCTGTGCATCTTCCTAGATAAAGAATAAAATACAGGTTACATGGTCTGATTCCTGCTCCAGGAGCAGCAACAGAAGAAGCAGCCATTGTCGTCTCGGGATGTTTGGACCTCAGGTGTCATTGAAGACGTATTGTTACTGTACCAAATCAAGCACTTGACCTTTTTGGGGCTTATTAGATCAAAGTGCTCCCAAGCGATTGATCGTGCTCTTTTTGGAACTGGCTCCTCCATGTCCCTTCCTCACCACTACTCACTCTCTCTCACACACACACACACTCACCTTTCTCACACCTTTCACATCAACAAAATCACAGCTCTTCAGTCACTCATCTCAGTCTCTGATCTACCTATAATATATAGTTTAACCTATAACCTATGTTGATGTACTGTGTGAATAAATGTTGTATATGAATGGATGCCTGTTGTGTATGGTGTGTGTCTGTCTATGTTAGATCCTATGTGTATGTACTAAATGAACTCTAAACTAGACCTAAATATAAACTAATGCTTTCCTTGGCTCCGATTCACGTGGTATTTGGCAATAACAGTGTTGCTAGCAATCTCCTCCTCTCAAAAACCCATGGTTTGAGCTGCGATTCAGATCTCATTTAAATACTTGGCGGGTCGTATTGAAACACCCAGATTATGTGAAGCTCGACACGTGGTGTGACGTAACGAGGCCTCGCTCGCAGTGGTCACGTGATGGGGGTGTGCTTGAAACGCTGCTCACTGACACTTCTGGTTCAAAAAGCTCGATGCTGTGTCGAGCAGACTGACTCGAGCTTAACATCACTACCCTGAACCATCCCTTAGTTATGCTGCTATAGACTTAGACTGCTGGGGGGTTCCCATGACGCACTGAGTGTTTCTTTCTCTTTTTGCTCTGTATGCACCACTCTGCATTTAATCATTAGTGATTGATCTCTGCTCCCCTCCACAGCATGTCTTTTTCCTGGTTCTCTCCCTCAGCCCCAACCAGTCCCAGCAGAAGACTGCCCCTCCCTGAGCCTGGTTCTGCTGGAGGTTTCTTCCTGTTAAAAGGGAGTTTTTCCTTCCCACTGTCGCCAAGTGCTTGCTCACATGGGGTTGTTTTGACCGTTGGGGTTTTTCCGTAATTATTGTATGGCCTTGCCTTACAATATAAAGCGCCTTGGGGCAACTGTTTGTTGTGATTTGGCGCTATATAAATAAAATTGATTGAATTGATTGACTGATGCGGTTCAAAGTCTCCCTTAAAAATAAGCCTTTGAAAGGGGGCTGACCCACCAGTATGGTGTACAATATACACCCAAGTGACCAGACGTCAACTTCGTAACTGTAGCCCTTCTCATTGAGGACTTCAGGTGCCATGAAGTTGTATGTTCCACACTTGGCGGTTTTTCTGCTGACTTCAAAGTCAAAGGTTGCGGACAACCCAAAATCTCCTATCTTGACCTCCATACGGTCATTGAAAAAGATATTTTCTGGTTTGAGGTCTCTGTGTACCACTTTGTTTCTGTGCAGGTACTCCACACCTTTCAAGAGCTGTATCATTAAATACCGAGCCTCCAACTCAGTCACCGTCTGACGAAACTTGAGGATGTCCCCTAAGGACCCGCCGCTGCACAGATCCAAGAGGATAAACACAAAGTTGTCATCTTCAAAGCAGCTGTGGAAGCCAACGACGTGAGGATGGCTGAGGCGTTTTAACATGGAAATTTCCGACCTCACGTTCTGCTTGTTGTGCTCCTTTTGAATTCTTGACTTGGCTACAATCTTGCCTGCAAAAACCTGCTTCGAGTCCACATCTGTGAACTCAAAGACCTTTCCAAAGCTACCTTGCCCAAGAATCCTTCCCCTTGCATAGTTCTTAACGTACTTGGATCTACCATATGATCCGGGACATAGGAAATGATGGTTTTCGATGAATATTTGCTGGCTTCATCTTGTCTGTTAGCACTGTATTAAAAGCTCTCTGGTAAGTTGTAAAAGAAATGTTTCAAACTCTACTCAAGTCAAGCTATCAGTGCTGAAGAAAAGCAGGAAAATGACGTTTCAGCTGTGATGCTACTGGTAGGTTAGTGTGGACCCAAAGCAGAACCATTGACATCAATGGTTGGCCAAATGACATCATAAATCCGGAGCTGCGCTTTGTGACGTCATTTGAATGGCCATGTGCTACAGTTCGCTCATAACCGTTTTAACCGTCGTCGTCCCCCACCCAAAAACTTGTTGTTGTGAACCGACCTGGCCCAAAACAGTAAGCACAATGGCACTAGTACTTTCAGAAATATAATTGAAAAAGAAATAAATGAATAAAAATCGCTCCTTACCAGAGCAGTGGTCCGTTTGACATGTCAGACGAAACTTAAAAGAGATTCAAACTCCAATAAAAGCCCATGTGGATCTACACTTTGACAAAGACGACATACTTATGTATTTGAATCAAGTAGCGCAACAAAACCACAATTATAACGTACCACCGGCTGTAATTTTTATCATCCAGCAGATGTCGCTGTTTTACTTTCGTCGACAATAAGGGGAAAGCTTCATGACTTACACAAAACTGTACTCGTGTATTTAGATGTTCATTGATTTACTGCATGATAAGTTGAAGGCTGGATATTTATTATTTAGCCATTATTTTTGTTAATTTATTAATTGTGCGTTTGCACTAAATAACACCGTTTTTAACCTTATAAATTATTTCCTCTACGCAGGATGAGCTACTTATTTTAAACAGAGGACTGAATAAACACACTGTACAGATAATATTAAGATGGTAAGAATCATAATTACACAGAACCTCTCCCCTCTTTAGATGCAATATTATAAATTTTCATTATTCTCTTGTTTCAGTCTGTGTGTGGTGTATGTTTTTAGATGTGGGGCACAGGGCGACCAACTAATGCAGTGCCAAAATAAATAAAAATAATACTAATAATATGCCTTAACAAATGATCAAGCGCACGTTCTGTTGAGCCGCGTCAGTGTCATTTTGTGTGTCCTTGTGGAGCTCTAATCCTTTGGTAATCTCCCAACACAAACATGCCACAGTTATTTTCTATTTTTACTCGTTGCTAAAATCGATTTGAATCTGGACATTAGAAATGTTTGGCCTGAACAATCGGTGTTAAAACCACTTGTGAACAACTGTCAATTATTATTCCTCAGTTAGAGAACCTGCTGTCAGGCTGACAGCTCCCTGCTTTTCAAAGCAGAACAAAATTAATAAAATAAGCATTGATCAATGATCAGCGAGGCAAAAATAAATAAATAAATAAAAAGCTCTGCAACGACAAACCTGCACACACACACACACACTCAAAATATTCCTGCAATTTAACGTAACCGTGCGTGGATCTACAATATGAAACGTGAACATTAGCAACAGCAACTCTTTAATCCTGCATTAATGCATCAGAAAATGCAGCATGTAGAAAGTGTTGGTTTTATCGGCTGTCAGCGGTGTTACTGCCGCCGCCCTCCAGGTTCAGTCGCCTTCAAAATTAGCACAAATAGATAACATATTCTGTGTGAGCCGGCTGATATACTGACTTGAACCTAACGACTAACAAGCTGTTTTAACCCTTTTTTGTTGTATTAATAGCAAACCTGCGTTACATTTATCGAGCCGAACATTAGCTGTTAGCAAACCTCAATCTGCTGTTAGTCGCCACACAAACAGTGTTTCACTTGTCTTACCTTGTGCAAACCGCCGCCGGACCATTAGCTGGCTCATAGAGGCATTCAGGTTTTTTTTCGGGTAAATCCAAGTTTTGAAAGGCTAAAAAAAAGAGAAAAAAAATCACTACAATCCAGTAAAACCAACAGAGAGCTGAGGACGCCGGTGAAGCTCTGAAGGCTGTGATTGGACGATTCCTACTTCCCGGAAGTAAGACAATAAGAGACACAATATGCTGCTGATAAAGTATTTCCAAAATAATATCGACTTCTTCTTCCTCCCTCCTTTGATTGGCGGGTGGCAACCATCACCTTAGGTCCATACCGCCACCTACTGTAGCGGATGTGTCAATGGATTTATAGATACTTCAGGTTACATCTAGTGTGTGTTTAGTGCACATAAAAAATAGCAATAAAACAAAAAGAACAACGATAATAATAAACGAAGCACCAAATCTGGAACTACCTATCCAGATGAACAACGCCTACACTATATTATAAAGCCCCGTTCCCTTCAGAAAGCTCATCAGTGCCCTCAAACATTTACTATCACTTTTACCTAGAATGCCCTGCATATCCCATCCTCTCTCCAGTTCATACAGTCGAGACTTCAATATCCTTCTCTGTGCCTCATATTTCTTACACTCTAGTAACACATGTCGCACACTCTCTGTAACTCTGCATTTATCACAAAGATCTGACTCCACTTTCCCCATCAACAACAGTGTTTCCCTCAGGCACGTATGGCCTAGTCTCAATCTCGTATAGAGAACCTCCTCCCTCCTGCTTTTCCCTTTAACCTCTTCCTTTCAAACTGTATTTTGAATATTATACAGATACCTCCCTTTCTCTCATGTATCCCATGTTCTTTGCCATTCTTCTTGTATTACTGTAGTTATTAGGGATTTTTTGCCTGCTTTACCTGCCAGCACCCTGATGATGTTCGCTTATGGCCTCAGACAGTGGACTCATCTCTGTGCTCGTCCTGTTAGACCTCAGTGCTGCTTTTGATACTGTTGACCATAAAATTTTATTACAGAGATTAGAGCATGCCATAGGTATTAAAGGCACTGCGCTGCGGTGGTTTGAATCATATTTATCTAATAGATTACAATTTGTTCATGTAAATGGGGAATCTTCTTCACAGACTAAGGTTAATTATGGAGTTCCACAAGGTTCTGTGCTAGGACCAGTTTTATTCACTTTATACATGCTTCCCTTAGGCAGTATTATTAGAAAGCATTGCTTAAATTTTCATTGTTACGCAGATGATACCCAGCTTTATTAATCCATGAAGCCAGAGGACACACACCAATTAGTTAAACTGCAGGATTGTCTTACAGACATAAAGACATGGATGACCTCTAATTTCCTGCTTTTAAATTCAGATAAAACTGAAGTTATTGTACTTGGCCCCACAAATCTTAGAAACATGGTGTCTAACCAGATCCTTACTCTGGATGGCATTACCCTGACCTCTAGTAATACTGTGAGAAATCTTGGAGTCATTTTTGATCAGGATATGTTATTCAAGGCGCATATTAAACAAATATGTAGGACTGCTTTTTTGCATTTGCGCAATATCTCTAAAATTAGAAAGGTCTTGTCTCAGAGTGACACTGAAAAACTAATTCATGCATTTATTTCCTCTAGGCTGGACTATTGTAATTCATTATTATCAGGTTGTCCTAAAAGTTCCCTGAAAAGCCTTCAGTTAATTCAAAATGCTGCAGCTAGAGTACTGACAGGGACTAGAAGGAGAGAGCATATCTCACCCATATGGCCTCTCTTCATTGGCTTCCTGTTAATTCTAGAATAGAATTTAAAATTCTTCTTCTTACTTATAAGGTTTTGAATAATCAGGTCCCATCTTATCTTAGGGACTCATAGTACATATCACCCCATAGAGCGCTTCGCTCTCAGACTGCAGGCTTACTTGTAGTTCCTAGGGTTTGTAGAGTAGAGAATGGGAGGCAGAGCCTTCAGCTTTCAGGCTCCTCTCCTGTGGAACCAGCTCCCAATTCAGATCAGGGAGACAGACACCCTCTCTACTTTTAAGATTAGGCTTAAAACTTTCCTTTTTGCTAAGCTTATAGTTAGGGCTGGATCAGGTGACCCTGAACCTCCCTTAGTATGCTGCTATAGACTTAGACTGCGGGGGGGTTCCATGATGCACTGAGTGTTTCTTTCTCTTTTTGCTCCTGTATGCACCACTCTGCATTTAATCATTAGTGATTGATCTCTGCTCCCCTCCACAGCATGTCTTTTTCCTGGTTCACTCCCTCAGCCCCAACCAGTCCCAGCAGAAGACTGCCCTCCCTGAGCCTGTTTCTGCTGGAGGTTCTTTCCTGTTAAAAGGAGTCTTTCCTTCCACTGTCACCAAGTGCTTGCTCACATGGGTCGTTTTGACCGTTGGGTTTTTCTGTAATTATTATATGGCCTTGCCTTACAATATAAGCACCTTGGGGCCAACTGTTTGTTGTGATTTGGAGCTATATAAATAAAATTGATTTGATTTGATTTGATTCTGGAATTGTCAGCACCTTCTTTGCAATGCCATCCACCATTTCAT
Organism: Thalassophryne amazonica; assembly: GCF_902500255.1. Taxonomy (NCBI): domain Eukaryota; kingdom Metazoa; phylum Chordata; class Actinopteri; order Batrachoidiformes; family Batrachoididae; genus Thalassophryne; species Thalassophryne amazonica. The sequence continues at coordinate 5,026,730 of NC_047123.1, read as the reverse complement.
TTCCAGCTATTCCAGTATGTGCTGGAAATAATATCGACTTCACCAGAAAGTAGCCATACCACACACACACACACACACACACACACACAAACACACACACACACCACACACACACACACACACACACACACCAAACACACACACACACACACACACACCACACACACACACACCACACATATATATATATACCTGGTTGTTATTGTAATATTGTCTCTTACAAAGTCAAATTATTCTTCAGTTTGAATTTATTTAAAGTCACATTGAAAAACAGGCCTGGGTCCTGTCGATCTCTAGACTTTTTTTTATCTCTCTCACATCAGTTTTGAACTGCAGCCAAGTCCACTTTCTCTTAGGTTCTCCAGACAGACTCTTACTGCGCTTGTTTCTGTTTTGTTTCAAGAGAACACACTGGGGTTCTGCACAATCTTGCTGATTAGAGGTGGGCGATACCGGGAATTTTGGTATTGTCCGATACCAAGTACATCCCGGCCCCAGTATCGCCGATATCAGAACCCGATACTTTTTCATATTTAAGCTTCATAGATCCAAAGGATCCAAAAGACTAGGACAGAATTCGCCAAACATTGTACGTGACAACAAAATACTTTATTATCACAATCAACATTTTTGTTTAAAAAAATATCACTCAACACAACTTAAAACAAAATCTCCTGAGGTAGAGGGCTGAAAAACCACAATACAAGGGTGTGCTGCTGTGTGTTGTGTGACACAGCACAGTGCTGCTCTTACAAACAGAGAGTAGACTTTGATGAATATGCGTGTGCAGCAGTCAGTGCGTACGGGAGAGAAAAAAAGCTTGAGTATTGATCTTTTTACATGAGGATCAGTCAATATCAATACCAGCGTTGGTATCGATATTATCGATATTGGATCGATCCGCCACCTCTATCACTGTCCATGTTGATCTGATACAATATAAGATACCAGATTACAATGCACAGTATAAATCTCCACGTTCATGAGATCAGCCTTCGGCAGTTGCTCCTCTGCACACTGACGACTGGTTGCTAGCACAGGCTAACATGCTTGTCAAATGGATGCTTGTCACTTATCACAATAGAAGGCGAAGGAACAGGAATTGCCAAAAAAGCAAAAACGTAAAGGAAGAGCAAACTCGTGATGGGTGATGACACGATGCAATGTGCAGTCTCACCACTAGATGTCAGTAAATCCTACATACTGTAGCTTTAAAATGATTTTCATGGATTGACATGACTGACGTAACACATCCCAAAATGGTTGTTTTAATGGATCATCATGTTCTGTAAAACAGGTGCTTCTTGCTGTGCTGTTTCATGACCTACATTTTCACATCTGGTGTTTGTTTTATTAAAGTAATTTAAAGTCATGTTGCAAAAGTGTTCCTATCTGTTTGTCATTTATGCTGTTGTTTAATCTTACTACTGAGTGCCACCTCTTAAGGCAGGCACTTTTTATTTTATTTTAATTATTTAGTTATTTGTTCATTTTTTTTTAGGTATACAAGTTAGAGAAGCAAGTTGTGACCACATTGTCATTGGTTTTATTCCCTAACCTGTGAGGAAAGTTACCACATTTTAGTTGAGCGAGTCTTTATTGGTCAGTATCCAAAATATGAGATTGGTTCAGCACTACAATTTATGTTTTCTTGTTATTTATTTTTAATCAGAACTAATAGTGCAGTAGATAACAGAATATTTACAGAGGAATCGTGCAAATGGTGATAGAATCACCAAATTCAATTGCAAAAAGGTATAGTTTGGACTATCTGTGACTGAATGTTATGGAGTTATGAGGTAAAAGGTGTGCAGAGGTGGAGGTGTCAGTCTCTTTCTTTTGGTTACATGTCGCTGTATGCAGGGACATCTATCAGAGGATGCATCATTTTTCCAAATGAACCTCAATGTAAATTTATATTATCCATCAACTACTGTTGACAGACCGTAGTGTGGTGAGTATATACTCAAAATTAATAAGTTTGACTTTTATATTGCAAAAACAACAACAACAAAAACTCCAATATGTCCTCTCATTTAAAATCAATTGCTTGTCCTAAATTGATGCTTTTATTGAACTGATTATACAACCCCAATTCCAGTGAAGTTGGGACATTGTGTGAGATGTAAATAAAAACAGAATACAATGATTTGCAAATCCTGTTCAACCTATATTCAACTGAATACACCACAAAGACAAGATATTTAATGTTCAAACTGATAAACTTTATTGTTTTTGTGCAAATATTTGCTCATTTTGAAATGGATGCCTGCAACACATTTCAAAAAAGTTGGGACAGTGGCAACAAAAGACTGGGAAAGTTGATGAATGCTCAAAGAACACCAGTTTGGAACATTCCACAGGTGAACAGGTTAACTGGAAACAGGTGAGCGTCATGATTGAGTATAAAAGGAGCATCCCCAAAAGTCTCAACAATGTTTCTCAATGTTCAATTGCAAGGAATTTAGGGATTCCATCATCTACAGTACATAATATAACCAGAAGATTCAGAGAATCTGGAGAACTTTCTACGCGTAAGCAGCAAGGCCAAAAACCAACACTGAATGCCCGTGACCTCTGATCCCTCAGGCGTCACTGCATTAAAACCAACATCATTGTGTAAAGGATCTTACCACGTGGGCTCAGGAACACTTCAGAAAACCATTGTCAGTTAACACAGTTCGTCGCTACATCTACAAGTGCAAGTTAACTCTACCATGAAAAATGAAAGCCAAACATCAACAACATCCAGAAATGCCGCCGCCTTCTCTGGGCCCGAGCTCATTTGAAATGGGCAGACACAAAGTGGAAAAGTGTGCTGTGGTCTGATGAGTCCACATTTCAAATTGTTTTTGGAAATCATGGACGTCATGTACTAGACTGGCCTGCCTGCAGTCCAGACCTGTCGCTCACTGAAAATGTGTGGCGCATTATGAAGCACAAAATACGACAACGGAGACCCCGGACTGTTGCAATATTGTTTATATTGACTGTGCAATATTTGCACAAAAACAATAAAGTTTATCAGTTTGAACATTAAATATCTTGTCTTTGTGGTGCATTCAATTGAATATAGGTTGAAGAGTATTTGGAAATTATTGTATTCTATTTTTATTTACATGTCACACAATGTCCCAACTTCATTGGAATTGGGGTTGTACGTATATTGAAAAACCTACAGTATTTCTCAACATTATTTTGAGTAATGTTTCCCTGATTGTCATGACAATTGTTTCTATAAATTACACTAATTATGGTATAATCAAGGAATTCTTTACTTGCAAATTACAATGTAACAATTTCATTTGTGTATATGTGTACAGAGAAATATGGACGCCCATTGTTGAAAAGAAGACATAAAATTTTAGTTTGTCAGAAGGCACAACCTTAGATTTGATCAGACCTGTTGCATAATTGAATAATGAGATAACTCTGATTAATTCAGATAAACAGTTGTTTTTGCGAAGTGAAACTAAAGGTTTTTTGTGTGTTAAATAAGAAAACTATCTGGAGATGCCGGGGATTGAACCCGGGGCCTCATACATGCAAAGCATGCGCTCTACCACTGAGCTACATCCCCACACACACCAACAAACCCTATTATAACCTATTTGTAGTATTTGTTGTGGAATGCCACATCACTACTTTGGAAAGTCGGGTTTTATTTGCTAAATTGCTTATAAAAATTTAATTGTGTCCCGGATTTTATAACACAAAAGACCGGAATTAAATGTGGCTCATTGTACTGTTGTTCCTGCGTTTGTAGTATGAGACCGCTGGATGTTTGCAAATCACATTTGTCTGCTAATCCTTCATATAAATTATATCTTTCCATAGATTGAGATAAATCATAGACTGCATGAGATAAATAAACTATATCTATCTGGCTCATTCGTTCGTTCGCTGTTTTATTTTGAAAATTCTGATCGGATACACTCTGTGTGAATGCGCGGGATTTCGCGCGCTGTGTGTTTCACGTGTAGGCGTCCATCACTTCACCGGTAAAAAAAATAAAAATAAAAAATAAAAATAAAATCTAGCATTAGCTGTTCGAGGTTACAAACAACAAAAATGGCATCGTTGATTCTGGAGGACGGGACGACGTTTAGAGGCCGCCTTTTTGGCGCACACGTGTCGGTATCGGGTGAAGTTGGTAAGTCATTTAGAAATGAGTTGGTCGCTGCTATGATGCTAGCTCCTTCAAAGTTCTCCGGTTTACCGCGTTAGCAAACTCCAGTCATAAAAAAATCCAAAAACGCTCATTTCTGTGGTGTCGTTTTAGTTAAAGTGCACAACGTCTGGTTGTTTTTACGGTCCGAAATGCTGCCGAATTGAATTTCTGTAACTGCAGCATCTGCGACACGGCCGACGAAAGTAAATAATTGTACTGAGGGCCGACCGGTTGTGCAAAGTTGATTTTCTTTAGGTGGAGTTTGGTTATTTTTATTTTTTTTTTTTTACAAGCCGAATTGAAGTCTGATCTGTATTGATTATGTGGGGGCCAGATTAAATTCTATCCGTTGTAGTTTTTTGCTTGTTTTACCCATGTTTGTACTGGATCTATAAACACAATCCACGACCTATAAATTGAATGAAATCGTCACGTGTGAAGCAATGACCAGATTTAATTAATCGATTGGTTAATTGACTCAAAGCAATCGATCAAGTAAATTATTAAGGAAAAATTCCAAGCATTTTCTGGTTTGAGTTGATTTTATTTTCTGTGTGGTTTTTATGTGATCGTAAACATTTTGTACAACGTGTGATCATGTTTTTATACTGTTAAATAACATACGATGACACACATGATCATTTAATTTTCAAAATGATTGCTCGATCAACAATGAAAAGCACAAATAAACTGCGGAAGTGTTTTTTGTGTATATTAAGACTCATTCATAAAGTGACCTTTGATTAACTTCCCTTTATGTGACACAGATGTCATCCTTTGAGTTGTAATCTGATTGTTGAAAGTAGCCAGCATAGCCTTTTTAGAGGTTACTGTTATGGTTCAGGTTAGGATTAGCGGTTGTAGTTAATGTAGTTTAGGAATCACTTCTCAGGGGGAAGCTGGAGTCGACTGTCGCCAAGCTGCATAGACCATTGACTGCCTCACCAACAGACCGCAGTATGTGAGGCTTTGCGACTGTGTGTCTGTATACAGCACGGGGACCCAGGGGGGTACAGCACTCTCTCCTTTCCTCTTCACGCTGCACACGTCGGACTTCAGCTACAACATGGACAGTTGTCACGTCCTAGAAGTTTTCGGACGGCACAGCCATCGTTGGGCGTGTGTCTGAGGGGAACGATCTGGAGAACAGGGAGGTCATTACCAACCTTGTGGCCTGGTGTGAATGGAACCACCTGTGCATCAATGCCAGCAAGACAAAGGTGGTGGTGGTTGACTTGGGAAAACTCCTCCGATTGTGCCTATGAACACCCAGGGTTTGAACATAGAGATTCTGGAGAAATACACATACCTGTGTGTTCACCTTAGCAACAAACTGGACTGGACACACAACACAGATGTCCAGTACAAGAAGGGCCAAGGTCGTCTTCACCTGCTGAGGAGGCTGAGGTCCTTTGCTGTGTGTAGGTCACTGCTGAAAACCTTTGATGGCTCTGTTGTGGCATCAGCTGGGGCTGTGGAAGTTCTGAGAGGGACAGGAAGAGACTCAACAGATTAGTCAGAAGGGCTGGCTCTGTTCTGGAATGCACTCTGGACCACCCCTTAGAGGTGGTAGGTGAGAGAAGGATGTTAGCTAAACTGACATAAATTATGGACAACCTCTCTCACTTTACATGAGACTTTGGTTCCTTAAGCAGCTCCTTCAGTAATAGATTGCTGCACCCTCAGTGCAAAACACAACGCTTCCGTAGGTCATTTATTCCAACTGAAGCCAGACTGTATAGTACCTCACTATGTTTTGAGCACCATAACCACCTGCTGATTTTGCACTATTAACTACGTCTTCTGCCACCTTTTGTGCTTTATTACATGCAAAACTGTGCAATTTATCCTGTGCATTAATTTTGCCATATCTATACATAATTATACATAGTCACTTATATTCTGTTTTTCACATAATCTGTTCACATCATTATTTATGCTCCCACCATAAACATCGCAATATACTTTAGTCACCTTTCTGTAATGTAAATGTTTTCTTTACTACTGTGTGACTCTTGCTGCTGCAACAAGTGATTTCCCCACTGTGGGATCAGTAAAGTTTATCTTATCTATGTACCAATAGCAAATACATGTACAAGTACGTAGCCTCATGATCACGTGACCTAAGTTGACCACCAACAGAGATGCTACGTACCAAGAGAAGTTCACTGTATGAATGCAGTTATGTACAGATAACCACTGCCTTGTTTGTTTGTTTTTTAATTGTTGTTTAATTTGTTTATATTACAAATGATATTTAATGAGGTTTAGGCGTCTTTCCTCTGGTCATATCTGAATTTTGCTCGGTCAACTCAGTCATAATTTAATCAAATTTTAAAACATTTTGTATTCTCTTTGAATAACTTGCATACGTGTTACATCAGCTTCCAGTGTGACTCGCATATTATAATTATATTTGCCAACTATTTTTTCTTTTTTCACTTTTAATATTATGTGTGCTTCTTACCCTGTGTGCTGCTATACAATGATTCTAGAACCTTAATTTCCCAGAGGGAGTCTTCCCAAGGGACCAATAAAGTTCTGTATAATCTAATCCCATCTGGCAATGTGATTTGTGTGAACCGACACTTCACACACAAACATAAACGTTAAATGTCCAGACAAAAAAAGATTGAGGTCACTTCAGGTGGTAATATGAACAAGGAATTGTGTTGCTTACAGTAATTCTTTTTGTATGTTATTACCAGAGATGTACACTGACTATATATAAATGACTCATTCCTAGAGCTGGTGCATGTTTATATTATTTTATGATATAACAATAAATTTTGAATATGCGATTTCCTTATACATGTTGCTGAGAACCTAGACTGTGATCGTAATGTAATGAGTTCAGTGGAGAACTCCCGCCTGACCATCTCTGATTTTGGTTTCTCAAAATATTGTTACTTCCAGTAAATGAGGCATTAGTTTAATCTTCATTACTTTTTGAAATAATGAGGCATGATGCTGATTTTGCTGTAAAACAAGTGAAAGAGGGGGAAAAGATGCTCAGCTCACTAAGACATTACTTTTTAACAATTTACGCTATAGACATAACATTTTAGATGAAACATGTTTCAAACTACTGTGAAAGAAGATTCACTGGAGCTTATTTCACAGCTTGCTTGCTGGATTTGACTGGAGCACATTGGATCTTTGAAATGTTGGTATTTGTCCTGTTATTACTTTGTTGATCACGGAGTTGTTGAGCATTTATAAGCGCGGTAAGTGATGTGTCTTGCATTATCGTGTTGTGTGCATGCTCATGTTGGATATGATGGTTATTGTTCATGCACTGATTGTTTTGTATGTTCAGTGTTTCAGACGGGCATGGTGGGATACCCCGAGGCTCTCACTGACCCATCATACCACTGCCAGCTGCTGACCTTGACTTACCCGCTGATTGGTAATTACGGTGTGCCACAGGATGAAGATGGAGAATTTGGACTGAGCAGGGTGTGCACTTAATTAAATACCACTAATTTATGCAATCATGTGCCACAGTAATTTACAGATCTGTTTGGGTGCTAGAAATAGAAGCAAAATAAGGAACTCGGGTTTAACCTGTTATCGTTCTGCTTCTGTAATTAAAGAAAAGTGCTTTAGTTAATAATTTGAGTTGGAGAATCAAATCAAATCAATTTTATTTATATAGCGCCAAATCACAACAAACAGTTGCCCCAAGGCGCTTTATATTGTAAGGCAAAGCTATACAATAATTACGGAAAAACCCCAACGGTCAAAACGACCCCCTGTGAGCAAGCACTTGGCGACAGTGGGAAGGAAAAACTCCCTTTTAACAGGAAGAAACCTTCAGCAGTACCAGGCTAACGGAGGGGCAGTCTGCTGGGACTGGTTGGGGCTGAGGGAGAGAATCAGGAAAAAGACATGCTGTGGAAGAGAGCAGAGATCAATCACTAATGGTTAAATGCAGAGTGGTGCATACAGAGCAAAAAGAGTAAGAAACACTCAGTGCATCATGGGAACCCCCCAGCAGTCTAAGTCTATAGCAGCATAACTAAGGGATGGTTCAGGGTCACCTGATCCAGCCCTAACTATAAGCTTTAGCAAAAAGGAAAGTTTTAAGCCTAATCTTAGACATCTTCCACCACATGTACGTCGACTTGAGTCTGTTTCAGTTGTTACCGCTCCAACAAGGTGAAATGTTTATGTGCACTGCGTAAATGTACTTTGTTCTTGTGTCAGAACAATTAAAATGGGAGTGCACATTGTGTTATTGGCTGAAGTTTGTTGCACTGGTAAAATCCCAAGTGACACCTGTTCTCAGTGTGTGCACGTATATTTCCAGTTTAATTGGAAATTGAGTCCAATAGGATGAAAAGACACTTTTGATACTCGGCACATAAGCTATTAAGTCATTTGTTTGCCTTTATAAGTCAAAACATAAGCGTGCTTTTTACCTAAGCCTTCAACATACTTGTGGAGTTTGGAAAACCAATTTTGTGACTTGGAGTTCCTGGTCTTCAGCCCAGGCAGTACCGTGCTGTAATCCAGGCTGACCTGCAGCACAGGGTAATATGTTAATGTTTGGTTGCTGTTCTCTTCTTCCTCAGTGGTTCGAGTCATCCAGGATCCACGCCGCAGCTTTGATTATTGGAGAACTGTCGGAGAATCCAAGTCACTGGAGTTCAGCGAGGTCACTGGACGACTGGCTCAAAGAGCAAGGTGTTCCTGGGTTGCAAGGTAAAGTACTGGGCACCTCTGGATTTGAACTGAGGATTAACTAAGTTAATGTCTAGTTCTTACGGGTTGGTGTGTAATTTCTCTGCAATGCAGAAAAAGTCTGGAAACTTGAACATTGCCTCCGGATCTGTACTATGGTTGTGTGTCTGGCTCCACTTTGGAAGTTTCCACTTTCTCATTCTACCTTCAAACAAAATGGCTTGTAGTTTACTGATCTTGTAGTAAATGGTCTAGTTGATCATGCATCATCAAAAATAAGCATGATACCCACTATGTCTCCAAGTATAGTCCAAAGTATACAACAGATCAGGACAGGAAAACCTCAGTGAAACAGTGGATACGTCATCTGGATGGGCATGATGCCAAAACTTCTTGATGGTACTGCAAATTATAGGGCAGCGCAGTCTTGTTTGAACCCTGTGTGATATTGCAGGATTTAACCACTTATGGGGACAACCATCTCAACATGTTTGAGCTCCGGGTCATAAACAAACCGCAGCACATGTTCACTTTCCACTGCGTTGTCACTTTTTTCTTTGTATTTTCACTTTGTGTGTAATTTGCCCAAAAACTCAGAGGAAAATACAGTGTTTTTGTCTCTGGAAGGCGAGAAATGACATGATATGCGTCATATTTTACCCCTTTAGCGTCCGCCCTCAAACGAGACTGTGGTGTCCAGTTAAAATGCTGCTTCATGATATTTTCAAACCTTTGACACGTCCATGTTTTGAACATTGCTTCAGAGTCTGTATAAAAAGTTAGACATAATGTTCTGTGTTGCTACCTGCTGAACACTGGCACCTACTGAACAGTCCAGAAATGTGCATCAATAGGAAATTTTTATATTTTACTGAGGTCAGTGTAGCGTCTGCATGCATGTGTCTTGCTTTTTTACATTTTTGAATTACTGTTCCAACCAGAGAAGCATATGAAAGTGTTTCACTTGAAAGGGTGATTCTTGGTTAATTTTCCAGGCATTGACACTCGCTGCCTGACCAAAAAGATCAGAGAGAAGGGTACCATGCTGGGGAAGCTGCTGGTTGATGGGACTCCAGAGGCCAACGTTCCATTTGACAATCCTGATGGGAGAAACCTGGTCCAGGAAGTCTCCATGAAGGTGTGTGTCTGTCACCATGTCACAACAGAAAAGATGATATGATGTGGAGTCCACCTCCTTGATTAAAAATGCAAAGTGTTCTCAGGGTAGGATGGAGCTAAAGAACATGACTTATGGAGTTTTCCTCCATTAATCATGTTGGATGGTGCCACTGACCCGTCAGATGGCACTACCGACCCCTGTAGCTGGGTCACTTATCTTGATTTTGTATCTCTCCTTTGGTTGACTTCAGGAGCCCAGAGTGTTCAACCCCAGCGGCACCCTGAGAATCACAGTGGTGGACTGCGGCATCAAGTACAACCAGATCCGGTGCCTGGCTGAAAGAGGGGCCCGTGTTAACGTTGTACCCTGGGACCATCCACTGGACACAGCAGGTCAGTAAAACCAGACTGTCCACATCACCCTGTTAACACATAGCGCTGCTTGCGTTTGTCAGTATTGGTAAATAAAATATGCTTGTAAATGTCCAAATAATTATGGGCCAGTCTTGTTGGCACACTGTAGATATCCTATAGAGGGTATGCACGTAATTAGTATTCTAATTATCATGGGAAATAAACAAAGAATGTATCATATTTCACTGAATCAGTGTTCAGTAAGAAAATGTGTCATCCTTAAATTGCATCGTTGTCCAGTTCTTTGCTAACTGTAGCGTCAGAAAGTGTGAAAATCTTCCCTTTTTGGTGTAAGATCCATTCTGAATTACAAATTATATTTGAGACAAAAATTACTGTCAACTGGAATGAACTTTTCTTTGGGCTCTTAACCTCCAAGACCACAAATATTAGAACTAAGAAACTGTTTGGAATATTGAGTGTGGCAGCTAGAAAAGCATTTACAAAGAAATGGCTTAAACCAGATACGCCATCTGTTAAGGGGTGGTACAGTATCATATATGACATCTGTGTAATGGAACGAATCACCTTTTCTTTGAGGCTCTGGGACAGTGAATTTGAGGAAATTTGGAGGAGGTGGATAATGTATAATTCCCAGAAATGCCCGACTTTTGTTTATTTATTTATTTTTTAAAGGGAATGAGGTATTTTGTTTCTCTTGGCATTTGGAAATGAGAACACCCCATGTTCTGTTTAAGTTTACATTATAATATGATGTGTATTGATGTTGTAAATAAGAAAGCTGGAGGAAAAAACATGGATGAGATGTAAAATTTAATATAACTCTTGAACACTGTATGTTTATCTCATAATGATCCTAAATAAAGAAAACATTTTTAAAAAAAGAGAGGGTGAAAATCTGAGAATGTCAAAGTTCTTTGCAGCACTGAAAGTCTTGATGACCTCCTGTTCTCTGGCAATAAAGATGGTTCCTTTGTGTCGCCTGTTATCCACAGTAACTCGTGTGCGTTGTTCTTTTGTGTTTGGCAGATTTTGATGGCCTGTTCATCAGTAATGGCCCCGGGGACCCTCAGCTGTGTCAAACCACCATAAACAACCTGAGGAAAACAGTCTGTGTGGATCATCCCAAACCAGTTTTTGGTATTTGCCTTGGACACCAGCTCCTCTCCTTAGTGATTGGAGCAAAGACCTACAAAATGAAGTCAGTACCTCACACTGAAATCTGTTAACTTCAAAAAACACATCTTGTATTACATTTTCTGTGAAAGTGGCTCTCTATTCATTCACTAGTCATGTTGATCTTCATGTCAGCTTCTATGTTTTTCTGTTGTAGCTCCATTTGAACACAAAACTTGCTGCTGCTTTTCCAGTGTACATTTTTTTGTTAGTTGGTAGTTTTGTGAAATGTTCCCATGCTTATCAGCACTGTTTTGTAGCTGACATTTTATTCAGACTAAATATATCTGTACTTCATGCTGCATCACGGTCTTTATCATCAGCACTCATGAGACTGAAACTCAGCAGTTTTTTGTCTGAATTGACAGTATAATGTTTCCTCTTAGGGCTCGGCAATATGACACCTGATTAATGTCATGACTGCTTTAAACATCTACCCATAGTGAATCTGTGGTGTGGTGGATGCAGCAACGGGAGACACCACAGCTCCCCGATGACTTAAAACGTTTGACTTGATTACAATTCATGAATATATTATTATTATTATTATTATTATTGTTACTAAGGGTGTAACGATACATGTATTTGTGTTGAACCCTTTCGGTACAGGACATTCGGTTCAGCTGTACACGGGTGAGTTTGCATTGCGTGTGTTTACCATAATTTCTGGACTACAGAGCGCACCTGAATATTAGCCGCACCCACCATTTTTTTTTTTTTAAAGAAATTGTACATAAATAAGCTGCAGGTCTCCATGTTGTAACTTGAGATATTTACACAGAAAGATGTTAGACAGAAAGATTTTTTTTTAATAACTTTTTCTTGAGTTTATTGCGTGTGCAGCCAGGATTGCATGGAGGCTGAGACGTTATTGAGGCGCTGTGACTTTTTAGACTTGTTGCGGATCTGACAACGCAAAGTGCCGCAGAGTGACTTTTCTTAACTAAAATGCACAGGTAAGACCTTATATTTACACTGTGTGTGTGAATGCACACCGCATGAGGAGCTCAGCTTTCAGGAAATCAGTTGACATATTGTTTATTTGAGAACATTTTATTTAACTTATTACCAGGCAGACCTAAATTTGCTTGGTTTAAACACCCGTACTGCACTGAAAATTAACTGAACCGTGACCTCAAAAACGAGGTACGTATGGAATTGTGATGTTTGTGTATCATTACACCCCTAATCATTTTGTACGGCCCTCTTCTCCAGTTATCACTGGCAGGTCTCTCTCGTTCGCTCTCTGTTCTTCATCTTGAAAATTTAACTCTCGACATACTTGCTGCATCAGGACAAAACAAAGGGAATATAGACCCGACAATCCGTGAGCCTCAAATTGGGCGACACTGGTTTATGCAAGGTCTCCTCATGTTCAGTGAATGAATGAGCCACTGTCTGTGTCTTACCACAAAGCCATATAACACATTCTACAGTAAATCAATACACAGCTGTATATAATTTTTCTTCATGACACTTCTGGCTGCACATTGCAATAATTTCATTGTTGCAGCCGTCACAAACACGCAGTGTTGGACAGCAGGTGTTAAGATGCAGGATGCCGCTCTGCTTTTACAAAGATTTTAAGAGCATCTTAATATTGCGTGATTGTTGACGGAGCATTTCATGACACAAGACACTTGTGTTACAACATACAAATACATTTTGAGAGAGAAGGGGGTTGGGGTCACTCCTTTATTTATTGTATGCTGGGGAGGTGTCAGTGTTTATGTTGACAGCCGGCAGTGTAGACACATCAGACTCTGTCTGTGTCCTTTTGAAAGTCCTGAAGTATGAAGAAACATGAGTTTGGTGGACGGTCATTTATGGATCTATTGTGTTTACGATAATCATAAAAGCACTTTTGCATGTTTAATCTGCACCAGAAATTGCCATACAAATATGAACAGGATTACCATAAATCTTTGAGGTTCTAATTAGGGATGGGTACTGATAAGATTTTATTGAGACATTATCAATTCTGCTTATCAATCCGATTCCCTTATCAATATGTCCTGTGAATTTTCTGTGTGCTACAAGTAGACTTTACAGGTTTTGTATGTCAACATTTTATTCAGTCTTAAAGTAAACAAATATGAAATTGGTCACTGGATCCTTGATCTCTGGACATATTGGGGATAATTTGATGTTGCCTGACGTGATACAAACTTACCATCACTCACAGAATCAATATTAATGCACACATGGATGCACCTTTTAAGGCTTTAAATTGCATCAGCTTTATTTTTAAAGAAATTATCAAATAAATTCAACTTATGGGTACTTTTTCTCTCTTATTGGTTATGACTTAATTTTTCCACTGTATGGACAAATGAAATTTGAGTTCTGCCTCCTTCGAGCTGTTGTTGTGCCGTTTCTAAATGGGTGCAAAATGAAACGCTGATGATGATTTTATTATGTTCTTTGCGGACGTAAAAATAACAGAGTTTTAAGTTGGACCAAACTTACTGGAATCATTTAGGGCCAGTTAAGGACAAAGTGATGTGATCAAGGTCAAGAAAATCAAGGTGACAGTATTTTAAATGTCTAGTTCATATAAGTGACAAGTGACAAAGTTTATTCGGCACACAAAATATTCAAATAGAAAAAAAAATGAACAATTCCACAAACTCATAGACAAAACTAGTGAGTCTGAAAGGGTTTGGGCTGAAGCAAAGCTTATTAGCGCCCACCCCTGCTAGTACAAGTCCATCAATTCTAATCAGTCATATTTACATAAGAACAAATTCACTACTACATGTCAACACACAGACATACACATCAATATACTATTATAATTATATTTATATAGTACCAGATCACAAGAAAGTCGAATCAAGGCACTTTACGCAAATAAGGACTAACTTTACCAACCCCCAGAGCAAGCACTAGGCAACTGTGGTGAGGAAAAACTCCCTATAAGGAAGAAACCTCAAGCAGACCAGGCTCTTGGGGGTGACCCTCTGCTTGGGCTGTGCCATATATACCTATATACATACATATATACTTTACATACATAAATATATACACGGTCACTTATATACATATACACCTACCCATATCTATATATCTACATACGCATACACATACCCACACATTCAAATATACAATAAGTCCCACTTATTAATTGAACATTCCCTATAACTCAAATTATATTTGCTTCTTTATGATACTTAGACATGATGTTCTTTTTGAGTAGTTTCTTAAATATTACTAAAGTACCACTCATTCTAACCTCTGTTGAACATTCGTTCCATTTCTTCACCCCAACCACAGACACACAAAAACCCTTTACATTTGTTCTTACTGGTGGTTTCATAAAGATTGCACAACCTCTTAAACTATAACTGGATTCCCTCAATCGGAAGAGACTCTGGACATGTCTCAGTAAGGCTTGGTTTTCCGCTCGAAACAAAGTTTGAATTGTAATGTAATCGACCAAATCTATGAATTTTAATAAATTTAAAGACACAAATAGAGAATGAGTTGGTTCACGATAATGTTTATTGCGGATGATTCGTATGGCTCGTTTTTGCAAAAGGAATATTAGATTGGTGTTTGATTTGTGTTTCCCCACGACTCAACACAATATGTCATATATGGTACCATCAGAGAATGATATAAAGTAAGTAACCCTTCTTGTGGCAGTATGTCTTTGGCTTTATACAAAATGGCTATAGTTTTTGACAATTTTGATTTTACATAATTTATATGTGGTTTCCAGCTAAGTTTATTATCAATTATAACACCTAAAAATTTATTCTCTGTTTCCTTATTGTTTATAGTTAAATTTTTACATTTGGGTGCCTTTTTATTTCCAAATATAATACATTTAGTTTTCCCAAGGTTGAGTGACAACTTATTAGCTTCAAACCAAACCTTAAATTTTTCCAGTTCTTTCTCCACTATGTCCAGAAGCTGTTCAAGATTTTCACTGCTACAGAACACAGTTGTATCATCCGCAAAAAGGACACATCTCAGTGAACTGGACACCCAACTTATATCATTTATATAGAGTATAAACAACAAAGGACCCAGCACTGAGCCCTGCGGCACCCCACATGTGACTTCCCTGAGTTCAGAATTTTGTATTATTGAATTGAACATACTGAAATCTGCCTTGTAAATAACTAGTTATCCATTCATATGCCAGACCTCTGATTCCATATTTCTGCAGTTTAGTTAATAGTATTCCATGGTTAATTGTGTCAAACGCTTTCTGTAAATAAAAAAAAAAAAACACCTATTTTTTATTGTCAGTTGCACTTGCTATACTTTCCACAAAGTCCGTCAAAGCATGTGATGTAGTTCGAGACCTTCTGAATCCATATTGTTCTTCACAAATGATGTTATGCTTCAGTAAATAATCATTTAATCTTTTAGCAAATATTTTTTCCAAAACTTTGGAAAATTGTGGCAGGAATGATATAGGTCTATAATTAGAAAATGTGTGTTTGTCACCAGTTTTAAACAGAGGAATTACTTTGGTAATTTTCATTTGAGAAGGAAATTTACCAGTACTTAGTGACATATTGCAAATATAATTGAACGGTTTTACTATACAATCAATAACTTTTTTAATAAAGCCATATCCAAATTATTAAAATCAGTCGATTTCTTACTTTTTGAACCATGAACCAGATCAAGTATTTCCCTTTCATGAGTACCACCAATGAACATTGAAACAGATTTGTTAAACATTGAATTATTTACCCAGAAGTTATTAGTTGATGAGTCAATTTTACTGGCAATATTTTTACCCACATTAACAAAGTATTCATTAAAGTGTTCAGCAATAGACTCGTCGTTATCAATCGTGATGTAGTTGTTACTCTGAAAAAATAAAGGATAATCTCTAGTTACTCTATTCTTTTTTTATTATTTCATTTAATATGTTCCATGTGTTTTTGATGTTATTTCTATTTTTGACAAGTAACTCATTATAATATCTTTTTTTACTGAGTCTCATGATATTGATGAACTTATTCTTATATGTTTTACTTTCAGCTTCCTTAGTTCGTAGTTTTATGAATTGTTTATATAGTAAGTTTTTCTTTTTACATGCCCTCTGAAGACCGTTTGTTGCTATATTGATTTCTATATATTTTGTCAACAAATGGACAGTGTTTATTATACAAACTGGAAAAAATGGAAATGAAAGCATCATATGACCTGTCAACATCATCAGCAAAAACATCCGACCAATTCTGACTTGATAAATCCTCCCTTAAATTTTCAATTGTTTCAGGTGTTACTTTTCGACTCATGAATTTGATATTGCTTCGATACTTACAACAACCCTCCAATGCAAAGACTGAGAAAACTGGCAAGTGATCACTAATCTTGCTGACCAGTAGTCCCCGGTAGTTACCGGATATAATGTTAGTTAAAATATTGTCAATGAGAGTTGTTGAGTCCATAGTTATTCTGCTAGGATGAATGATGGTTGGAAACAGTCCTAAACAGTACAAGGTGTTTATAAGTGAGGTAATTTGTGGATGATTGTGAGGGTTTAAAAAATCTCTATTCAAATCTCCACAGACAAATAAATGCTTATTTCTGTTGATTTTGTTGTACATTCCTAAGATAATGTCTTCAAAGGTGTCAATATTTGTCCCAGGAGCTCTGTAAATGCAACTAACAACTATGTTTTTGGAGTTTATAGATGTAATTTCTACGGTAACACATTCCATGATGTTGTCCACTGTAAATGACATGTTGTTAATGAGTTTACAGTTATAATCTGACCTTACAAACAATGCAACACCTCCGCCCATTCTCGTCTGCCTATTAACCAGGAACAATTCATAACCATCAGATCTTTATTATCCTCATTTAACCATGTTTCCGAAATTGCAATAACTGAAAAACGTTTTTTGGATGTTTTCAAACATTCATTAATAGTGGACAGATTACGAGAAAGACTTCTGCTGTTGAAATGTATAATTGAAAAATCTTCATCATTGATTTTATAATTTTTGAATTGTTCTTCTGTAAAATATTTGCACTGTCTCACAATATTCTCACTGAAAAAGGTATCAGGATCATTTTCAGATTCGAAGGGGCGGTTAGCAGAGTTATTATAAATAAATGTATCTAGACAGAGCTCCTGGGCAGAAATAAACGGATCATTATCCTTAGTCATTATGTCTCTCTTGTCTCCGGGTGTAGATGATGTGGATGAGTGGGTTGCTCTAGTCTGCATCATGGTGCTGTGATGTGTTTGAGTCCTCATACCTATTGTTCATATTTGTCCAGCTCCTCGATGTTCCTTATTTCCATGACTTTTGCTTGTTCTGGTGATCCGTTCAGTTTGATGAATATTTTACAGTTTGAAGTCCATGTGTGCTGGATTTTTCCCTGTTTCTTTAAGAAGCGTGCTTTCCTGGCGATGTCGGCATTCCGTTTGGTGAGATGTTCATTGATGAATACGTTTGTCCCTTTCAGTTTTCTTCCTTGTTTTAACAGTGCTGCTTTGTGTTTTCTGTTGATGAATCTCATGATGACAGTTCATTTATCACCGTCATTTCTCCGGGGCAGAGGGTGGCACACTTCAATGTTATTTAAATCCATTTCTATACCTTTTAGATAGGAGGAAATCAACAACCTGTTTTTCCACAGAGCTGACCTCCTGTTCACTGGGCTCCCCTCCGCTCTCATCTGTTACCGCCCGTGCGTAGGACTGTGGTTTGATGTGAAGACCGGTGATGATGACGTCGTTGATTCTGGTGTACTGCTCCAATTCAGCCACTCTATTTTCCAGCTGCACCAGACGCCGGTCTTTCTCAGCGTTCTGGAGCCGTAATGCCTTCACCTCCTCCACCAGATCCATGATTGATTTCTGTTGCTGCTTCACAACAGAAATCTCCTGTGATAGAAAGTCCAGAGATTTTTTTTAATATCGTCACCTTCCTCCGCCGTCAGAACCTTCTTAGGCCCCATGGTCGGCTTGTGGGCTGCTTGACGATCACCGATGTTAACAGCCTGCGTTGTTTGTCACTGGGATGGATCTGCACTGCGCTGGTGCCGCGCGGCCTCGGTGTTTCCGCGCTGATGGGTCCGCGGTGGCTGCACGAGGCCTTGGGGAAGCGGCACTCGTGACGTGCGGCTTCAATGACGCAGCGCGCGGCCTCGGTGAATTCACCACGTTGAGTGGGCCTCAGACGTTGTTGCTGTCCAGTCACGGGGCTAAGTTGCCAGTTGAGGTGGTATTCCCACTGTCCAGGTTGGCAAACACCGGCGTGGCAGATGGCAACTACAAACACCACCTCTGAGGCACAAAAACTCAGGTACAAACTTTTTGCAGCTTGCTCTCTGACAACACGCAGCACTGACTCTGACTGACGCTGACTCTATGAAAACCTGCAAAACCTGCAGGTGCAGTGAAAAGTGAGGCCACAGTGAGTAAAAATGGAAGGTGGAATTGCTCAGAAACCACTTGGGGTTCAGTGGGTTAATTTCTAATTAAACTCTGTCAGCCGGAGGAATGCATGTATCCTTTTGAGTTTTTAAAAAAAAGAACCTTATATTAGCTCTATATCAGGAAGTAGAGATTTGTTAACTCCTCTGATCCACTCTGACTCATCAGTTGTTTGCTTGTTTTGAGACCGTTGGTTGAACTTTGACCACAGTCTTTGTCTTTCAGTCTATTTGTTCTCTGGCTCCTGTTTTTATCCCCTGCGTGGCACTTAACACCGCAAGGCGGGGCATATAGCATATAGCATCCGGGTTGTCCGTTCTTCCGTCTGTCCGGCCGTAGTTCGTTTGCCGCAACGTAGCTCGGCACCTATTGCTCGCAAAAACTTCATATTGGGTGGGTACATGCCTTGGAGGAGTACTTCGCTTAGGTTCAAAGGCCAGTGACCGTGACCTACTTTTGAAGGTCACCAATGGTCACAACTGTCAAATCCTTTGCCACACAATGTAGCTCGGCACCTTTTGCTCACAGAAACTTCATATTTGGTGGGTATTTGCCTTGGAGGAGTACTTCACATGGGTTTGAAGGCCAGTGACCTTGACCTACTTTTAAAAAATTACCAAGAGTTGCATTTGTTTGAAGGCTACTGACTTTTTATGGTGACTGTTGGCCACATCCTCTAAATAAAAATGATGTCAATCTCAAATTTTTCCACTGTGTCTCCCAGTTTACATCAAACATATGAGGGTTCAGCCAAATACCTTCCCCACACATGTACATATTACTGCACTTTACGTGGAAAATAGTACTGCGCGCAGGGTATTTAGTTACGAATGTCTCTGGTTAATAGTTTATTTCTAATGACTATGTTGTGGTGCTTGCAAAGTGCAAAATGAACAGAAGTTTGCACCAGAACCATAAATCAATGTGCCGTGTTGCTTCCCGGTTCCATTTTTCGCTTTACAAATAAACAGAATAAAACCCTGTAATTTGTTGCCCCACCAGGGTGATTGTAGGTGGTTTGCCCACTGAGTTGTGGTGTGTGAACACCTAAAGTCACAGTGGTGAGGACAATATTTGTGGCTCAGCTGGACTCTTAACAAGCTTGAAATGATTTTTGGATTGGGACCAACCCAGGACTTTGCCGTCAGTGATTCTTGCCAGGAACGCTCAAGTCTCTCACAGAGACAGTTAGATTCCCACACATTTCCACTCGGAGCACTGAGGTGTGAAATGTGACATTTTGCTGGTCTCAGCAATCTGGACGCGCTTTTATGAGTGCTGTTGGACTGTTATGAATAAATCTGGAAAACATGAAGGCACACGGACGATTGGATCCACTCTGCAGCTGTATTTTTTTAGACTAATAGTCAGTTTATCAGGTTGTGTTTGAAGGCCAGAGAGGGCAGCAAATGTTCCCATGATACTGTGGTCCTGCAATGAAATGCCAGTGAGACTCTTCCCATGGTCAGGAAATCCATCAGTGATGGTTTATATGACTCACCTTTTTTCTTGCAACACTGAGGAAACATTAATAAAAAAAAAAAATCAGTAAAAAAAGAAGAAGAAGAAAAAAAGGTTTGCCCTTTTGAATTGATTCCTCTGCATTGTATTACAGTGAATACCACATTGTGAAATTTTATTATAAATACTGAATATTTTATGTTGTAAGTACCTATTTTTTATTTCATTAAAATGTTTGTAAAACCTCCTTTTGTGGGTTTTTGTGGTCTGGAGTTCAATTCTTAACAGTTTCAAGTTGTGCAGTTGAAGTCCAAAAACTTTGTCAGTTTACTGTATCTTTCTTTCTTTCTTTTTAGCAGCCTTGTGATGCCCTGGTGTCCTGTCCAGGGTGTACCCTAAGTACCTCATGCCCTGTGACTGCTGGGATAGGCTCTTAAACCTTTAATAAAAGCACCATAAAATTAGAATAGATTAATTTGTCTCAAAAAATCAACAGGGACAATGTATTATGGTACATAAAAACTAAAGCACAGAGTACATCAGTGTCTTTGAGAAGGAGTAGGAAGCTGCAGAAATGCTTATCAAATCTTGCTCCTTCACAGTTGACAGTACATGTCAGAGCATGAAGTCAAAGGAATTGTCTGTAGTCCTCTGAGACATAATTGTCTGGAGGCACAAATCTGGAGAAGGGAACAGAAACATTTCTGTTGCTTTGAAGGTCCCAATAAGCACAGTGGCCTCCATCATCTGTAAATGGAAGAAGTTCAGAATGGGATTGGGACCTGTCTTGAGCAAAGGCTGTGAATACTTACGTACACATGATTTCTTGTTTTTTCTTATTTTATTTTTTTAATAACAAAAATTTAAGAAAAATATTTTTCATGTTGTCATTATGGGGTGTTGTGAGTGGTATTTTGAGGGTAAAAATGAATGTACTCCATTATAGAATAAGGCTGTTGTTGTGAAAGTGTAGGAACACGGACCCACAACAGGGGCGCAAATGAACGGACAATGAAGGAAGTCAAATAACAACACTTTACTGTTGTGAAAAAACACAACCAACACGGCGAATGTGAAATTTAACAGTCAGTCAATTACAAGGGTGACGTGTGGGCAGGCTCAAAGATAAGAGACGTCCGTCCAAAGCAGAACCGGAACCACACGATTTCCTCCGCCACCGAACCCCGGGAATACTGGAGCCGCCAAGTCCCGAACACCCAGGTGGCCACTGCCTCCGCTTGTCGGATCTGGTACTGCTGGCGAGGAACAAAAACAGTTAGATGTGGGTGCGTGTGCACCCAGCAACACGTATGGTGGGAATGCCACCTCCACCTCTCGTCGAAAAAAGAAACAGAATATCTGCTGTCCAACACACACAAGCAACAGATATTCCTGTCAGAGAATCAACACAGTCAGCTGAGATCGTTACCTCCTTGGTAGAGCGATATCTCGGCAGAGAAGTGGAGATGACGTCTTGCAGATATACCGCTGCGGATCAGATGATTGGTAACAGCTGTCGTAGGTGACAGCTGTCACCCCGGCTGCTCCTGTGAGATGGCAGCGCCCTCTGGTGCCTGGAGCCCGCACTCCAGGCAGGGTGCCCTCTGGTGGTGGTGGGCCAGCAGTACCTCCTCTTCAGCGGCCCACACAACAGGACCCCCCCCTCACGGGCGCCTCCTGGCGCCCGACCAGGCTTGTCCGGGTGGCGGCGGTAGAAATCGGCCAGGAGGGCCGGGTCCAGGATGAAGCTCCTCTTCACCCAGGAGCGTTCTTCAGGGCCGTACCCCTCCCAGTCCACCAAATACTGGAAGCCCCGGCCCATCCTTCGGACATCCAAAAGCCGGCGCACAGTCCAAGCCGGCTCGCCATCGATGATCCGGGCAGGAGGTGGTGCCGGATCCGGAGTACAGAGGGGTGAAGTGTGATGTGGCTTAAGTCGGGACACATGGAAAACGGGATGGATCCGCAGTGAGGCCGGAAGCTGAAGCCTCACTGCGGCTGGACTGATGACCTTGAGGATCTTAAATGGACCGATATACCGATCCTGCAATTTAGGGGAGACCACTTGGAGGGGAATGTCCTTAGTTGACAACCACACTTCCTTCCCTGGCCGATACGTAGGGGCCGGGGTCCGCTGACGGTCTGCATGGGCCTTCGTCCTCATCCGGGCCCTCAGCAAAGCAGAACGGGCGGCACGCCACACCCGACGGCACTTCCGCAGGTGGGCCTGGACCGAGGGCACACCGACCTCTCCCTCAACCACCGGAAACAAAGGAGGCTGGTACCCCAGACACACCTCGAAAGGGGAGAGGCCGGTGGCTGACGACACCTGGCTGTTATGGGCATACTCGATCCAGGCCAAATGAGTACTCCAGGCCGCCGGGTGCGCGGCCGTCACGCAACGCAGGGCCTGTTCCACCTCCTGATTGGCCCGTTCTGCTTGCCCGTTGGTCTGGGGATGATACCCGGATGAGAGACTCACCGTGGCCCCCAGTTCCCGGCAGAGGCTCCTCCAGACTTGCGAGGAGAACTGGGGACCGCGATCGGAGACGATGTCTGTTGGAATCCCATGCAGCCGGACGACGTGGTGGACCAGGAGGTCCGCTGTCTCCTGGGCCGTCGGGAGCTTCGGGAGGGCCACGAAGTGGGCGCCTTGGAGAATCGGTCCACTATCGTGAGGATGGTGGTGTTGCCCTGGGACGGCGGGAGGCCCGTGACAAAATCCAGGCCGATGTGGGACCAGGGGCGATGAGGCACAGGCAGCGGCTGGAGCAGTCCCGATGCCCTGCGGTGGTCAGCCTTGCCCCTGGCGCAGGTGGTGCAGGCCTGGATATAATCCCGGACGTCGGCCTCTAGGGACGCCCACCAGAAGCGCTGCCGGACAACTGCCACGGTTCTTCGCACCCCTGGATGACAGGAGAGCTTGGAGCCGTGACAGAAGTCCAGGACTGCAGCCCTAGCCTCTGGTGGGACGTAGAGTCTGTTCTTCGGCCCAGTTCCGGGGTCCGGGCTTCGTGCCAGGGCCTCCCGGACGGTTCTCTCTACGTCCCAGGTGAGGGTGGCCACGATAGTGGACTCCGGGATGATGGGTTCCGGTGGATCCGACAACTCCGCTTTGACTTCATCTTCATGTACCCGGGACAAGGCATCCGATCTCTGGTTTTTGGTCCCGGGACGGTAGGTGATCCGGAAGTCAAAACGGCCGAAGAACAGTGACCAGCGGGCTTGCCTGGGGTTCAGCCGCTTGGCGGTCCTGATATACTCCAGGTTCCGGTGGTCAGTGAAAACCGTGAATGGCACGGACGTTCCCTCCAACAGATGTCTCCACTCTTCAAGAGCCTCTTTCACCGCAAGGAGTTCTCGATTGCCGACGTCATAGTTCCGTTCGGCCGGGGTCAACCTGCGGGAAAAATAGGCACACGGGTGAAGGACCTTATCGGTCTTCCCGCTCTGGGAAAGCACAGCTCCTATCCCTGAGTCCGAGGCGTCCACTTCAACCACTAACTGGCGACTAGGATCGGGCTGCACCAGAACGGGTGCAGACGAGAAGCGCCGTTTCAACTCCTTGAACGCGGCATCGCAACGATCCGACCAGGTGAAGGGGACTTTTGGTGAGGTCAGGGCTGTCAGGGGGCTAACTACCTGACTGTAGCCCTTAATGAACCTCCTGTAGAAATTAGCAAAGCCGAGGAACTGTTGCAGCTTCCTACGGGTGGTGGGTTGGGGCCAGTCTCTCACCGCCGCGACCTTGGCCGGATCAGGAGCGACGGAGTTAGGGGAGATGATAAACCCCAGGAAGGACAAAGAAGTGCGGTGGAACTCGCACTTCTCGCCCTTCACAAACAGCCGGTTCTCCAACAACCGCTGCAGGACCTGACGTACATGCCGGACATGAGTCTCAGGATCCAGAGAAAAGATGAGTATATCGTCCAGATATACGAAGACGAATCGGTGCAGGAAATCCCGCAAGACATCATTAACCAATGCTTGGAACGTCGCGGGGGCGTTTGTAAGACCGAACGGCATGACCAGGTACTCAAAATGACCTAAGGGGGTGTTAAATGCCGTCTTCCACTCGTCTCCCTTCCGGATCCGAACCAGGTGATACGCATTTCTAAGATCTAGCTTAGTGAACATTTGGGCTCCATGCAGGGGCGTGAATACTGAATCCAATAAGGGCAATGGGTATCGGTTACGAACCGTGATTTCGTTCAGCCCCCTGTAATCAATGCATGGACGTAGTCCGCCATCCTTTTTCCCCACAAAAAAGAAACCTGCACCCATCGGGGAGGTGGAATTCCGGATCAACCCGGCAGCTAGAGAGTCCCGGATGTAGGTCTCCATTGATTCACGCTCAGGTCGTGAGAGGTTGTACAGCCTGCTGGACGGGAACTCAACGCCTGGAACCAAATCAATGGCACAATCGTACGGGCGGTGCGGGGGAAGGGTGAGCGCCAGATCCTTGCTGAACACGTCCACAAGGTCATGGTACTCCACCGGCACTGTCCCGAGATTGGGCGGGACTCTGACCTCCTCCTTAGCCCGGGAACCGGGAGGAACCGAGGAACCTAAACATACCTGATGGCAGGTCTCGCTCCACTGAACCACTACCCCGGACGGCCAATCGATCCGGGGATTGTGTTTTAACATCCAGGGGAACCCTAGAATCACGCAGGAGGTGGCAGGAGTCACAAAAAACTCGATCTCCTCCCGGTGGTTCCCTGACACCACCAGAGTTACTGGAGGTGTCTTATGTGTGATTAAAGGGAGTAGGGAGCCATCTAGTGCCCGTACTTGCACAGGTGAAGTAAGTGCCACCAGAGGGAGCCCTGCCTCCCTGGCCCATTTGCTGTCTAGCAAATTCCCTTCTGAGCCCGTGTCCACCAGTGCTGGGGCCTGAAGGGTTAAATCCTCATAAAGGATTGTAACCGGGAGTCGTGTGGCAATATGGGTGTGTCCCACGTGAATGTCTTGGCCCACCCCTAGCCCAGTTTCTAGGGGCGGGCGTTGGTTGTTTAACCGCTCGGGGCAGTCCCTCACTTGATGCTCTATCGAGCCACAAACAAAGCACGCTCCGCGGACCAGCCTCCTCTGTCTATCCGGTGGTTTAAATGTGGCCCTGCTCGTGTCCATAGCTTCATCAGCAGGGGGAGCTGTAACCACACGGAGCGTAGAGGCCGTGGAGCGTGGGGAGGGCGGAGCTCGGTTGGAACCGGAAGGGAGAGGGACGGCGCGTGCCCGGCCACGCCCTTCGTCTTGTTCCCGACGGCGTTCTTCTAACCGATTGTCTAATCGTATAACCAGATCAATAAGCCCGTCTAAATCCCGCGGTTCGTCCTTAGCCACCAGGAGCTCCTTCAGGACCAACGACAGTCCGTTTACGAAGGCGGCACGGAGGGCAGTGCTATTCCAGCCGGACCTCGCCGCCGCGATGCGGAAGTCGACTGCATAAGCAGCTGCGCTCCGGCGCCCCTGTCTCATTGACAGCAGCACGGCTGAAGCGGTCTCTCCTCTATTTGGGTGATCGAACACTGTTCTGAACTCCCTCACAAACCCATCATATGTCTGAAGGAGCCGTGAATTTTGCTCCCAGAGCGCTGTAGCCCAAGCGCGTGCCTTACCGCGAAGCAGATTAATCACATAAGCTACCTTACTAGCATCAGTCACGTACATGACGGGATGTTGTGCGAAGACGAGCGAACACTGCATAAGAAAGTCTGCACACGTCTCCACACAACCCCCGTACGGCTCTGGAGGGCTTATGTATGCTTCAGGGGAAGGTGGGAGGGGTTGTTGAACGACCTGTGGAATGTCAACGTTGCGCACAGGATCGACAGGAGGGAGAGCCGCAGCAGCGCCCTGAGGGCGCGCTTCCACCTGAGCGGCGAGAGCCTCCACCCTGCGGTTAAGGAGGACGTTCTGCTCGGTCATTACATCCAACCGAGCCGTAAAGGCGGTGAGGATTCGCTGCAACTCACCGATCATTCCTCCTGCAGACGCCTGTGCGCCCGGTTCTTCCATTGGCCGTTCAACAGCCGGTTGACGCCCCTCGGGGTCCATGACGCTGGCCGAGATATCCTGTTGTGAAAGTGTAGGAACACGGACCCACAACAGGGGCGCAAATGAACGGACAATGGAGGAAATCAAATAACAACACTTTACTGTTGTGAAAAAACACAACCAACACGGCGAATGTGAAATTTAACAGTCAGTCAATTACAAGGGTGACGTGTGGGCAGGCTCAAAGATAAGAGACATCCGTCCAAAGCAGAACCGGAACCACACGATTTCCTCCGCCACCGAACCCCGGGAATACTGGAGCCGCCAAGTCCCGAACACCCAGGTGGCCACTGCCTCCGCTTGTCGTATCTGGTACTGCTGGCGAGGAACAAAAACAGTTAGATGTGGGTGCATGTGCACCCAGCAACACGTATGGTGGGAATGCCACCTCCACCTCTCGTCGAAAAAAGAAACAGAATATCTGCTGTCCAACACACACAAGCAATAGATATTCCTGTCAGAGAATCAACACAGTCAGCTGAGATCGTTACCTCCTTGGTAGAGCGATATCTCGGCAGAGAAGTGGAGATGACGTCTTGCAGATATACCGCTGCGGATCAGATGATTGGTAACAGCTGTCGTAGGTGACAGCTGTCACCCCGGCTGCTCCTGTGAGATGGCAGCGCCCTCTGGTGCCTGGAGCCCGCACTCCAGGCAGGGTGCCCTCTGGTGGTGGTGGGCCAGCAGTACCTCCTCTTCAGCGGCCCACACAACAGCTGTAACAAAACAATGTGGAAAAAGTGAAGCCCTGTGAATACTTTCTGGATTGTGTGTGTGTGTGTGTGTGTGTGTGTGTGTGTGTGTGTGTGTGTGTGTGTGTGTGTGTGTGTGAGAGAGAGAAGCATCTGAGCTTTTATTTAGATATGATGAAGAGTAAAAGCTCAGGTTGCTTCTCTGGCTGCTGTAATGACATTTCCTGATGACATTTAAAGCCTGAGTGCTCTGAGTGTTTGCAGACTGAAGCTTTTGATTAAGACCGTATTAAGTTCATGTTCATTTTTGCAAATCTATTCAAAATCTAAAAGCACCATGAACATGGTGGATAAGAAACATGATCAAAGTGTTATTTATCTTTAATGTTTGTGTCCCCCTCACCTCCCCCCACAGGTATGGTAACCGTGGCCACAACCAGCCGTGTATCCATAAGGGAACAGACCGCTGCTTCATCACCAGTCAGAACCATGGCTTTGCTGTCGACCCTCAGACCTTACCAGCAGACTGGGACGTCCTGTTTACCAATGCGAATGACCACACTAATGAGGGCATTGTGCACAAAACACACCCATTGTTCAGGTAGAAAACAGACACACAATACTCAGCTTGCCTCGTTATTGCATTGGCAGCGCCTTGTGTTCATATTGGCCAGTGTCACTTTGATTTAGTTGGATTTGTTTTATATCTACCAGAGAAATGGGGTGAAATGGTTTGTTGTGTATTTTGTCCAGTGTGCAGTTCCACCCGGAGCATAAGGCTGGACCCACAGACCTGGTCAACTTGTTTAACGTCTTCCTCGACACTGTCAGAGACCACAAAGACGGCAACACGTTAATATCTGGTAAGTGAATGCAATGTGAAATGTGCATGTCAGCTTACTGAAGGAACTTGATGTGTTTACTAGTGCGGAGACTTGACTTGTGGAGGAGCGTAGTGTGTCAGCGGTGTGGCTATAACTGAACTGCAAGAAATGTGCAGTTAATACTTGTGAAAACATCTTCAAAAGCTCTTCAGAAAGAGATAATGGATGAGTAGTACAACTATCAATCAATGAATTTGTGAAGATCCAGAGTCTATTTACTGTTGGTGATGAGTTTGATGGATCGCGGGTACGTGGGTCATATCAGATTATCTTGGAGGAATCCCGGTGAGCCACGCCCACGTCCCTGTCACACATACAGGAGAGATAAATGACGGGGAAAAACAGTAGTGTCCAAGAGTTCTCATTGAGTGGAGAAACCTGGCAACTTGTTTCTTTATGTATAATCTTCGAGATAGAAATTGTAAGTTTCAGTGTGATTTTAGTGTTTGGTAGCAGATGATCATGTGATTGTAATTGTATAAGTAGGAACAAAAAACAAAAGTGAACATGCTGGTTCTTCTCTGAGCCTCAGTGTGACACAGGACACTCATGATTTTTTTTTTTTCAGTGAAGCAGCGCCTGATGGACCATCTCACGTTCACGGATGCTCCAAAGCCTGAAGATGCTTTTAAACCCAAGAAGGTCCTCATCCTGGGCTCTGGAGGATTGTCCATTGGGCAGGCTGGGGAGTTTGATTACTCTGGCTCACAGGTATGTCAGGACCTCCCCCACCCCCATCTCTTTTCTGCATGAGGACGTTTTTTTTTTTTTTTATTGGACTTCTTGGGGCTAATTTCAGGTTTTTAGCTGGAACATGTTTGATTTATGCTGCATGAGCTGTCTGGTTACAAAATGGAATTTTTCATCAATCAACCATAGCATTGTGACTGTTGACTGGTGAAGTGAAAAGTGCTGATCATCTCTGAGTCCTTACCGTGTCACATGTCAACACATACAATATTTTAGGCAGCAAATGAACATTTTACAGGCATGAGAATTTTCAGGATTTTTCCTAAAACCCAGATTTTTAGGGAGATCTGGACAAAATATTCCTGATGTTTTCAAGCATCTATTTGGCTGCCAAAGTCGGACTTAAAATGGGTCTCATTTTGGCTAAAATCCAGGAGCTCCTAGAGCAGACCCCAGTCCCCCTGTTGACTTTCAGGATGTTTCATTCTCATGCGTGATTTTGACCTCGACATAGATGTTTTGGAAGTAGGAAAAATGGGGGATGCATAAAAATTTGAATTACTTTGACAAGGGTGTTCCTGGTCTGTAGTGGTTAGTTACCAAAAATGCTCCAAGGAAGTGACCGCTGCCGCCTGGCAAACCAACGGCAGCTTTATCAGCAACCAAGGTGCACTGATGCTCGTGTGGACCTTGTGGTCCAGTCTAATAGAATGATTGGCTGCTAACATCTTAGTGCCAGTTACCACAGCACACCTTCAGAGGTCTAGTGGAGTCCGTACCTCGAAGATTCAGGAGTGTTTTGGTTGCAAAAGAGGACCTTCACAATATTAGGCAGGTGGTCCCAGTGTTATGGCCGATCAGTGTAGAACTATGGAGTTCCTCTAGGTAATTAGTTTTCATAATTCATTCTTTGCTTTGAAATGAATGACAGATTTTAGGGATATAGTGATTGACATGTCTGTCCGCGTGTCTGTTTTTGCTTCTTAGCATGATATCTCAAGAACCAGTCAACCCATTTTATTCATATTTAGCATAAGGGTGTACTTGGGTGATCCCACGATGCTTTGTATCACTGATTTTTGGGGACTGGGGGGAGATGTCGTCTCCTGATGACTTGTTATTATGCTTCCTGTCACATTTGTCAGTATTCCTACTTTTATTATGTTTTCTAGGCCATTAAGGCTCTAAAGGAAGAGAATATCCAGACTGTTTTGATCAACCCCAACATTGCCACCGTGCAGACCTCCAAAGGTCTGGCTGACAAAGTCTACTTCCTGCCTATTACACCAGATTATGTCACTCAGGTAGGTGATTTATTTTCTCTGTTAATAACTGAAGGATTTCTATAAACACAAAGTAATGTTTATCATTTTACAAAGTGAACATCATTGTCTTCATTTAAAAAATCTTAACAAAATCACAACCTCAGTTTTGTCACAGTTACATGTTTGAGTTTATTCTGCAAGAAATAAGAGAATTTTACATGTAGTCATACACCCCTGATTTTGAATTTAAGTGATTTGCATAAATGACCTTACTCTTTATAAACACAAGTACAGGCAGACAAAATCTCAGATGATTTTGTACATGACTTTAGGAGGTATGGCCATCCCGGCATTGCTTGTCACCACGCTGGGGACAGTTTTCACCTCCATCAGAAGTTTGGCAGCATGTGCAAAGTTATCGGTTGACTCCAAAGTATGCCAGAATGATGACCTGTACACAATACAAAAACTTCATTGTCCACAATGTGGAAATCTGCCTTTTTTGATTTCATCATAACATGTTATAAAAATGTTACATCGTCACAGCAAACAACCGTAAAATATCCCAATAAAAAATTATACATATTCTATATACATACCTGTAAATAAAAATTGTAATGCAATTTGAGCCGTTGGTTACAAAGATCTGAGCTTGTTTTTGAATTTGCATAGAATTTTTTTTATTTTTCATTAGGTGATTAAAATGCTAACCTTTAGTCCAGTTTAGCTCAAACTTTCATAATCCTCATATTTAATCAGCAGCTGTTGATTTAGTGGGGAATGACCCTGGAGAAAAAGGGGTTTCCTCTTTACCGTGAGAGCCAGTCAGAACCTGTCGGTTGTGATTATGTGAGTTTTGGAGCACTCCTAGAATCAGGACGATGCACCGAGTCATCAGTGACTGAAGAAGGAAGTTGTGCACTTGTTGCATGTTTTCCCTCTCTGTTGGATTTCCAGGTGATTAAGAATGAGCGCCCTAACGGCGTGCTGCTCACCTTTGGTGGTCAGACCGCTCTGAACTGTGGCGTGGAGCTGACAAAGCTCGGCATCTTGGAGAAGTACAATGTTCGGGTGCTGGGAACGCCTGTGGCCTCCATCGAGATGACTGAGGACAGGAAGGTCTTCGTGGAGAAAATGGAAGAGATTAACGAACATGTGGCTCCAAGTGAAGCAGCATGTTCTGTGGAACAGGTGAATACAAACTTTTTAATGAAAAAAAAATTATTTGTTGACTCACCAGGGAGCAAATTCCCCAAAATAAGATAAAAATACATATTTCCTGTATTTTCTCATGGATAGTTGAGTGAGATCACCCACACATGTAGAGCAGGCGGCTCTGTGTATAAGGAGCTGGCCGGCCCGTATGTAGACCTGGGTTCAAATTGTCTCAGTCCACACAGCTGCAAAAATGGGTTCCGGTCTTGATTGGGGAAGTAACATTGTAAAGTGCTTTGAGCATGAAAGCACTAAATGCAGTCAATTTACCATTTTGTCTATTTTAGACACTTTAGGTTTTTTAAAATGCATTTATTTTTATGCTTTAGGCGGTAGCGGCTGCAGAACGTTTGGGCTACCCAGTCCTTGTCCGTTCAGCATTCGCCTTGGGAGGTCTGGGCTCCGGCTTTGCCAACAACCGGGAGGAGCTGACCGCTCTCGTGACCTCAGCGTTTGCACACACCTCCCAGGTACTGGTCGACAAATCTCTGAAAGGCTGGAAGGAGATCGAGTACGAGGTGGTCCGCGATGCCTACGACAACTGTGTTACTGTGAGTAAACTGAGACTAAGCTTACAAGAGGAGATGGTCAGGATGATGACAGTAAAAACACGAAGTTGCATGAATGTGTGTATGTGGAAAAGCTGTGAATCACTTTGCAGAGTGCGATGGATAAAAGTAATGTTGTAACATTGCATCAGTGCCACATAGCCCCCAAACCTCACCGTGCAGCCACAGCAAGGACCACAGAGCAACCTGCCCCTATGAGACCAGACGCAGTCAGGTTGGACATGATCATGGCGACTGCAGACCAGCCATCCAAAGAAAGAGCGCCCCCTACCTCCCTGCACACAGGATTGAAGCTGCCACATGAGCAGGAGATATACGACAGAACAAGACCTGGTCATCATGCCCTGCAGGGCTGAGATCCCTCCACCGGAGCACAGGGACTGGCTACAGGGAATGCACCATCCTCAGCCACCCAAGAGACAATCCCATACCGGCCAGTTGAATACCCCAGACCTGACTCACGGCAGCCAGAGGCTGTTTTACCACCTCTTCTGGCCGAAGACCCGACGGGGGATTAGGTCGTGCTTATTTCCATCCATCCCAAAAAGGATATACGAGGTCTATTAGATAATGAACCGACCCTTTTATTTTTTTTTTTAACTATATGGATTTGAATGACGTGCGATTACACCAATCATGCTTGAACCCTCATGCGCATGCGTGAGTTTTTTCACGCGTGTCGGTGACGTCATTTCTCTGTGGGCAGGCCTTGAGTGAGATGTGGTCCCGCCCTCTCGGCTGAATTCCTTTGTTTCACACGCTGCTCGAGACGGCGCGCGTTGCTTTATCAGAATTTTTTCTGGACCTGTGAGGAATATCCGAGTGGACACTATTCGAGAAATTAAGCTGGTTTTCGGTGAAAAGTTTAACGGCTGATGAGAGATTATGGGGTGTTTCTGTCGGTGTAAGGACTTCCCACGGAGCGGGACGTTGCGCAGCGCTTCCAGGCGCCGTCGTCGGCCTGTTTCGACCTGAAAACATCCTAATTTAAGGCTTAATTCACCCAGGACGTCGTGAGAGAACAGAGAAGATTCAGAAGAGGCCGGCATGAGGACTTTATGCGGACATTCCACTGTTTAAGGACATTTTTTAATGAAAGACGTGTGCGCAAATTCGCCGAGTCATTTCCGTGACGACTCGGCAAATCTGTGTGCGCCGCGACAGGAAAAACACCTCCGTGTTGAAAACCATTTGTAAAATTCAGGCGGCTTTTGATGGCTTTCAACAAGTGAGTAACTGAGAAATTGTTTAACAGCTTGGGCATGTTCCAACTTGCCCATTAAGGTTTCCAACGGAGGTGTTTTTCCTGTCGCGACCCTCCTCGGTCGGGTCCGGCCCGACATGCGACTCTGCCCGCACGTTCTTTCATTACAAAATGTCCGTTAACAATGGAATGTCCGAATAAACTCCTCATGCCAACTTCTTCTGAAAGTTCTCTGTTCTCTGACGACTTACTGGGTCAACAGAGCCTGAAATGTGGAAGTTTTCAACTTGAAACGGCGAGACGCTGCTGCCTTGAAGCGCAGATCGCCGTCAGGCGCCGTGGACCGTCCTTACGGCACTACCAGACCAAAATCTCTCATCAGCCGTTAAAATTTCTACCGAAAACCAGCTGAATTTATCGAATGGTGTCCACTCAGTTGTGCCTTACAGCTTTGAAAATTTTTTGATCAAACAAAGCAGCAGTCTCTGAGCCATTCCTAAACAATGAAAAAAATCGACGAGAGGGTGGGCCACTCCTCACTCAAAGACTGCCCACAGGCGAATGACGTAACCGACAGGCGTGAAAAAACTCTTGCATGCCCACGAGGGTTCAAGCATGTCTGATGTAATCACACGTGATTCAAATCCATATGGTTTTTGAAAAAATAATAAGGTCGGATACTTTTCTAATAGACCTCGTAAGTGTTGTGAAATAAACTCCTCGCACATTTTTAGTAGGAATTTCATGTAATTTGGTACAAATCCTTGTAGGTTGGCATTACGCATATTTTCATGTCGTTCCAGTTGGGCTCGTTTTACCTGAGTTACGGCCCTTCATTAACAAATCCAGACTCTGTCAGTTTCATCTTTGGGTGCCTGCATTCTGAAATCAACTCCCGTCCCATTTTAGGAGGCATTTCATGTAACTTGCTACAAATCCTTGTTAAAGGTTGATAATTTTTTTTTTTTTTTTAAAGATTGACACATTTTGGCAGAGTTATGGCCTTTCATTAACAAACCTAGAGACTGTCAGTTTCATGAGTTGGTGTCTTCATTCTGAAATCAACTCCTCACATTTTCAGGAGGAATTTTGGGAAACCTGGTACAACCGTTTGAAATGTTATCAGAATGTACCAAAGCAGCACTTGCCAGTGGGGGATATTGTGCTCTCAGACTACTCTTGTTACCTTGTACATGAATAAAATAACTTTATTTGTTTTTAAAGCGTGCAGGGTGACACTCTCTGACTGAACCATGTGACTCTGTTCAGGTGTGTAACATGGAGAATATTGACCCTCTGGGCATCCATACTGGGGAATCGATCGTAGTGGCGCCCAGTCAGACGCTAAATGACCATGAGTACAACATGCTGAGGGACACAGCCATCAAAGTCATCAGGCACCTCGGCATCGTGGGAGAGTGTAACATTCAGTACGCACTTAACCCCGAGTCAGATCAGGTGAACACAGGATCGATTTAAGGAGACATTAAGTCTCCTGTCACACGTTCAAGGACAGAAGTATGAATACTCTGAGATGTATCATGCTTTGCAGTACTACATCATTGAGGTGAATGCCCGTCTGTCACGAAGTTCGGCCCTGGCGAGTAAGGCGACTGGCTATCCTTTAGCCTATGTAGCAGCAAAGCTTGGCCTGGGAATCCCACTGCCGTTACTGAAGTACGTGTCTGTTTTAAATCTCAAATGATCTGCAGATACATCAGAAAAATAACCTCTGAGGAGACCTGATCATCAAACCACAAGAATTCAGAAAAAATTTAATTTATCAATAAACATGGGTGTTGTTTTGGCAGAAGAAACGAGATCTAATAACTTGATTTACCAGAATATTCAACCAAAAATGAACAAAGTGCTAAAAATTAATGACAAAGGAAAATGGAGAGTGAATCAGATTAAGGCCTTTTTTGGATCTCACACTAATCCACCTTTTTTTTCCTGGTAGATTAAGTGTAATCCTGTCATTTATTAAACCTGACTGGTGTTAGATTTGTAATCTTGAACCTCTGTAGGAGATTCAGTACATGTTTTGTGGTTATTGAGTTTATTCATGTGGATGTTGTATCTAGTTATTCTCCACCTGTATTATTTTGTGATCCGGGACTCTTGTTTTTTGTGTGTGTGTGTGTGTCCCTTTAGGAACTCTGTTACAAACGTAACCACAGCGAACTTTGAGCCCAGTTTGGACTATTGTGTGGTGAAGGTTCCTCGCTGGGATCTCAGCAAGTTTCTACGGGTTTCCACCAAGATAGGCAGCTCCATGAAGAGTGTTGGTAAGCCACGAAAACAAAGCCGGAATACTATTTTCGACACAACTCTGAAATGCAAGAAACCTGTCTTAATCCTTAGGTCACGCTACTGCAAAATGACAGGAAAAGCTTCAGCTCCTCACGTGAGAACGTTTTTCCTGAGATGAAACTCAGAGGATCGTCAGTTGACTTGATATTTGGTCAGGGTTAGAGGCAGAGCCACTTACTGATCCACGCCCTCACCATGTCAGATTAATTTATGTCTGATGAGCCTACTTTCTGAATCGCCAGGGTTGTGAATATAAAAATGTTAAAAAATTCTGATAGTACTGCTGGCAAAAACTATGATTTCTGGGGCGCTATATGTCATCTCCCAATGACTCGTGTTAGGTGAGCGGAAAAGTACGTATGAGCTGCACTCAACAGTTCGAGTTCACAGGCTTGATGCACCAGGCTCTGCAACTTATACAGTGCTTTCAGAAAGTATTTACAACACTTCACTTTTTCCACATTTTTGTTATGTTCAGCCTTATTAATTTTTTCCTCAAAATTCTACTCGCAGCACCCCATAATGACAACATGAAAAAAGAGTTGTTTTTGCAAATTTATTAAAAATAGTAAACTATGAAATCACATGTACATAAGTATTCACAGCCTTTGCTCAGTACTTTGTTGATGCACCTTTGGCAGCAATTACAGCCTCAAGTCTTCTTGAATATGATGCCACAAGCTTGGTGCACCATGTGCCTTTTACTAAGGAGTGGCTTCCGTCTGTTCACTCTACCATACAGGCCTGATTGGTGGATCGCTGCAGAGATGGTTATCCTTCTGGAAGGTCCTTGGTCACCTCCTTGACTAAGGCCCTTCTCCCCCGATTGCTCAGTTTAGACGGACGGCCAGCTCTAGAAAGAGTCCTGGTGGATCTGAACTTCTTCCATTTACAGATGATGGAGACCACTGTGCTCACTGGGTCCTTTAAAGCAGCAGAAATGTTTCTGTACCCTTCCCAAGATTTGTGCCTTGAGACAATCCTGTCTCAAGGCACAAATCTGGAATCTACAGACAGTTCCTTTGACTTCATGCTTGGTTTGTGCTCTGACTATCAGCTGCGGGACCTTATATGTAGACAGGTGTGTGTCTTTCCAAATCACGTCCAGTGGACTCCAGGTGGACTCCAGTTGAGCTGTAGAAACATCTCAAGAATGATCAGTGGAAACAGGAGGCACCTGAGCTCAATTTTGAGCTGTGAATATTTATGTACATGTGACTTTATTTTTTTTATTATTATTTTTAATAATTTTGCAGAAATCTAGAAAAAACAAAAAAAATGTCACATTGTCGTTATGGGGTATTGTGTGTAGAATTCTGGGGAAAAAATGAATTTCATCCCTTTTGGAATAAGCCTGTAAAATAATAAAATGTGGAAAAAGTGCAGCGCTCTGAGTACTTTGCAGATGCACTGTATATACATACGTAAGTCTTGTGTGTAACATGAGTTTATCTGCCAGTCCTGTTCAGCATTTCATCCTTTTTTTTTTCCCCCTGTAGGTGAGGTGATGGCGATTGGCCGCAGCTTTGAGGAAGCCTTCCAGAAGGCTCTGAGGATGGTGGATGAGAACTGTGCAGGATTTGACCACAACATCAAGCCTGTTTCTGAGAAGGTAAAGTACAGTCACTTTGTGACTCTGTTTTCTACACACACGTAAGCTGTCGTGGTCATCGTGATGCCATTATGTCTGACTTGTGACCTTGAACTGTTTACTTTCATTATTTATCACTCATATTTTTTTTATGTTGGCCAACAGGTTGCGCCAAAGTGCCACAGACATTGATTATATAGAGGTGTGGATAGAACTGGTGCTCATTGCTCATAGTAGGTGAGATGCCCTTTAAGATGTGACTCCGCATTAAGATGGAGAATGGGTACGGGTGGTCTTGAACCAGAAACCTTCTGCACTGGAAACACTGAGGAAAGTGTTTCTTAGGAAGTAGACTGATGGTAGATTGAAGGAAAACAGCTTTCCTCTTGTCTTTCTGCTGCACGGTTGTTTTTTTTTTTTTTGTTTTTTTTTTGGTACAGATGAGCATCAGTTATGTGCACACTTGACTATGTATCTTAACATTAAATGATTGTCAGAAGACGTTTAGAGCAGTTATTTGTGTTTTGTGGACTCCTCTATCAGGACCGAGTCAGGTTGGGTGATGTCTAATTAAGTGGAAAATAATGATTTTTTGTTATTTATTTTTTTTTCCCAGTAAAACATCAAGATGGGTGATGTTTACTCATGAAATTAATAATAATAAATTGATATCTATTTACCGTAATTTCCAGACTATAAGCTGCTACTTTTGTCACAAGCTTTGACCACTGCGGCTTAAACAATGATGTGGCTAATTTATGGATTTTCACAGGCTTTCTCATAAGTCGGAATATGTCGGTTGATGCTGTCCATTGATTGGCTGTAACCTGCAGCTCTCATGTGGCATAAATTCACACAGAGTAAATAAAAATAATCTTACCTGTTTGTTTCAGTGGATTCATTAACATGTCCTGAAGAACAATTATCCACATAAAGCCTCCTGATTTTGGAAAATGACGTCCGAAAATACTTTAATTCCTTGTCGTGGCTGAAGAAAAGTCCCTCTGGCACTTTGTGCTGCAGTTGCTACATCAGATCAGTTAGCGGAGCCCCCACCACCCCCCCGGGTCTGTTTGTGCCACAAGTTGCAAAAGTCACAGCGCCTCATTAACGTCTCATTTACGACAGACACCAGGTGATCCTGGCTGCACGCGATGAATTGATCTCATGATCCACAAAAAAAAAAAAGTTTAAATTACTCAGTTCTCCGTGTGGAGCGGAGACGCCGCGCGACACTGTGCGCATGCTGGATGACATGCTCATCAGGAAAAAAAAAGCATTTACGGTACATATTTAATTAAAAGTTAAAAATCTTTGTTTAACATCTGTCTGTGTAAATATCTCATGTTACAACATGGAGACCCGCGGCCTATTTATGTACTTTTTTTTTTTTTTCTTTTTAAACTTGGTGGGTGCAGCTTATATTCAGGTGCACTCTATTGTCCGGAAATTACGGTACCATTACTAATTTACGATAATGTGCCAAGTAATGCTGCACCTCAGCTAATTTTATTTCTTATTATTTTAATACAGCTGTTGCTTGGCTGTTTTTGGAGCAGCTGAGTCCAGCTTACCATTTATCAAAAGCAAGGAAAATTTATTTATTATTTTATTATTTACTTATAACCCTGGAGTGCATGTCTGTGGGACTCCAGTCAGACAAACCCTTCTTGATAGCTTAAGTTGTTCTGTGCCCTCAGTAATAAAAATGTGCATTGAGGTGTTCACCGCTGGGCCGCTCTAAGCTGAGCAGGACAGTATCTCCCTCAGAATGTTCCACTAGAGTCTGCTAGCACACCACATCTCATTTCAGCTTGTGACACATCGATGTATCTCCAGGAAGGGAAAATCTTCTTGATGTCTCAGATTTTTTTATTTATTTATTTATTTCTGTGCAATGTTGAAATAGATGCCAGGTTGGAATTGTCCAGCTGCTCGACCGTAGGACCAACCTCAGGAAGAATACATAATCACAGCCTTTCTCTTTTCTCCTCACCAGGAGTTGCAGACTCCTACGGACAAGCGTATCTTTGTGTTGGCGGCAGCGCTCAAAGCCGGCTACACTGTGGACCAGCTATACCAGCTTACCAAGATTGACCGGTGGTTCCTGCACAAAATGAGGAACATCATTGAGCACGGGCACCTGCTGGAGACGTACAACCAGGTAAGAACGACCTGACCCGTCCAGCCTGGGAGGCTAGTCGCTGCTTCGTTTTGAGTAAGTTGATGTTGATAG
Organism: Thalassophryne amazonica; assembly: GCF_902500255.1. Taxonomy (NCBI): domain Eukaryota; kingdom Metazoa; phylum Chordata; class Actinopteri; order Batrachoidiformes; family Batrachoididae; genus Thalassophryne; species Thalassophryne amazonica. Next base: position 4,987,603 of record NC_047123.1, on the reverse strand, counting down.
CATTATTGTTACCAGGATGAGAGTGCCATGCCCCCAGAGGTGATGCGTAAGGCGAAGCAGCTGGGTTTTTCAGACAAGCAGATAGCATTAGCTGTGCAGAGGTGAGCAATGGTCTTTAAACCGCTTCTCCATCTGTACAAATATGGACGTGTTTCACATATTTTGGCTTGATTGTGAATAACTGTCAACATGAATGAAAATGAACGGCGCAGAAAGACAATTGAAATATTCTTCTTTTCTACTTTGTAAGATCCGATGTTTTTTTATTTTATTTTTAATCTCCCCACAGCACAGAGTTGGCGGTGAGAAAGCTGCGTCATGATTGGTCCATCTTGCCTGTAGTGAAGCAGATAGATACGGTGGCAGCGGAATGGCCCTCCCAAACTAACTACCTGTACTTGACCTACCACGGCACTGAAAACGATCTGGACTTCACCGATCAGCACGTCATGGTGATTGGTTCTGGCGTCTATCGCATTGGCAGCAGCGTGGAGTTTGATTGGTGTGCAGTCGGTTGCATCACTGAACTCAGGAAGGTCAGTCTTAAAGTAACCTGTGCCGTCGTCGCATCGTAGGCGGTTCTGTTTAGGCGATTAAATGTCAAGACGGTTCAAGCCGCATTGTTCTTATTGGCCAGATGCGCGCTGTGCACCAGTGTGCGTTCTTACTTTGATATTTAATGTGTTGCACACTGCTGTATATGTTCACTGCACAGGTATGAAAATGTAGTAATAAAAAATAAATAAAATTATCGATCTTGTCACTTTTTTGTGTGTGTTTTGTCCTAGATGGGTTATAAGACCATCATGGTGAACTACAACCCTGAAACTGTGAGCACTGACTATGACATGTGCGACCGCCTTTACTTTGATGAGATCTCCTTTGAGGTGAGAGGAGTTGTTGTTTGAGTTTTTTTTTTTTTTTATGTAAAGCGAGTATCTTAGGAGTCACGTGTTTGTGCAATTGCGCCCCTCCCAGGTGGTGATGGACATCTACGAGAAGGAAAACCCAGAAGGCGTGATCCTGTCCATGGGCGGCCAGCTGCCCAACAACATTGCCATGTCGCTACACCGGCAGCAGTGTCGCATTTTGGGAACGTCACCTGAATTCATCGACTGTGCGGAAAACAGGTTCAAGTTTTCCCCGCATGTTGGACACCATTGGCATCAGTCAGCCGCAGTGGAAAGAACTTTCTGACACTGAGGTAGAACCGACTGGACAGGAATTCTGCTTTTAGTGCCACGTTTAATCCTCTGAGATTCAATATTCAGTCAGTGTTGATTTCTTAAGTTAAAATTTGAAACTCTGTCAGCACATCTTTCTGCTTTGTTTTTCCTGCAGTCTGCTGTGACGTTTTGTGAGACAGTTGGTTATCCCTGCCTCGTTCGTCCTTCTTACGTACTCAGTGGCGCCGCTATGAATGTGGCCTACGGTGACAACGACCTCGAGAAATACCTGAGCAACGCAGCGGCCGTGTCCAAGGAACATCCAGTCGTCATCTCCAAATTCATCCAAGAAGCAAAGGTTTTAGAATCAAAACTCAGATTCATTTGTTTATTATGAAGATAAGTTAACTCATCAAAACTAATAAATACTGTCCAGGTAACTGTTGCCAGTTATGGCTGGTAAATTCAACATTCACTCTAGTTGAAGTTAAATCAAATCAGTTTTATTTATATAGCGCCAAATCACAACAAACAGTTGCTCCAAGGCGCTTTATATTGTAAGGCAAGGCCATACGATAATTAGAGAAAAACCCCAACGGTCAAAACGACCCCCTGTGAGCAAGCACTTGGCGACAGTGGGAAGGAAAAACTCACTTTTAACAGGAAGAAACCTCCAGCAGAACCAGGCTCAGGGAGGGGCAGTCTTCTGCTGGGACTGGTTGGGGCTGAGGGAGAGAACCAGGAAAAGACATGCTGTGGAGGGGAGCAGAGATCGATCACTAATGATTAAATGCAGAGTGGTGCATACAGAGCAAAAGAGAAAGAAACACTCAGTGCATCATGGGAACCCCCCAGCAGTCTAAGTCTATAGCAGCATAACTAAGGGATGGTTCAGGGTCACCTGATCCAGCCCTAACTATAAGCTTTAGCAAAAAGGAAAGTTTTAAGCCTAATCTTAAAAGTAGAGAGGGTGTCTGTCTTCCTGATCTGAATTGGGAGCTGGTTCCACAGGAGAGGAGCTTGAAAGCTGAAGGCTCTGCCTCCCATTCTACTCTTACAAACCCTAGGAACTACAAGTAAGCCTGCAGTCTGAGAGCGAAGCGCTCTGTTGGGGTGATATGGTACTATGAGGTCCCTAAGATAAGATGGGACCTGATTATTCAAAACCTTATAAGTAAGAAGAAGAAATTTAAATTCTATTCTGGAATTAACAGGAAGCCAATGAAGAGAAGCCAATATAGGTGAGATATGCTCTCTCCTTCTAGGCCCTGTCAGTACTCTAGCTGCAGCATTTTGAATTAACTGAAGGCTTTTCAGGGAACTTTTAGGACAACCTGATAATAATGAATTACAATAGTCCAGCCTGGAGGAAATAAATGCATGAATTAGTTTTTCAGCATCACTCTGAGACAAGACCTTTCTAATTTTAGAGATATTGCGCAAATGTAAAAAAGCAGTCCTACATATTTGCTTAATATGCGCATTGAAGGACATATCCTGATCAAAAATGACTCCAAGATTTCTCACAGTATTACTAGAGGTCAGGGTAATGCCATCCAGAGTAAGGATCTGGTTAGACACCATGTTTCTAAGATTTGTGGGGCCAAGTACAATAACGTCAGTTTTATCTGAATTTAAAAGCAGGAAATTAGAGGTCATCCATGTCTTTATGTCTGTAAGACATTCCTGCAGTTTAGCTAATTGGTGTGTGTCCTCTGGCTTCATGGATAGATAAAGCTGGGTGTCATCTGCGTAACAATGAAAATTTAAGCAATGCTTTCTAATAATACTGCCTAAGGGAAGCATGTATAAACTGAATAAAATTGGTCCTAGCACAGAACCTTGTGGAACTCTATAATTAACCTTAGTCTGTGAAGAAGACTCCCCATTTACACAAACAAATTGTAATCTATTAGATAAATATGATTCAAACCACCGCAACGCAGTGCCTTTAATACCTGTGGCATGCTCTAATCTCTGTAATAAAATTTTATGGTCAACAGTATCAAAAGCAGCACTGAGGTCTAACAGGACAAGCACAGAGATGAGTCCACTGTCTGAGGCCATAAGAAGATCATTTGTAACCTTCACTAATGCTGTTTCTGTACTATGACAAATTCTAAAACCTGATTGAAACTCTTCAAATAGACCATTCCTCTGCAGATGATAGGAATGGGGTCTAATAGACATGTTGATGGTTTGGAGGAAGTAACTAATGAAAATAACTCAGACAGAACAGTCAGAGAGAAAGAGTCTAACCAAATACCAGCATTACTGAAAGCAGCCAAAGATAACGATATGTCTTTGGGATGGTTATGAGTAATTTTTTTCTCTAATAGTTAAAAGTTTATTAGCAAAGAAAGTCATGAAGTCATTACAAGTTAAAGGAGTACTCGGCTCAATAGAGCTCTGACTCTTTGTCAGCCTGGCTACAGTGCTGAAAAGAAACCTGGGGTTGTTCTTATTTTCTTCAATTATTGATGAGTAGTAAGATGTCCTAGCTTTACGGAGGGCTTTTTTATAGAGCAACAGACTCTTTTTCCAGGCTAAGTGAAGATCTTCTAAATTAGTGAGACGCCATTTCCTCTCCAACTTACGGGTTATCTGCTTTAAGCTGCGAGTTTGTGAGTTATACCACGGAGTCAGGCACTTCTGATTTAAGGCTCTCTTTTTCAGAGGAGCTATAGCATCTAAAGTTGTGCTCAATGAGGATGTAAAACTATTGACGAGATAATTTATCTCACGCACAGAGTTTAAGTAGCTACTCTGCACTGTGTTGGTATATGGCATTGGAGAACATAACAAAGAAGGAATCATATCCTTAAACCTAGTTACAGCGCTTTCCGAAAGACTTCTACTGTAATTAAACTTATTCCCCACTGCTGGGTAGTCCATTAAAGTAAATGTAAATGTTATTAAGAAATGATCAGACAGAAGGGGGTTTTCAGGGAATACTGTTAAGTCTTCTATTTCCATACCATAAGTCAGAACAAGATCTAAGATATGATTAAAGTGGTGGGTGGACTCATTTACATTTTGAGCGAAGCCAGTTGAGTCTAATAATAGATTAAATGCAGTGTTGAACCTGTCATTCTCAGCATCTATGTGGATGTTAAAATCACCCACTATAATTATCTTATCTGAGCTAAGCACTAAGTCAG